>NC_044561.1:63776180-64107144 GCF_007565055.1 Rhinopithecus roxellana | reverse complement strand
CTAGGGTGGTGGCACACACCTGTAGTCCCAGCTAGTCAGGAGACTGAGGCAGAAGAAACGCTTGAACCCAGGAGATGGAGGTTGCAATGAGCCGAAATTGTGCCAGTTCACTCCAGCCTGAGTAACAGAGTGAGTCTTTGTCTAAAGAAACAAATAAACAAACAAAAAAGTGAAATTACTTTTGTGTCAGGCAATGGGTTAAACCATGGCCGAGGAAAATTTGACTGGAATCCTGTAAGGTAATTTAGATATTAAATCTTCTTAGAGTGAGGTTAGGGAGATGATAGCAATAATCTATCAGACACAAATGAAATTTCTGATTAGAAGTTTGTATCGTAAGACTGTGCTGTGTCCAAACTTCTGCGTGTGTGTGTGAGTGTGTGAGAGAGAGAGAGAGAGAGAGACAGAGACAGAGAGAGGAAGGGAGAGAGAGAGAGCATCTGTGTGTATGGAAAAGATAAATGGACAAACCCTTGATACTCAGGAATATACAAAGAAAGGTGATACAGCTATTGATCCTGCCCCTCAATTCGTTAATAGTCACTTGTTGAAGATATCAGGCATAAGTACACAATTCAATCATATAAATCAGGTTTTTAAAAAATACCATAAGAAAAGTGAAAATGCCCTGCTATTGTGACATAAGAGGAGGGGATCATTTCTGAATAGAGGATTAAGAAAGGATTCATGAAGCTTTGAAGAAAGCGGAGAAATTAGATAGGTAGGGACGTGGGCAGGGCAGAGAAAAACTTAAGCAAAGCCTGGGGGCGTGAAACCACACAGCATGTGTGGAGAGCAGAGAGAAGTCTAATTTGAAAAAAGTACAGAGTGTAAAATACAAGGTGGGAGAGAGTTATGCTAACAAACCTGATATTCACAGCCTCTCACAATATAAGTCCTGGCATGTATAGTCAGAAAAAGTTAGGATGGCTCTCTCCATCCCGGGGGTTATAGGCCTGATGGTGAATCATAGGCCCACATGAGGATTACAGTTTGAATGCGTCTATCAAAAAGCATGTGTTGGAAACTGAAATCCCAGTTCAACAATGTTGGGAGTATGGCCTAATAGGAGTTATTTAGGTCTAGAGGGCTACACTGTCATGAATGGATTCATGCTGACTATAAAAGGGTCTATGGTTGTGGGTTCCATCTCTCACTCTCTTGAACATACTCTGTCATTTATGTGATTCCTTCCACTGTGTAATGATACAGCTAAGAAGGCCTTCACCAGATGTAGTCCTTCGACCTGGGCTTCCCAGACTTCAAAACTGTGAGCCGAATACAATTCTATTGTTTATAAATTACCCAGTCTGTAGTGTTCTGTTACAGCAGCACAAAATGAACTAAGACAATTCTAAGGCTTTCAAGGGTTTTCTCCATTTTTAGCCTAAATTTATGTTGCCATAAGGACTCAATAGCAGAGTGTCATATACTCAAAAAAAAAACTTGCCTCAACTGCTTCTTAGCCAAAAGTAGAAGTGCCTCTCCAGGGCTCTATCAGATGCACATTTATTTCGCGTTGCAGTGACAAAGTAATGTGCAGCCTGACATTTGCCTTAGTCAGTTCTTCTTCTTAATAGATTGACCATGTGAAGACACCATGTAGAAAAATTGCCTCTTCTCACTATTCCCCTCCATCATTTGAAAGGAGTGCTTTCTATTATGTAGACATTGAATACTTTTATTGAATGTACCAAATCTATGAACATGAGTAAGCCATGGGCAGTGTAGGATATAAAAAGTATAGAAACGCATCCTCCCTCCTCTAGGTAGCTCATGATTTACATGTAAGACAATTTATCCACTTCTTCATCTATCCGAGGAAATGTATCAGAGGCATAGTTGGGGCGATAGTTATTTCATTTATAAAAATAAGAGCCAGTTGAACAAAACTCAGGAATCTATGAAAAGCTGAGTAGTAAGAAATACCAACAGGACTGGATGCATGGTTAACCGAAAGCAGATAAATTTGATTTAAAAGAATCAATAAAATGAACATAAAGGAGTAGCAGAGAGACAGAAAATGATAAGGCACATTGTAAGCGGAAATTATCTTCTCAGAGAGGTTCTGTTTCTTACTTTTGCAATCTGCTCTTGCAAAAAGCATGCAGATATATAATGTACACATACAGCCTAGGCATGAATGATGTGCTGTGGATAGTATTTAAACATTATTTTTATTTGTGTATTTCTGACGTTATATTTGTTTAATCTCTCCGTTGACAGAATTCATGTGTGTTAAGATCATACTATTAAGAAATAGGACATTCCGTGTGATCTTTTATATTTTTAAGATGTCACAAGCCATTATAACTATTCATTTACTTGTCTAGAAAATTGCCTGTTTTGACTTTTCTTATTGCCACAAAGGAAGAAAAATATCCAGTGTATATATAGACAGATAGTCTAAAACCTCTATAAATAGATGGTCCTGCTACTGCCTTCCCCTCTCCATTAATGCCACTTTTTTCTAATAAGCGTGTCTTTGAAAATAATTTTAAACTTCTTGACACAACATTTTAGACCCTTTACCAGGCTATTTGTGAGCATATAACAGCAGATACTTTAACAATAGGTTTTAGATTTGAACACCTTTCTTTTAAAATGTTTTACTTTCTTAGCTGTTCTATTTGAAATTAAGAAAGGGAAGAGGCAGATTTATGGTACTGAGGCACCCTCATTGTCACAGATTCTTACTTTTTAATTTCTTCCAAGATACATGGGGTCATTTTCTTTCATGGCTACTTCATGCTCCCTCTGGGCAAATAACTGCTCACTTCGCTCAGAAATTATGCAATAACTGCCTATAATTTGCCACTTCCCAGAATAATATTTTCTTAACTCTAAGGGGATATTGTATTTTTCTTCACCAAGACATCCCTGGGAAATACAATGATGGAAAGAGCAGAAGACTTAACAAACCTAGAACATGTTAACAAAACAGTCATTGATACAATTTCAGGAATATATTCAGGACAAAGTAAGATAGGAAAAAGGAATCAAGCAATGGATAGCAATGAACCTATTTGATATGACAAGAATCATGATGTGATATTTAGGTTGCCCAATTATTGATCACAGCACTCAGGAACCATATTTTTGTCCATAGGTAATATCGACCAAGGTGATGTCTGCACAAATCCTTCCATGTGGAGGGGAGTTATCACATACCAGGTAACAATAAATCCTTCATCACTGACAACAGATCCAATACAAGTATAGATTTGATAGGACACAATAGTAATCAATTGCATTTGGCAGGGCAATAAAATTAGGCATTTCATTCAAAAACCTCTTAGTGGGTAGGATCAGTTGGTTCTTTCCTTAATGGAGATGTGCTTCCATTAATTTTCAACTTAGATAAGCAGTTCTATTAGTAAAAGGCAAGCTAGTGGTAGAAATAGGATTCTTTCCTATATAACCACAAACCATTAATATTCTACCTAATAATCCACCAAGGCACATTATTTAGATACACATTTTTTTAAAATTTTAATGCTTAGGGGAAAATTCTTATACTTTATATCTACACGAAATAATCTTAACTCATTTTTAAGAAAATAATATATTCCCCCTACCAACATTCTTTATGATTGGTCCTCATATTTAAATAATTATGTACCTAACACCTGTTACTGGATTTCACAGCCTTTCTAAAATTAAGAAACTCAACACCTATGAAAGAAATTGACTTCAAAAGAAATAGTTGGGCTATGTAAAATAATATAATAAAAAATAAAATTAAATGGCTGTGTTTATTTATAAATTAATGTTTACTCTTCTCAAATTCTGGCATGCTAGTTATAAAAAAAAATTAGGACTGTCCATGCCCTAACAACCAGACAGTGGCTATCTCTTGAACATTTTGGCATATTTTCTTCCAGTCTTTCATATAAACATGTATTTTCTTAACATAACGAGGAAATACTATTTGGCATCTTTATATTTTGTTTTGCAAAGGGAATACATTTTACATTATTATTATTATTATTATTATTATTATTATTATTATTTGAGGCAGAGTTTTACTCTTGTTGCCCAGGTTGGAGTGCAATGACTCACGATCTCAGCTCATTGCAACTTCTGCCTCCCGAGTTCAAGTGATTCTCCTGCCTTAGCTTCCTGAGTAACTAGGATTACAGGCATGAGCCACCACGCCCAACTAACTTTGTATTTTTTAGTAGAGACGGGGTTTCTCCATGTTGGTCAGGCTGGTCTCGAACTCCTGACATCAGGTGATCTCACCTCGGCCTCCGAAAATGCTGGGATTACAGTCGTGAACCACCACGCCTTACCTATTAATTTTTTTTTTTTTTTTTTTTTCTTTTTTTGAGACGGAGTCTGGCTTTGTCATCCAGGCTGGAGTGCAGTGGCCAGATCTCAGCTCACTGCAAGCTCTGCCTCCTGGGTTCACGCCATTCTCCTGCCTCAGCCTCCTGAGTAGCTGGGACTACAGGCGCCCGCCACCTCGCCTGGCTAGTTTTTTGTATTTTTTTTAGTAGAGACAGGGTTTCACTGTGTTCGCCAGGATGGTCTCGATCTCCTGACCTAGTGATCCGCCCGTCTCAGCCTCCCAAAGTGCTGGAATTACAGGCGTGAGCCACCGCGCCCGGCACTAATTTTTACAAACATAAATTTAATGAATTAATTTGCTGACATGGACTGAATCTAATATTCTTAACAATTTTCCTAGACTAAGACATTAAGCGTTTATCTGTAATTTTAATTATTATGATGAATAAAACCACAGTGTGAATATCTCTATCCACAGAGCTTTGAGGATATTATAGATTACATTCTTAGACTACTAGAAAATAGTTTTGCAAAAACGTATGACCATTTGTAGGTAATGAATTCACATTGCCTAAATTGATTTCCAAACTATATAATTTACCCTGTCATCTGGAAGATGTGAAAACACTTCATTTCTATCAACATTGACTGTTTACTATATTTTATTTTATATTTTGTTAGTTAATCAAGAGAGTTTCCATTCTGTAATATCTACCTTTAATCATCTTCAATTGTCAGGCTGTAGATAAATTTTCATATTCATATTTGTCAAATTTAAGGTGTACTGAAGGACATCTCCGCCTTACTATGTTATATTTGAAAACCTTATTCTTCTTCTCTAGAATCCAGGAATTCCCACTGTACTTTTTAGGAGAAGATGTTGCAAAACTCTATAATTTAGGGTAACCAAAAGTTCTCAGTTCTTCTAGTTCACCAGCATCAACTTTCCGTACTACATCCACACAGATAAAGTCTAAGTATCCCCATCCATTTGCTACTAGGGATCTCTGAGGATGCCTGAGGAATGTTTGCACGTTTCACACACAAGATCAGGAAGCTGTTTCTCATTCTGGCCCCATCTTTGTTCTACTCTCTGGCCATATTTAATAGGCTTCCCCAGGCTGTCCCTTAGTTTTGGCCATATTATAATAGGCTTCCCCAGGCTGTACCTTCCTTCTGTTTCACTTCACTTGAAGCCTGTACACATCTGCCTGCCTTCCTGTCCTGAGGACAGGGCTCAAGCAAAGACACTTTTATTTATTTATTTATTTATATTATTTTTATGTTATTTATTTTATTTTATTTTATTTTTTTTGAGACAGAGTCTCGCTCTGTCGCCCAGGCTGGAGTGCAGTGTCGCGATCTCGGCTCACTGCAAGCTCCGCCTCCCGTGTTCCTGTCATTCTCCTGCCTCAGCCTCCCCAGTAGCTGGGACTACAGACGCCGCCACCACGCCCGGCTAATTTTTTGTATTTTTAGTAGAGACGGGATTCCGTGTTAGCCAGGATAGTCTCGATCTCCTGACCTCGTGTTATGCCCACCTCGGCCTCCCAAAGTGCTGGGATTAGAGGCGGGAGCCACCGCGCCGGGTGGCAAAGATGTTTATTACAATTTATGGAAAGATCGAGAATAACAGAGACACAATAGCTTATTAGAGGGAAACCCAGTATTGAGTAATGAATACCTACCAGTTGTCTTGGAGACTATTGGCTACGTTGATTCCCTATACAGAGTCCCTTCATGGATTTCTTTCTTGGTCCCATGAAATTTTTAGGCACCAATTACATCCCAAAGAAGTTTCTCTAACCCAGAGCTTCAAGATTGGGTTTCGTGCCCCTTGAAACGTGACAATATTTAGAGACTTTTGTATTGCCATAACTGGGAGGAAGGTGCTCCTCGCATCCAGTGGGAAGAGGCCGGAGATGTTGCTAAACATCTCATGCACACAGGAGCCCTCCACAACAGTTAATTATCCAGTCCAAAATGTCAGACTCAAGAACTGTATTCTAAACTCTCTAAACTGTCCTTTCTTAGGCTGAGTATAAGAACAGCTCCCTGAATCTCTAGAAAATGAACAATTTGCTTGCTTCTCCAAAACCAAAGGCTGTCTCACCCCATATTCTTCTCAGAAATATATATATATTTGAATATATATATTTCTTATATATAAGAATCTATTCCCATTTCTTATATATAAGAAATATATATTCAAAATATACATACATATAGTTTTTATATATATTCTTATACATACTAAGACATTAAACATTTACCTGTAATTTTAATTATTATGATGAATAAACCACAGTGTGAATGTCTCTATCCACAGAGCTTTGAAGATATTATAGATTACATTCTTAGACTACTAGAAAATAGTTTTGCAAAAACGTATGACCATATATATACACATATATGTGTGTGTGTGTGTGTGTGTGTGTATATATTTCTGACGGAGTCTTGCTCTGTCATCCAGTGTGGAGTGCAATGGCACGACCTTGGCTCACTGCAGTCTCCACCTCCCAGGTTCAAGCAATTTTCCTCTTCAGCCTTCCAAGTATTTGGGACTACAGGTGCGTGCCACCACACCCAGCTAATTTTTGAATTTTTAGTAGAGGCAGTTTTTACCATATTGGCCAGGTTCAGGTCTTGAACTCTGGACCTCAAGTAATCCATCTCCCTCGTCCTCCCAAAGTGCTAGGATTACAGGCATAAGCCACTGTGCCCAGCCTTCTCAGAAACATTTTGAATAGTATAATCTCTTTTAAGAGCAAAAGTTGATCCCATACAGGTTATGATATGACCTCTTATGACCTAAATAAAGACAATAATAGTGTGGAAATTTAATTTTGGATAGTTTGTTTTCTCAAATTATATCATCTGGGGGCAACCAAAGGAAAAAATGCCTGGGTTAGAGTACCTCTATTTGTGAGCCTTTACCTATATTATTTATATGAAATGTCTTAGTTAGGTATAAACCTAAACAACTTATGAGAAGACTAGTCTGCTCAGTTCTACTTACCGGATAGTGCCTGTCAATCTTATAAACAAATATTTGTCAATAGCATGGTTTTAAAACAGTGATAGGAAAGGGAAGTCCTGAGAATGAACCGTAGTTTTAAAACTACTAACGTCTTACTTTATTTCTTTTTTTTTTTTCCAGAAAAATTTAACAGGTTTATTTATAATTATTATAAAGTTGAACCGCTGAAACTTGTTCACTGAAACATTTTAACTTGCATTAATGCTTTACGCCTCTGCATTTATATTAAAAATTCACACATAAATGAAAATGGAAAAACTGCCAATACCTGATTTCTGTCCCCTATTTTTCCACTCGCAATCATATACTTAGGTACCTTTCGACCCCATGGAAAAAAAATATCTAACGTTCAGAACTACCAATAACAGGAAGAAGAGAATTTTTTTTTTTTTTTTTTTTTTTTTTTTTTTTTTTTTTTTTTTTTTTTTTTTTTTTTTGAGAATGAAATGTTTCCCATCATAGTGGATTCTTAAGCACGTTCTCCACGTATGCGGCGTGCTAGCTGGATGTCTTTTGGCATAATTGTTACACGATTGGCATGGATAGCACACAGGTTGGTGTCTTCAAAAAGGCCAACCAGATAGGCCTCACTTGCCTCCTGCAAAGCACCGACAGCTGCGCTCTGGAAGCGCAGATCTGTTTTAAAGTCCTGAGCAATTTCTCGCACCAGACGCTGGAAGGGAAGTTTGCGAATCAGAAGTTCAGTGGACTTCTGATAACGTCTAATTTCACGAAGCGCCACAGTACCAGGCCTGTAGCGATGAGGTTTCTTCACCCCTCCAGTAGAGGGCGCACTCTTGCGAGCGGCTTTTGTAGCCAGTTGCTTCCTGGGTGCTTTACCACCGGTCGATTTGCGGGCAGTCTGCTTTGTACGAGCCATGGTACAGAGACCTCCTCACTTACCCCCCCTTCTCCTTCGGCTGGAGCTCGGCGAGCGAAAGGCGGCGCTGGCGTTGGAGAGCGACGGCGGCGCGGCGGCGGCTGCGAACACAATTCACTTTATTTCTAAAAATAAAGACAAACATATTTTCCAGAAAGGCTTATCTTTCTAATTATACACTCACTTGGTGTGTCCTCATTCAGTGGAAGGGACAGGACTACTGGCTGGGGCCTCTTTATAAGAGCAATGATCCTATTCATTAGGGATCTGCCCTCATGACATCATCATCTCCTAAAGGCCCCACCTCCGAATATTATCACTTTGGTCATAGAGTTTTAACATACAACTTTTGGTGGGATACAAATATTCCAACCATAGCACTGGGTAAACCAGAAAGAAAGCATCTATGGGAACCTGCAATCTCTCTATGGAATTTCTCCAGACTCACTTAAAACCTCATTTCTCTCCCTTCCTTCCTTCCTTCCTTCCTTCCTTCCTTCCTTCCTTCCTTCCTTCCTTCCTTCCTTCCTTCCTTCCTTCCTTCCTTCCTTCCTTCCTTCCTTCCTTCCTTCCTCCTTCCCTCCCTCCCTCCCTCCCTCCTGCCCTCCTCCTTCTCTCCCTCTCTCTCTCTTTCTTTTTTCTTTTTTTTTTTTTTTTTTTTTTTTTAAGATGGAATTTCACTCTTGTTGCCCAGACTGGAGTGCAGTGGCATGATCTCGGCTCACTGCAACCTTCGCCTCCCAGGTTCAAGCAATTCTTCTGACTCAGCCTCCTGAGAAGCTGGGGATTACAGGCGCCTGCCACCACACCTGGCTAATTTTTGTATTTTTTAGCAGAAACGGAGTTTCACCATGTTGACCAGGTTGGTCCTGAACTCCTGACCTTAGGTGCCCTGCCCGCCTCAGCGTCCCAAAGTGCTGGGATTACAGGTGTGAGCCAAACTTCATTGTCTTTCTTGGATTCTCTACTCCATTAATGGTTTTGTATCTTGGTTACTCATCTCCTTTCAGGATGTCATATTTACAGGTCAGTTTTATACTCTCTTTCCTATCTTTGATTTTGACCTTATCCCTTTCTTACCACTTCAAGTCATGTATTCTGATATTTGACAAGGACTCATACCTACCACCATGCCTCTCTGGATTTCACGTTAGTTTAGGGCTGATTCCCTTCATTGTTCTCATAGCTATTTCTATTGTACCACTAATGAATTGCCTTCAACAAGCATCCCAGAAGTGTGAACATAGCAGTGCTCCTAACTTATGTTACAGAACTTGTAATGAAGGGCTATAGTCATTCTGAAATTAATCAAAGAGTTATATGATTTATCACAGAGTTCTTTGCGTTATTTGATTTATCATATAGTTATTTGATTTATCAGAGCTAAAGCAACATTGTTTTAAAACACTTGAGGGTCTGTTTTTTAACTTATCTAGAAATAGAGCAGTTGTATATGAAAATCTTATGGTACCGAGAAAATGGTGTTAATACTGGTTGCAGAGCAGAGATGGAAAATATTGTAGGGAGAAACTAGGAATATGGCAACTTCAGTGAAGCCTGCTACTCAAATATACTTTTTACTGCTGCCTTTAGTAAAAGAATAATTATACCTAATGCACCTTGAAATTAGCAAATGGCAATATTAAAGAGTGGTCATAAAATGTAACTTCAAAATTCATTGTTCATACAAGAAAGAAAAATCAATGCTCAGAAAATTTGACTTTTAAGTACATCTTCTTCAAATTATAGGTGATATCCTTAACAAAAAGTATCACAGTAACTCCTAAGTATGGTAAAATTAGGCTTATTCAGTATTACACAGGCCAAAATATTGTCCAATCCAGTGTTTCCATCTTTACTTCATTTACTTGAATACATTATTTAGATTTATAAGACTTTTTTTACTTTAAAATGAAAAGTCATAATATTTTTTATAATTATCTTATACACTTTTTCTTTCACTAAGAATCAAATAAAAGTAAGAAACTTAAAATTTTGTTCACTGTGCCATCATCATTTGTACCCTATTGCCACTTAGTCATAGGTACAGCATGAGAGATTTTCAATATAACATTTAAGTTTGACTCTAAATCTACAAAGGAAAAAAATTAACCCAGAGAAAGATTAAATGACCTGCTCAGTTTCATAGAGCTTCAGTAGGAAAACTATAACTTGTATTCAGGGTAATGATTTTTCTGCTACAGAATGCTTAAAAAAGAAAAAATGTTAGATTAATTTCCCAATCACACATAACATAATTCTATAATTTATGTCCTAAATGAAGTGTGAGAATATTGCCTGTTAAGACATTTTTTAGTTAAATTCTATGCTAATAATTTAGAAGAACAGTTTTATTTATTGGTAACCTTGATGCCATTATTATATATTAATAGATTCTTATCTTCTTAATTCAGCTTTCATCTCTAATTACTAGAGTGACTATAGCTACAAATGCCAAAATCTTATTTAAAAGTGTAAAACTGAGCCAAATCATCACAGGCTTTGACAATTTATTGGCTAAAAATCCCAAAGAACTAGTTGAATTTTTTCTAAAGGTGCCTGGTCAACAAATAGATGCTCAATAAATAATAGGTAATTGGCTGTAACCAACTCTTTAAGCATAAGGCAAAAAGAGAAAAGAAATATGTTCTCTGCTATTAGGTAGTTCAGAAAGCAAGGTACTATCACTTCTATTAAATAGACCCTGTTTTGGTTTTGTTTGTAACATGTAAAATCACTTTATTGATTGTGGGTGCTTAATAGATACCAACTGAAAGTAAAATTTAAATTGAATTGCCTGTAATTAAAGTGACTAAACTCTTAGTATGATGGCTCTAATACAAATGAGATAAAAGGACATAGGTTAAAGGTAATTACAGAAGGAATGCCTCTATTAAATATATTAATGTTTTATAGTATAATATAATCTATGTGCCATATCTAAATCTAAATAACTTACTGATATCCACATTCAGTAACAATTTGGTAAATTTGAATACGTGACATGTGTTGGGTACTAATTTAAGCCTTTTAAACACATCATCCAATTTATTTTTCCGAACATTAGGAGTAGCATTGTTACTCTCATGTAGTGGAGGAGATTTGATAAGATCACAGAGCCACTGTGTGTCAGAGATGTAGTTTGGACCCAGGCATCCCTGAGTGCAAGGGCCTTTTTTTCAATCAGTTTAAAACATCTCTTTTAACTATAATGCAATCACAAGCTACTTCCTGAATGTTCTTAGGAAAACAAAGATGTTTTTTAAAAAAGGAAAATGTAGAAAAAAATTAAAAATTTTCCCACAGATTACAATTTTGATGTATGATATGGTTTGGCTGTGCCCGTACCAAAAATCTCATCTTGAATTGCAATAATCCATGTAGGTCAAGGGTGGGACCAGGTGGAGATAATTAAATCACAGGGGCAGTTTCCATATACTGTTCTGGAGATAGTGAGTGAATTCTCACGAGATCTGATGGTTTTCTAAGGGGCGTCCTCCCTCGCGATGCTCTCATTCTCTCTCCTGTCACCACATGAGGAAAGACATGTTTGCTTCCCCTTCCACCATAATTGTAATTTTCCTGAGACCTCACCAGCCATGCAAAACTGTGAGTCAATTAAACCTATTTTCTTTACACATTTACCAGTCTCAGGTATGTCTTTGTTAGCAGCGTGAGACCAGACTAATACAGTGTACTTAGAGGCCAAAATGAGAAAAACCATCAACAAAAATTCTAGGTTGATAGCTCACAATTTTAAAAGTTCACAATATTAGTTTGCTTATCTCTGACAGTCTTAACATTTAGAGACATTAATTATGACTTACATACACACATACACACACATACACACACACACATGCACATACACAAAGGGAGACAGCATGCTTATAAGTTCCCTGATAAAGGTAAATACCCCCCTTACATATTTTGTTATATTTTCATTGCAATATTTGTAGCTTTGCACACAAAATGGAATATGTGTACATATTGTGTTAAGTGACATAAGTAATCATTTTAGAAAAAATTATTTTTGGATGTAAACAAGAAGAATGTCAAAAACTTACAAATAATAATAATAACCAGTATACTGTTAAATAAGTATTAATGATAGTGTATCTTTATTATGCATATATTCAGCATATATTTAATTTCTCCTAAGTCATACCATTTATAATTTCTAAAAGTGTATGACATAATACATTGAACACATTAAAAAAATAATTGGCTCTCTCTTTACCAACAGTGATGCTTTTATGAACAACCTAAAGGAGAATAAATAGTTGGAGGAAATCTTTAACATATTCTGGTGGAAATAGTATGAAAGAAGCACTTAACTGATTTTTTTTTTTTTTTTTTTTGATCTGGGTATTTGTAGAAAATTCTCTTCCTGCAACATTTTGAGCCATTTTCTGAAGTGCTCATGAGCCAAATTGCTGACCTTCACCCAGTGAAGTAATTATCCAAACAGAACACTTCCCTGTGATTATTGCAAACACAATTAAAGAGACACTAGCATACATTACATTTACAGCGTCCAAGTATATTATTTATTGTATTCAAATTCTAAAAAAAGCTTGAAAATGTCCCCCAAATATATTATTGGTACTTTGTTCGAATAGTCTTTAAAAGCAATTATAAATAAATTTTGTGTGATAATAAACCGAGAGAATAAACTGATAATAAGCTATGTTGTTACATACCATTACCTTACAAACTTCATTCATGATGAGAAACGATCACTATGTTTGTGAAGGCTGTCAGCGTTTGTGTTGATTGAAAGTACCTGTGTAATTAAGATGGATATTTTGCTCACTGTGTTGGATATGTGACTAACTTTGTGTTCTGACAGCACCTGGTACACAGCTGGAATTTCAGTAAGTGTTGAATAATAATCCACATAAATCAATTTAGTAATAGTAAAATATGCAGCTCTGCAGTGAAACTACTTATTATTTCTAGGAATTATTGAAAATATACTAGCTTAACAAAAAACGTGCTGTACTTGAGTCATTCTATCCTACAGGGAAATTCTTTATATCTCCTGAGTGCATTTTCTGTTTCTAAAAGATAAGAATAAAGTGGTGAATTCTGAAATGAATGAAGTGCAGATCAAAGAGCAAAGAACATGGACCACATGCCATACTGTTTCGGAATGTTTTCTGAGAAAGTTGGCATGGATGTTCACAAAGCAGATGCAGCCCTCTAGGCAATCCGTGTGTTATATACTGGCCTTTTAAATGATGTAACCAATGAAAGTACCTAAAGAGCATGCCCTAGGATCATAGAATTCCACAGATGCAAGAATTTTCAGAACACATCCAAGAACAGAGGCTTCAAACTGAAGCACAGAAATACTAAGTGACATGCCTAAAGTCATGTGTAGATTGAGAGGCAACTTTTTCACTATGCTACCTTGTCCCAAATCAAAAATAATAAAACATTTTTCTGCCACAGGTATAAACAGAAAGCTCTGTGCCATCAAGATGGCTGACTAGAGGCACCCAGCACTTTCCTCCTTCACAAAGAAGGACGCAAATAACCACAGGTAAAATTGAGAATGTAAAGGAGAACAACAAAACTCAGCAAAGAAGTGGCACAGACCCTGTGAGGTATAGAAGCTCACAATGGCAGGAGAAAGAGGAAGGTGAAGCAGCCAGCTAGGATAGGCTCAGAGCCAAGAGCAACATCTCACTGAGAGGAAAAGTTGAGTTGGAGATCCCTAGCATCTACATTTCTACCACAAATGCCTGCAATCCTGGCTACAGATAATCCTCTCAGCCCTCACAGACCCTCAGTCTAGTATACAGAACTGGAGTCCACATGACTACATTGTCTTATAAAGGAAAGCCAATATAGGTCTTCCCCACCCCCAAGACCCAGACTGCTGCAGCATGGCACCATTTTGAGAGTAGAGCCACCAGACATTACACTTTGCCTTGGCTCAATAGCCCCTCATCTCCATATTGAGCCCGTTGGCTCAATAGCCCCTGCATCTCCATATTCCTGAGGCCCCCTGCTGCACTGCTATACCAGCTAGACCTGCCTTCGCTCAATAGCCCCTCATCTCCATATTGAGCCCCTTGGCTCAATAGCCCCTGCATCTCCATATTCCTGAGGCCCCCTGCTGCACTGCTATACCAGCTAGACCTATTGATACAGCTAAGTCCCTGGCATTCTAGTTGATGCATGGCCCTACACACCAGGGAACAGGTGGTCTAGTGCATTAGGGAGGCTGCCCCCAGGACATAGGGAGCCAAAGCACATGTTCCCAAGAATCAGAGCCACCTGATTGAAGCCATTGCCACTGACATTGGCCCCAACCTCTCAAGCAACAGAAAAGTCACATGCTTCCCATGGGCTCAAGGATCCACCCACCCAGCATCTCTATCACCAACAAAACTGCCCCACAGCTCCACAAGCAACTACAACCTAAGCCACTAAAAAACTTAAAGACACTGCTGATATTGATTACAACTGAAGAAATAATATAGATACTACAGTTCCGTGCCCACCCAAAACAAAGTTAGGCACCTTACCAAACTAATGTTATAGATATATCTACAGAAAAGGTCTTCTTCTATGAAGGTGACTCCATAACATTAAAGTAAGCAGTGATTACACCAGATGCACACATATCAGCAAAGAGACACAATAAACATGAAAAATCAAAGAAACATGACTTCTCCAATGAAACACAATAACTCTCCTATAAGAGACACCAAAGAGAGGAACAGCTATAAAATGCCTGAAAAGAAATTCAAAATGGTGATCTTAAGGATATGCAATATAATAAAGAAAACACACATAGACAATACAAAGAAATTAGGAAAATGAATATGACATGAGTTAGAACTTTGATAAAGATATATATATATTATATATATATAATATATATATATATATATCATATAAAGGGACCAACAGAAATATTGGAACTAAAGAATTTAATGAATAAAATAACAAAAATACAAGTGTAGTTTCAACAATGAGTAGAAAAAGCAGAAAAGATTTTGGGAACTTGAAGACAGGTCTTTTGAAATAATCCAGTCAGGCAAAAAAAAAAAAAAGAAAGAAAGAAAGAGAGAAAGAGACAGGAAGGAAGGAAGGAAGGAAGGAAGGAAGGAAGGAAGGAAGGAAGGAAGGAAGGAAGGAAGGAAGGAAGGAAGGAAGGAAGGAAGGAAGGAGGGAAGGAAGGAGAGAGAGAGAGAAAGAGAGAAAAGGAGAAAAAGAACAAAGAAACCATATATGACATGTGAGACACCATTAAGTGGGCATTTTGGGAATCTCAGAAAGTGAAGAGATTGGATTGAAAAAGTCATAGCAAACTTATTTAATGAAATAATAGCTAAAAATCTTGCCAAGTCTTGGGGAAAGAAAGCGGATGTTCAGGTAAAGAAACCTTAGAAATGCATCAAATATTTTCCACCTAAAAAGATCCTTTTAAAGGCACTTCAGGCTAGGTGCAGTGGCTTACGCCTGTAATGTTAGCACTTTGGAAGGCCAAGGCAGGTGGATCACCTGAACTCAGGAGTTCGAGACCAACCTGGGCAACATGGTGAAACCCTGTCTCCCATCTCTACTAAATACACACACACACACACACGCACACACACACACACATTAGTCAGGCATGGTGGTGCTTGCCTGTAATCCAAGCTACTTGGGAGGCTGAGGCGTGAGAATAGTGTGAACCTGGAAGGCAGAGACCGCAGTGAACTGAGAGTATGCCACAGCACTCCAGCCTGGATGACAGAGTGAGACTCTGTCTCAGGAAAAACAAAAAACAAACAAACAAGAAAGGCCCATCATACTTAAGCTTTGAAAAGTAAAAGTGAAAGAGAATTCTGAAAACAGCAAGAGAATAGCATCAAGTCAAACATTAAGGGAATCCCTTTGAGACTAATAGCATACTTCTCAGCAGAAACCTCATCATCCAGGAGAAAATAGGATGATATATTCAAAGTTCAAAAAAAATTGCCAGTCAAGAATTCTATATCTCACAAAACTATCCTTCAGAAATGAAAGAGGAAAAATTATTTCCCAGATAAGCAAAAACTAGGAAAATTTATCACCACTAGAACAGCCCTATAAGAAATTGTTAAGGGAATCTTACATCTGGAAGTGAAAGAACGATGTCTACCATGTTGAAAACACACAAATTATAAAATACATTTGCAGAGCAGATGCACAAATGAAGGAATCAAATGTTAACACTCAAGAAAACCACCAAACCATAAAGGTAAACAATAAGAGAAGAAGAAAAGAACAAAAGATATATAAAACAATTAACAAAATGACAGAAGTAAGTTCTTGTCTGTCAGTAACAATCTTGAATATAATCAGTATCAGTTCTCCAATTAAAACACATGGATTTGCTGAATAAATTTAAAAAAGACCCAACTGTATGCTGCCTACAAGAAACATCTGTAAAGACATACACAGACTAAAAGTAAAGGGATGGAGAAAGCTAATCCATGCAAGCAAAAACCAAAAATGTGTAGAAGTCAAAAAACATAAATAGACACGATAAAGTTTATTATATAATAATAAGGAAATCCATCCAGCTAGAGGATATAACAATGGTAATATACATGCATCCAATACTGGAGCACCCAGATTATATAAAGCAAATATTATTAGAGCTACAGAGAAAGATAGAAAACCACATAATAACAGTTGGGAACTTCAATACTCCACTTTCAGCATTGGACAGATCATTTAAATAGAAAAATCAACAAAGAAACATCAGTTAAACTACACTGTAGACCAAATGAACCTAACAGACATTCACAGAACACTTCATCCAAAAGCTACAGAATATATTTATTTCTTATCACATGAAATATTCTCTAGGATAGACCATATGTTAGGCTACAAAACAAGTCTCAAAAAGATTTTAAATGATTGAAATCATATCAGGTATATTATCTGACCGCAGTGAAATAAAACTAGAAATTAATAAACAGAGGAACTTTGTGAACTGTACAAATACATGGGAATTAAATAACATGCTCTGAACAACCAATGGGGTCTATATGGAATTTAGGAATAAAATTTTAAAATCTCTTAAAAACAAATGCAAACAGCAAGATGACATACAAAAACCTATGGGATTCAGCAGAAGCAATTCATTATAATAAATATGTCAAAAAAGTAGAAAGATTTCAAATAACCTAATGATGCACCACAATGAACTAGAAAAGCAAGAAGAAATCAAACCCAAAGTTAGTAGAAGAAAGAATAAAGCTAAGAGCTGAATTAAAGGAAACAGATATAAAAATCATATAAAAATTAATAACATAATAAGTTTTTGGAAAGATAAACAAAATTGGCAAACAATTATATAGACTAAGAAGAAAAGAGAGAAGACCCAAATAAATAAAATCAGAAATGAAAAAGAAGACATTACAACAGATACTACAGGAATAAAAAGAATCATTAGAGATTATTATGAACAACTATACACTAACAACTGGAAAACCTAGATGAAATGGAAACATTTCTGGACACACATACCCTATAAAAACTGAGCCAAAAATGAAGAGAAAACTTGACCAGATTATTATATGAGTGATTAGATTGAATCAGTGATAATAATTCTTTCAACAAAGAAAACCCTGGACAAGATGGCATGGCTTTCCTGCTGAATTCTATCAACATTTAAAGAACTAACTTGATTTCTTCTAAAACTACCCCAAAAAATTAAAGAAGAGAAAATTTTTATTTCTAATTTATTCTGCAAATCCAGCATTACCTTAATACCAAAACCAGGTAAGGATACACATAGAAAAGAAAATTGTAGGCCAACATCCCTGATGAGCACAGATGCACAAATCTTAAAAAAAAAAAATTACTGGCAAATTGAATCCAACAAAACATCAAAAAGATAACACACCATGATAATGGGGTTTATAACACACATGTATGTATGGTTTAACATATGCAAATCAATAAATGTATACATCACATCAATAGAATGGAGAACGAAAACTGTACGATCATCTCAACAGTTGCAGAAGAAAAGCATTTGATAAAATTTAACACACTTTTCTATAAACTAATAACAAACTAGCCAGAAAAGAAATCAAGGTCTGGCATGGTGGCTCATGCCTGCAATCTCAGAATTTTGGGAGGCCAAGGCAGACAGATCACCTAAAGTCAGGAGTTCAAGACCAGCCTGATCAATATGGTGAAACCCCATCTTTACTAAAAATACAAAAATTAGCTGAATGTGATGGCACAGGCCTGTAATCCCAGCCACTCCGGAGGCTGAGTCAGGAGAATCACTTGAACCTGAGAGGCAGAGGTTGCAGTGAGCCAAGATCATGCCACTGTAGCACTCCAGCCTTGGTGACAGACCAAGATTCCATTTCAATTAAAAAAAAAAAAAAAAAAAAAGCAATTCCATTTGTAATAGCTACAAAAATACTTAGGGATAAATTTAATTAAGAATGTGAAAGGCGTCTACCATGAAAACTAAAACAAAATTGATAAAATAAATTGAAGAAGGTACAAACAAATTAAAAGACATCTGATGCTCATTGATTGGAATACTTAATATTCTTAAAATGACCATAGTATTCAAAGTAAGGAAAATACCAGTGACAATCTTTAGAAAAATAGAAAAACTCTCAAAATTTGTATAGAACCACAAAAGACCCTGAATAACCAAGGCTGTACTTAACAAAAAAACAAAGCTGGAGGGATCACAGCAGCTAAGTTCAAAATATGCTACAAAGCTATAGTAACAAAACAACATGGCATTGGTATAAAAAAATTGGACACTTAGACTGATAGAGATAAATAAAAAACCCAGAAATAAATCCACATATTTATAGCTAATTGTTTTTCCAAGGTAACAAGAACCTGCATTGAGGAAAGGACACCCTCTCAATAAATGGTACTGAGAAAACCAGCTATTTAAATGCAGAAGATTGAAACTAAATCCCTACCCCTACCAAAATCAAGTCAAAATGGATTAAAAACTTAAATAAGTCTTTAAATGGATGAAAAGACTAAATGAGTAATGAGTTAAACACTTAAATATAATATTCCAAACTGCGAAACTTCTAGAAGAAAACATAGGAGAAACACTTCAGGATGTTAGTGTAGACAAAAATTTAATGAATAAGGTTTCAAAAGTACAGGCAACAAAAATAAAAATACACAAATGGGACTATATCAAACTAAAAAGCCTCTGCACAGCAAAGGAAGCATCAACATCATGAAAAGACATTCTGTAGAAAGGGAGAAATATTTGTAATATGTATGTTTGACAAGAGACTAATATCCACAATATGCAAAGGACCCAAACAACTCAACAACATAAAAACCTAATAATTTGACTTTAAAAATCGGCAAAGTATCTGCATAGATGCTTCTCAAAAAAGGTATAGAAACGGCAAACAAGTATACGAAAAAAATTCTCAACAGCATTAATCATCAGGGAGATGCAACTGAAAACCAAAATGAGACATCATTGTTCTTCAGTTAAAATGGCTCTTAACAAAAACTAAAAAGCAATAAGTGCTGGCAAGGATGCAGAGAGAAGGGAACTCTTATACACCATTGACAGAAATGCCAATTAGTGCAGTTATTATGAAAAACGGTATGGAGTTTTATCAGAAAAACTACAAACGTATTATCATATAATCTAGCCATCCCACTACTGGATATTTATCCAAAGGAAAGAAAATCAGTATACTGAATAGATACTTGCAACCCCATACTTATGGCAGCACTATTCACAATAGCAAAGATACAGTCAACATAAATGTTCATTTTAACAGATAAATGGATAAAGAAAAGTATTATATACAATAGAATACTATTCAGCCATAACAAAAAATAAAATCCTGTCATTTATGGCAATATGGACAACCCTGGAGGATATTATGTTAAACAAAATAAGTCAGGTCAGAAAGAGACATACTGCATCTTCTCACTCATATATGGGAGCTTAAAAAGTTAAGCTTATAGGCGGGGCGCGGTGGCTCACGCCTGTAACCCCAGCACTTTGGGAGGCCGAGGCGGGCGGATCACGAGGTCAGGAAATCGAGACCATCCTAGCTGGCACAGTGAAACCCCGTCTCCACTAAAAATACAAAAACTTAGCGGGACGTGGTGGCGGCGCCTGTAGTCCCAGCTACTCTGGAGGCTGAGGCAGGAGAATGGCGGGAACCCGGGAGGCGGAACTTGCAGTAAGCCGAGATCGCGCCACTGCACTCCAGCCTGGGCGACAGAGAGAAACTCCGCCTCAAAAAAAAAACAAAACAAAAAAAAAACAAAACAAAACAAAACAAAACAAACCAGTTGAGCTTATATGATCTTATAGAAGGAGAGAAAAATATCATGGTTATTAGAGGCTGGGAATGGTGGATGAGAGATTCTATAGGGAGAATACAAAATTATAGCTAGATAAAAGAAATAAGTTCTAGTGTCCATAGCAACTGTAGGGTAAATATAGTTAAAAATAATCTGTTGTGTATTGTAGGTTCTTCAAAAGCTAGAAGAAAATGTTTGATTATTCCCAAAACAAAGAAATGATAAATGTTTGAGGTGATGGATATGCTAATTACCCTTATTTGATCATTACACATTGTATACATGTATTGAAATATCACTCTGTATCCCATAAATTACGGATTAAATTATAAATAATTAAAATTATTATGTGTCGACTAAAAATAAAAGGAAAACATTGAACTTATCTCTGTCCATATTTATTCAAACTGGGCGACAGAGCGAGACTCCATCTCGGAAAAAAAAAAAAGTTCCTCCTTGCAAACATGTGCTGCTATCCCTGTAGAAACATGGTGGCTGGAGTCATTGGAAGAGGGAATAAACTCTAGTTTATTCTTCTCAAAGACAAATCTGGAGATGAATTTCTCAATAGTTAACTAAGAAGCAAACACTTCGTACTGAGAAAAACTTGTATTTTTTCCAGAGATAATACACTGTATTTTCAAAGGAAGAAAAGACATCCCTTTTGTTTTTTGTCAATCGAGTTTCTTAAAACAACAATAAACTATAATAACATTAACTATAACTCTTTAGATTCCTGTCTTGGCCGGGTATACTTAGTAAGAATTAGCACAAGTTCAGATTTTGTTTTTTTCCTGTGTTGTTATTTTTTTTTTTTAATTTAAAATTTTTCCAAACCTTGGTTAGAGGATGCTGGGTTATTCCTATATGATCAAACTTTTGGGTATGCTTGACCCTTTTTGCAGAAAAGTTTTCTACATTTTTAATATCGTAATGAAGTAAATTTTCCATTATTATATAATTATGAAATATTAATAGAATGTATTCACTTATAAGTATACATATACATACGCATATGAATACGTTGCATGTCTCTGATTAATCAAGTGTGTATTTATATCTATTTATCAATCTAGTTAGGTAGTTTGCTATAGCTTTGTAGAAAGACATTGAGATTACATCTACCACCACGACAAAAGGGGGAAGTCACAAATGAAAGTTCACTGGGGACAAAATATTTGAATACCTGCAAAGTGCAAGTCAGATAGCAATAGGTAAGAATAATTTATGAACTACTAATATATTGAGATATTCTCCCCATTGTATCTTAATAAAAACCTGAAATTTGCAATGTATGTGTAATACCCCACATCTGTCAACACCCTCCCCACTTCCCTTCCCTTCTGCCTTTGGATCTATACCTTTCTGATCAGTCTCCATTCCTAAATATAGAGGAAGATAATGAGCTGCTGTAGTTAATAGTAAGATAGGGAGCATTGTCAAGTTCCAAGTTAACTTGTTACTTTCTCTGCATTAATCTGCGCTCCAATCTCAGTAACTGAATATCTTTTTTTTTTTTTCCACTCAAAAGGCTATGCACTACTCCACTCTGTCCTTGAGGCTGATTTCTTGCCCCTAAACTCTCTCTCCATGTCTAGGAAATTAATATCTGTGAAACAAAGAAAGAAAATGATTCTTCTTTTTTACTAAAATCTCTACAAGTAGCATGCAACTGTATTTTAGCTCAAGGCTATTATGAAGCCTGCAATTCTTAATGATCTAACATCACCCTTTCTTACCTTTCGGTAGAATGCACACTTGGTACCCAACTCCCCGATGCTGGTTATGTGTCACAGTTGCCAACTGTGACCTTCTCATTCTTGCCAAATCCTAAACTTGTTCCCATGTCTGTACTGATCCTGAATTTGTTTTCATATCTGTTTTAACCCAGTAACAGTTCCTGCCTGATTAAGCTTTCTAGATTTAACTACACCAGGCAGAACTAAAGCATTGTTTACATACCTATACTAACAGATATATTTTAGTTTTTAAAATATATTTCTGCTTTTTGTTTTCTCTCTTGAGAAATAAAATGAATGTTTCATTCCTCCTTTCCATCAGCATGTAATGAATTAGATAACATTGTAAAATCTTATAGCAACAGAAAATATGTGTATTGCATAATAGGTGCTCAATACATATTTTAAAACTGATGAATGAATGAATGAATGAATGAATGAATGAATAAATAAATAAATAAATAAATAAATAAATAAATAAATAAGTGAACCATTATGAAACTACCCCTATGCTAGTATGTCTTGTCTCTGGGTAAAATATTCCAAAATTATTTATTTGTTTCTTCATCATGCACTTGGTCATGTTCTAATCATCATCTTTTCTGTGTTTTCTTATTTGTATTCTATACATTTATTTTCTACTTTCAAGTTGGAGTATATGTGTCCTAATGATGGCCTCATTCTCAAAAGACAATTATACTCATTCTAGACAATTATACTTTTTATTTAAATAATTAAATTCTGTTCTGTAAAATATTTTATTTAATTTTATTTACTTTAAAAATAACACCACCTGGATGACAATCACATATAAGTAAATTTCAGTGGCTAGTATTATTTTATTTATCTCATATATAATTTATACAAATATTTATAATGTATATATATAATTATAATTTGTATAAATGTAACTAATTTATATAAACATGTCATTTAAATAAGCATATAGCTATACCTAATTTATATTTATATGTGTGTATATTTATATATAAGTAATTATATAAGTATACACAAAGCAGAGACTCATAATATATACCTTTTAAATATAAATAATAAACATTTATTGAATATTAAATGCATAGTAATATGGTTTATGGAAACAATGAAAGTAATGAAACTTTATATTTTACAACTTGGCAGTATGAAAAATAATAAAAATAAGTATTGAGTAAATGTATTTCCATGCCTAAGTCTTTGAATAGAAATTACTGTTGAAATGTTCAGAACTAGTTCCATAGCATGAATATAACAAAGGCATGTAAATTTAAATTTAAACACATTTCCGTGTAAATTCTTTTTTTTTGTTG
Organism: Rhinopithecus roxellana; assembly: GCF_007565055.1. NCBI lineage: Eukaryota > Metazoa > Chordata > Mammalia > Primates > Cercopithecidae > Rhinopithecus > Rhinopithecus roxellana. The sequence goes on along the minus strand of NC_044561.1, from coordinate 64,083,558 downwards.
TTGTTTTTTTGAGAAGGAGTCTCACTCTGGCGCCCAGGCTGGAGTGCAATGGTGCCATCTCAGCTCACTGCAACCTCCGCCTCCCAGTAGCTAGGACTACAGGCGCGCCACGCCCAGCTAATTTTTGTATTTTTAGTAGAGACAGGGTTTCACCATATTAGTCAGGCTGATCTTGAACTCCTGACCTCGTGATCCGCCCACCTCAGCCTGCCAAAGTGCTGGGATTACAGGCGTGAGCCACCGCGCCCGGCTTCCTGGATTGTAAATTCTAAGACACATTCAGATCATAGAGTTTAATGAAATAAACAAGGTGAAGTATCCAAAAATAGAGTGTTTTCCTTATAGTTTTAAACTGTTACCTCTCTCTTTTTTTTTTTTTAACTTTTCTAAATCACATAACAGCCTTTAATAAGGTTTATAAACCTTGTAAAACTAGTGATTTTATCTAGCATTTATTAAAATTATCTCTATACTTAAATGAAAGTTTTGTTTATTTGTAAGGTGCAAGTATTCATGGTTAAACATGGTGTGGTTTTTGTACTAATATTTTGATTAAACATAGTTAATAGTGATGCCAATTAGCTCACCTTAATATTAAATATCAATATAAATAGTTAAGTTTTTGTTTTGTATTTTAATTTTTTTAGCAATAAACAACATGTTTCTTTGGAGTTTACATACTTTTATGGCAAAATTACTAAAGGATATTTCTGAATTACTTTTATCTTATGTTCTTATTTCCAAGAAAAAACAGTCTCTGAATATTAAACATCCATCATAAGAATACACATTTCCTTGTTTCAAATTAACTTAAAGTCATGCTCACTCATTATGAGAGATAGTATAAAAATATGTTATTCTTACTATTTTATGATCGTTTTTATTACAGAAGTTGATTTTTTTAAATGATGATCTTTTTTTCTATTTTTTTTTAGATACTGAAAAAGGGACGAGGCTGACACCAGAGGGAGCCCAAGTTACCCAGCCCTGTTCTCAGGAGCTAAAGTGACATCAGTCATCCTCTTCATAAGTAGATTTAATATTCAGAGTCAGCTCAGCACAGCTAAGAATGGAAGAAAGAAATGATTTATTGACGTTTATAAAAAATATGCTGCAACATATATTTTTCACTAATACTGCAGTTTCTTAAATTACTTTGAGTGTTTTTATGCAAAGGCATGAACAATTTCTAAAATAACTTGGAATCTTGAGTGAGAAAATGAATACGAGGTATAATGTGAATCCTTGAAGATCTGAACCTCAGTGTACTTGGAGCACATGGTCTATTTCCCTCCCCTGTTTCAAAACACATATTAGTTTACAGTATTCTCAGTTTATCATTTTATTTTATTTTATAAATGATAAAGCCCTTCTGTAAGCCCCTTTTCCATTTCTTCCTCTTTACCAGCCAGACTTTATTTTTTCCCTAAAATTAATGCATATAAAAAATATCTACAGCTAAGATAATTCGCTTTTTCACTTGGACTTCAGCAATAACAAAATAGAGATTCCAACATTTCACCATACTCATGATTTAGTGATACAAGTTCTCTCTTTGAAACCAGCACATCAGGCAAAAGAAAGGGAGAGCTTGTGTTTGGTGGGGTTTACTGGCTACAGTTCAAACATCTGGAGCTTCAGCCTTTGAACAACAAAAGGAATTTCTAAATTCCCTTTTTCAGCTTCTTAAAAGTGCTATTGATTGCATGTTTTTCAAATAATTCTAAAGCAAATTCACATAATCATGTGAAAATGATCTTCTATTTGCCATAGATATTTAATGCCCTTCCTTTTTCCATGTTTTGTCTTTGAATTTTTCTTTTTTTTTTTAAGTATATTCTGTCAAGGCAAATGGATAGTGTTTCATAGTGGTGGAAGAAAAATAACTGTGGTGTATTTACAACCAGTCCGGACATGAGACTCTCACAATTCCTTTTGAAAATCATTCAAATTCCTGAATACGTTTTAATTACTGTTGTTAAATCCTAATTTAAAAAATTTTGCAAGTGATTTTTAAACTTAATATTATTGGAATACACCTTTCAAGAATGAAATTTGTCCTTTTTTCTCCTAATTATAATGCATATCTCTGACCTTTTTCATTAATTTATTTTTCCATCTATGCATTCTGTCCATTGATAAAGTTCATCTTAATTACCTAGAGCCTCCTTTTACCGACACCACTTTTCCTGCATAATGTGGTGAGGTTCCGCTAACACCTTCCTCCCAGTCACTAGTTCTTTCTTCTGTCTCCTAAAACAAACTTCTGTAAGAAAAGAAATAGATATTAGCAATCGTGTTAAGTAGCAAATTAAATCTGTATGTTCACAATTCAAAGAATCTTTAATTTCTCTAATGGCTACATTTTAAAACTGGATAGGGCATTATCAAGTAGAAAAAGGATGGGTGAAGGGTCGGGCACGGTCGCTCACTTCTGTAATCCCAGCACTTTGGGAGGCTGAGGCGGGCGTATCACCTGATGTCGAGAGTTGGAGACCAGTCTGACAAACAGGGTGAAGCCCAGTCTCTACTAAAAATACAAAATTTGCCGGGCGTGGTGGCACACGCTGGTAATCCCAGCTACTCGGGAGGCTGAGGCAGGAGAATCACTTAAACCCCGGAGGCAAGATTGCAGTGAGCCGAGATCACGCCATTGCACTCCAGCCCTGGAAACAAGAGTGAAACTCCATCTCAAAAAAACAACAAACAACAACAACAACAAAAGAGTAAGAAATCATCATATATACTGGTAATACCTATTAATTGTGTAATTTTGATGATATTTCCTAGACCCTTTTTATTCTCAATTTCCTTGTTTGTAAATTCTAAAAATGTTATGCATTTCACGACACTGTTGTCTCAATGTAATGGGTGTTTTATATGAAACATTTGGCATACTATATTTTATAATAGCCACTAGATAAATATAAGATATATTTAAAAACTTTTTACACATGAATACTCTAGTTGTACTGGAAATAACCTTCATCTTTACAAGTTTTCCCTCCAACATATTGTATTGAACTTTTATCAGAAGTTAGGTAGATAGATGACAGATTAGGTGATTGATAGATGGATAGATAAACAGATGGGGCTATTTTACTGAGCTCATTGATATACTAAAGAAGATGTTACAGATCAGTAAGAAATGTGTTTTACATGACCATTTCCTAAAAACACTCTTACATATGTACATTTTGCCTTGGTAGTAAGCGAATAAGAAGTATATTTTTGTCCATTGTTGAGATATTAAATCCATTTATACTCTGCTGCACACATCTGTGTTACCTTAAACCCTAACGAGTTGCTATTTAGATGTGTAGCTGCAGTCCACTTGCCATGTTCTACCCTCGCCTCAGTCCCCCACTGCCCTTCCCATGAAACAGTGCTGTCTGGATTCTGGGCCTTCTCTTTTCATTATACTGAATTCTTCGTTGTCTAAAAGCATATCAGTGATGTTTCCCTTTCTATTCTACTGACTTGGAGAAGGATAGGAAAGTCCAAACCTGCGATTTGAGATTTAACAAACCACAGTGACAAGATAAGGTCCTAGCACTGCTTTCCACTAAATTTTAGTTCAGCAGCCAGTTTGGCATCTGAGCATCCCTTTCTCAGCTCAAAGCACATTTCCCAGTATATCCAGTCTAAATTCATAAGCATTTTATGATGACTTGTTTAGGGTTTAATACTGTGTCCATAAAAATATTAAGTGAATGCTCAAAAACATGACACAGACTTGACAAAAAGAATTACTAGTTTCTGTTGGCAGCATATGTCTTAGTTTAATTTAAATACTTGATGAATAAATATGTATCATGAGTGTTGGAAATATAGTCAAAATGAAATACTGTCATCCTCTTAAATATTAGCTGGAAAAAGTCTGAAGCACAGAGTGACTATGCAATACATACAGAAAATTACTGATAATAGTTGCAGTGTACTGAAGAATATCATGTTTATTTACCATAATTTGGATGCAAGAAAGCAACAATAAAAAGTATGTCTTTTATTTTTAAAATGAATTATCATTTTCTTATATTAACCAGAGTGCATACTTAAAGAGACAGAAAAAAGTTCCAAAAGCCTGCGAGCTGCCTGTATCACGCAGTCAGCGTCACCATAATATGAACATTACTTTGATAATAACCTATTTTTAAAATCTTGTTGCAAATGGTATTTGTACATTGTAACCACTTTTCAAAATGTGTGACAAACTCCTAGTGAAGAGATGTTTCTGTGTCTTCATGGTATTCAAATGGTGCATTTGTTACATACTGATTTAGATATGTGGCATTCAATTACAGCAAAAGCAAGGGGCTATCCAATTCCCCAACGCCCAGACTATGCTAGGACATATCTCCTTCATGCTTCTATACTCTCGATCATCCAGACAGAACAGGTGGTTGCCATGGGCAGCAAAACAATAGGGGAAGCGTGCTCGGCTAGCGACTGCTGATTGCATAAGCCACGGTAGTCCATAAAAACTTGAGTTTCTGTGTTGTTTTTCATAATAAAGATCCTAGAACTATTTATGCCTGGATAACTGGAAAAGGCCTGGTTTTGAAATAGATCCCCTTCACTCCCAATCTTGCAAGAGTTTAGCCAGCTTCTCACATGTAGGGGGTAAGAACACACCAAAAAAACTCATTGTCATTAACACTGAATTAATTGCAGCATTGACACTGAAGTCATGGCATAGAAACTAAATGTAGTTTTTTGTTCTCTCTTCTATTTTTCTGTGGCATTTATTATGCATTCCAAAATGCCTACACAAAATGGTGTGTCAGGAAATAGCTAATTCATCTCTCCATGTAATAGATTATATTCCTTTTCAATTGTTTTGACTGGTAAGCAATTAATCCAAAATTCAGTATTCAGTAAAAGTTTGTTTAACAAAAGGGATAGAATATAGCCACAACATAGATAATACAAAGTGGTTAATAATATAAAAATCTTTATTGCTAAAATAAATTTAGCTTCACATTTGCAATTTGAAGAAATTAATCTAGCGTAGTTTATTTATTTGTACTTTTCAAGTGGAGCTATTTTCAATAACTATTGTACCTTTCCTACATATTATGAAATTTTATACCACATTTTATGTTTTAGACACATAAATACATGTTTAATTTATCTTTCTGAAATAGTTTCCAATATCAGAACCTTCTTCAATCATTTTCTGTCCCTCCTATCCCAAAAAAAGCCACAGCTAGTATTTCTTAAGTATTTTCTATATCTCAGTATGTAACAATTCTAATTCGAAAAGATACATATACGTATGAAACGAAACTTAAAAAAGGATAATGAAGGTATACCAAATACAACCTAGACCAATTGTAAGAAAATGTCAGTATTTTGGTTAGTTTAGTTAGGTCAGTCGTTCAGTGGCCTTGATGGGAATTTGAAACCATATTAAATATTCATCTCCAGATGCTTTATGTCATAGACATATTTGGAATTGGTAGATAATAGCAAAGTAAGTCTAAAATCTTACAAAATTAGTTACTGAATATTACCTGCTTTCTATTGAAGTATTTTTCTACCCAAAATAATGGGCACAGATGTAGACATTTAACGGAATATCTAATATAACTGGTGTTTTCTTGAGATGTTTTATCCTACAACCTAGTGATTGAAGCTGGTCATGAATGGGCATTTTACATGTCTGAAAAATACAGAGTTATGGAAACAAGATCCACATTTATATGAGAATGTAATGGAAGTAGAATAACCGATGAGTTAACTTAAGGGTAAATATTTATAGTTAAATATATGTGTTTGTGTGTGTGTGTGTGTGTGTGTGTGTGTGTCAGTAGTTTAGAAAACATCAAAAAGAGTGACATAAACATAAAAAACTAAAGAGTTTAAACAATAAAATTGAGTTTGACAGAGCAATCTTGCTATACAAAACTCTGTACAAATGAAGCATTCTAATCTCAAAGTCTGAAAAATGGAATTCATATGTTTTAAATATTATTTCTGTATCTTTATGATTATAGTTTTCATACCCAAAGCTCTCACTTCTTTGGCATGCATACTAACATGGTGATAATTATACACATTTCCTAAATGTTTCTTTCTCATGGAATTAAGAAAATCTTAGTTGTTTTTAACTTGCTCAGATACCAGAAGAAAAAATATAAAGCAAAGTTAGGTATATGTGACCATAACTGCTCAAGATATGTTTGAATTAAGTGGTAAATTACTAGCAAAATTAAGAAAGTAAAGAAATTGAACTTTATGACAACCACATGGCAAATCATAAAAACATAATAAGGTGAATAAGCTAAAAGGAGAAAAGAGCATGTAGGTTGCAAGAAATAAAGTAAACATGAAAACATTTCATTTTGGAAGTAAAGTAAAAATGAAAACATTTCATTAAGAAGCAAGTATGTGGCCATGACTTATGAATGCCACCTAGAAAATAGACCAAATTCAAAAGAGCAGCAGCATGTAAGTCAATATAAAAGCAAAAAAAGTTAAGTAATGAGACTATCTTAAGAACAGTTGCGATTCATTAAACTATCAAATTTGAAAGCTCAAAAAAGTGCATAGAATAATGAAAATTGTTAAGGGCAGACATGAAGACACTTTAAATAAAAATCAATCAAGATTAAAGGAAATGCAAAAGTATATTTCGCCCCTGTGTGAGAAGGTTTCAGTATGAGTTTCAAATGGATAACAGGATTGCAAATAAAGACTGTTAGCTTAATTCATGGTATTAAAGTCTACTTTCTAAAAGTGTGGACACAGATCTCACGGGAAACACAAATACACTGGACATTGTTTGTTAAAAATGCAGTATTACATTGGGTATCAAATAACTGTTGTAATGGATACTTTGATAGACCCCTTGGAACCATCCTCTGGTTGTGAATCTTGCGTAGATCTCAAAGGTCCCATGCCTATGGGATCCCCAGGTCATGTTATTACAGATTCATTCCAGGTCATCACAGTGCTCAGAAAAATGTCATTAAAGATTAATCCGTAATGACACTCAAGTGCTTAATATTTTATTTGGGAAATGTTTTAACAGTCGGAAACACAGTATAACCTCCCTTTCTGTTTTTTTTCTTTGACAATGAGTTTGGGGATCCTTCAGTGTTTCAAAAGCATAAGGCTAAAGCAAATGTCTTTCTGAATTATGTTCCATGTCTGACAGTTAAGCAGGTTCCTTTTCACCACCTTGTAAAATGAATGGAGGATGAAGGTGGACTGAACTCCCTTAGATGATTTAGAGGTTTCACTGTTCCATTGTTATTTAGGCAGAAGAAACGTATCTTTTCCAAGCTCAGTTTATCTAGCAAATGTCCTTCAGGTTCATCCATGTTGTGGCAAATGGTTGGGTTTCCTTCTTTTTAAAAACTGAATAAAATTCATTTATGTATATACCACATTTTCTTTTATCAATTGATCAGCCAATGGACAGTTGGTTTGTTTCTAAATCTTGGCTATTGTGATTAGTTCTGGAATGAATATGGAAGTGCAGATTATCTCTTTCAGTCCAAATCTTAATTATTTCAGATAGATGCCTAGAAGTGGGATTGCTGGAATATATAGTCATTTTATTTTAAATGTTTTGAGGAACTGTCACCATTTTACATTCCCAATACCAACATTCTACAAGAGTTCCAATTTCTCTGCTACCTCACCTTGCCCACACTTAATATTGCTTGATTCTACTTGTATGTGGTATTTAAAATAGTCACATTCATTGAAGCAAAGAATACAATAGTAGTTGCAGGGACTGGCAAGTGGGAAAAATGAGGAGTTGCTATTCAAAGGGTATAAGGTCTCAGTTATGCTGGATAAATGAGTTTTAGAGATCTGCTGTATAAACAACCCTTACAGTTAACAGCTAATAGTATACCTCCAAGCTGGAGTGCGGTAGCATGATCACAGCTCACTGTAAACTTGAACTCCTGAGGTCAAGAGATTCTCCTGCCTCATCCTCCCAAAGTACTGGGATTATGGGTGTGAGCCACATCACCCAGCCAAAACTTTTTTTTTTTGAAACGGAGTCTCGCTCAGTCGCCCAGGCTGGAGTGCGGTGGCGCGATCTCGGCTCACTGCAAGCTCCGCCTCCCGGGTTCACGCCATTCTCCTGCCTCAGCCTCCCGAGTAGCTGGGACTACAGGCGCCCGCCGCCACGCCCGGCTAATTTTTTGCATTTTTAGTAGAGACGGGGTTTCACCGTGTTAGCCAGGATGGTCTCGATCTCCTGACCTCATGATCCACCCGCCTCGGCCTCCCAAAGTGCTAGGATTACAGGCGTGAGCCACCGCGCCCGGCCTAAAACTTTTTTTTAAAGTTCAATTTTGAAACATTAGAAGTGAAGGAATTTCAGAAATTTGTCATTTCCCTCTTCATAAAGACTTGGTAGTGATAAGAATTGATCAGTGCCTCTGCTACTTTTTATTATTCATAATAAACATTTTGACAACTTATTACAGAGTGTGTTTTTAAATTATAGTGAGTGTATTACATATCATTATTGTCATATAGCTGTTCAAACATTTTTTATTCTTAATTTTGTCCATCTTCATATCAACTGCTCACCTAAGTGTAATGGGGTACCCATTAGGAGAGAGATTAAAAGGTGTCCTTTCAAAGGAGTCCTTAAAATGCTATCTTCTCCTTCATGTCCCTGAAGCAGATGAGATTTACAAAATAAGTAAGTAAATGAAATACCTAATTCATAGAGCAAAGAGTTTTTCAAGCTTTACTTTGTGCTTTACATGGATTACTTATTCAATTGTCATAACAAATTTATAAAGCAGGCATTATTTTAATTCTCATTTTACATACGAGAAATCTGTCTTATAAATATTAAATGCGTTGCCCAGGGTCACACAGAGATAAATTATAGAAGAAAGATTCTCTCTATACTCTTCACTATAATTCCATGGTATATACTAGTAAAAGTAATAGATTTTCATGACAGATGATTATATGTATCAGACCCTCATTGATCCAAGAATCAGATCTAATAATGTCACGTGAAGTGAACATGTATCAGTGAAGTGACTTAGCAATTCCTATTGACAAGAAATATTTTTGAACCATGTAAAGTATTTGTAATTATATTCACACAACTCACAGCTTTTACCTTTTTCTTCTACACCAAGGGCATATTTGAATGTTTTACGGGACTTGAAGTATTTTCCAATCAAATCAAACTTTTACAAATCAAAACTTTACAATTAACAAGGTACAACGAGTATGTTATAATAAGGAAATCATCATGATGCTAAACTGTATATCACTCAAAAATATAATAGCTGCAAATGAAGAGAAGTCTTCCATATACGAAGGTACAGACTTCAGGTCACCATTTGTTTTAACCCTTCTATCTTCTCACCTCTATCCCCAACTCCTACCCTCTGTAGGTTCAGATCCATACTGTACTGCCTAGGCACCTGGGCCCCAGCGTCTCCTCCACAGCTCCATTAGGCCTCTTACTTATAAAGGGTAAAGTCAAGTGTCACAACTAGCTGCTGAAAAGAATGCAGGGATTGTGCAAGTTCTTAGCCACAGGCACACAACATCAAGTTTTGGGTCTTTCTATTGTATGCATCACCTGCAAGATCTGTGGGATGCAACCTCAGATTGTGCTTCTTTTGAGTCACTCTGATTCCCAAAGTAGATTGCGTGTTATTAGTGGTGACAAGCCTACTATCTTTACCTGCACCCAGGCTCTACCAGGGTGTCCTGTAGATTCTGGGGACCAATTTCTCATGGCCCTCCTGTTTGCCCATTTGGAACACATCAGGATGCCATAGTACATGATTTATAAAGCTCTTAACTTGAGCATTTTCTAGACTCACACTGTTGACATGAATTCTGTTAATGAAAAAATATAATAAAACTTACAGGCTGCTTTATACCTTATTTGTATGTAAAAACTTACAATAAATTTAGTTCACTCTATATTAGTAGTTGCTTTAATACCTATATGCCTGTAATTGAAAGTTACTATTATTATCATCAAACATTGCTATTTAATTAATAAAAACTGTAGAACAACTTTTTAATTCATAAAAACTGTAGAAAAACATTTTTTTAAAATAACCTACAGCTCACCCTTCTGAGTTATCTGAGTCTAGTCTTTTGCTGTCTTTGAGCTCTTTTATAACTAATTTGTACGTAGCCAGTTAACATGCAAATTCTGCTGATTCTAGCTGAGGTTCAAATTTTCTCTTCCACTTTGTGGAAAACTCAACTTTGCCCTTGTATACATATTCATTTCAATATTCCCTATCTATAAGTGTTTCTACCTTTTGGTTGCTTTTTTGAACCAAATATAATATAAGCGTTTAAGTTAACCAAAATAAGAGTGATCTCTTCATTAAATTAAATAAAATTTTAACATGGGTTCATTTTACATATTTTTTCCTGAAAATTATTTTGACATTTTTTGAAAATCATCTTTTAACAAGACTGAAGGCCTCTTTTACTACTATCTTGTAACCCATATAAAAAGTGTAAATCTCAATGAGATAACGCATGTAAAACTGTGTTATCCACTCTGAAGCCCTTTGCCAATAAAACATAGAGTTTTTCCAATAACAAATTCAAAAGATATGAGAAATACATTATTTGAGAAAAATCTAGTATTTTCCTTAAAAAATTGAAAGCTTTATTTTCTGTCAGAATTTAGGCACACTGAAAATAACAGGAAATGCTGATCAGAGTTGAGAAAACAGATCATTCAGAGAGTGATAAATTCTTTAAAGAAAATCAGCCTGAATCACAGAAAGACAGGCACATCTGACAAACCTGATAGTGCTTTGCTTGATAAAATAATACAGTTGTCAGAGAAAATTGGGGACATAATCTTCCTACAGTACAAATCGTTTCCTAAATGACCAGATAGAAAACTAAATCTACAAAGTCAATCGTTATGGAGAGAAGTGAAAGACAGCTACTTGGATAAAGAACTGTCTTGAAGAATGAAGACAAATGATAACAAGAGAAGAAAAACCTCAGTGTGGATAGAGGTGACAAGGGCAATGCATCAACTACCCACATTATTTCCAATTGTAGAAAGTTTAGATGCCAGTGATGTGAAAGGCAGAATACTCAACAAACCCAACAAGTGTTCTTATGAAAACACTTTGAGTTTAAAGTTAGCAATTCATCCAATGATTAAGGTCACCATTTTTCAAGGATTTGTTAAGACTATGTTGAACAATGATTTCAATAGACTGGTGACTTAAGTGTTATTCATTGTAATAACACTAGGATAACTAGACACTGACAAGACAGGAACAGAATACGTTCAATTCTCCAAGGTTGTAACATATTAAACACAAAAAAGAGAAAAATATTTTACATATGTAATGTGTGTGTGCGCACATACAGGCAACAGGATAATCGCTATGCTTTTTCTATTGTCCTTTACTTTTTCACCTAAACCAGAAGAGCTGAAAGCATGTCATCAACTCAAATATCAAGAAAAATTTGCCTAGCTATTTTAGCAGGCCAGGACATACTAAAAAAATAGTGCTGAAATCTTCATAAATGTGACATTGAGCAGCCAGACTGAAATAATTGTACAACCTCAGTGTCTTCCATTTTGAAAAGAGAATTTCTAAGTATGCAAGTGTCTTTAGGTAGCTAAATACAATGTTACATCAAGTAGTTTCATAATGGAGCGGATACTAGGTTTGGATAAAATGCTAAAACTAACAAAGAAAAATAAGGATGTGGTAGGTCAGGAAATCAATTTTAGTAAGAATAATACATAATCCTTTTAAATTGGTTTAAATTATTTTGTTTTTCTAACTATAAGCTTAATGCACAAACAGTATGAAAATGTAGCAAATCACATAGAAGAAAAAAACTTTTATAGAATGAATATTTGATCCTTGTCCTGTCATGTATGTAATATTAGTTTCATTGTTTTTTTTTTTTTTTTCATGCCATCTTAGGGGTATTTCATTTTCATTTTTTTTTTTTTTCACTTTAAGTTCTGGGATATATGTGCAGAAACGTGCAGGATTGTTGCATGGGTACACATGTGCCATGGTGGTTTGCTGCACCTATCAACCGTCATCTAGGTTTTAAACCACACATGCATTAGGTATTTGTCCTAATGCTCTCCCTTCCCTTATCTCACCCTCCGACAGGCCCTGGTGTGTGATGTTCCCCTCCCTGTGTCCATGTGTTCTCATTGTTCAACTCTAACTTATGAGTGAGAACATGAGATGTTTGGTTTTCTGTTCCTGTGTTAGTTGGCTGAGAATGATGGCTTCCAGCTTCATCCATGTCCCTGCAAAGGACATGAACTCATTCTATTTTATGGCTGCATAGTATTCCATGGTATATATGTGCCACAGTTTCTTTAACCAGGCTATCATTGATGGGCATTTGGGTTGGTTCCAAGTCTTTGCTATTGTAAATAGTGCTGCAATAAACATACGTGTGCATGAGTCTTTATAGTAGAATGATTTGTAATCCTTTGGGTATATACCCGGTAATGGGATTGCTGGGTGAAATGGTATTTCTGGTTCTAGATCCTTGAGGAATTGCCATATTGTCTTAAAAAATGGTTGAACTAATTATACTCCCATCAACAGTGTGAAAGCATTTCTATTTTTCTCCAGCCTCACCAGCATGTGTCGTTTCCTGACTTTTTAATAAGTGCCATTTTAAATGGTGTGAGATGGTATCTCACTGTAGTTTCGATTTGCATTTCTCTAATGCAAATGCATTTCTCTAATGACCAATGATGATGAGCTTTTATTCACATGTTTCTTGGCCACATAAATGCCTTCTTTTGAGAGGTATCTGTTCATATCCTTCACCCACTTTTGGATGTGGCTATTTTTTCTTGTAAATTTGTTTAACTTCCTTGTAGATTCTGGATATTAGATCTTTGTCAAATGGGTAGCTTTCAAAAATTTTCTTCCATTCTATGGGTTCCCTTTCATTCTGATGATAGTTTCTTTTGTTGTGCAGAAGCTCTTTAGTTTGATTAGATCCCATTGGTCAATTTTGGCTTTTGTTGCCTTCGCTTTTGGTGTTTTAGTTTTGAAGTTTTTGCCCGTGCTTATGTCCTGAAAGATATTGCCTAGGTTTTCTTCTAGGATTTTTATGGTTTTAGGTCTTATGTTTAAATCTTTAATACATCTTGAATTAATTTTTGTATAATGTATAAGGATGGGATCCAGTTTCTGTTTTCTGCATTTGGCTAGCCAGTTTTTCCAACCCCATTTATTAAATAGGGTTTCCCCATTGCTTACTTTTGTCAGGTTTGTTGAAGATCAGATGGTTGAAGATGTAAATGTTATTTCTGAGGTCTCTGTTTTGTTCCATTGGTCTATATATCTGTTTTGGTACCAGTATCATGCTGTTTTGGTTACTGTAGCTTTATAGTATAGTTTGAAGTCAGGTAGCGTGATGCCTCCAGCTTTGTTCTTTTTGCTTAGGATTGTCTTGGCTATATAGGCTCTTTTTTGGTTTCATATGAAATGTAAGGTAGTTTTTTACAATTCTGCAAAGAAAGTCAATGGCAGCTTGATGGGAATAGCATTGAATCTATAAATTATTTTGGGGAGTATCGCCATTTTCACAGTATTGATTCTTCCTATCCATGAGCATGGAATGTTTTTCCTTTGTGTCTGTTGTTATTTCCTTGAGCAGTGGTTTACACTTCTCCTTGAAAAGATCCTTCACATCTCTTGTAAGTTGGATTCCTAGGTATTTTATTTTCTTTGTAGCTATTGTGAATGAGAGTTCACTTATGAGATGGCTGTCTGCTTTTCTATTATTAGTGTATAGGAATGCCTGTGATTTTTGCACATTGATTTTGTATCCTGAGACTTTGCCGAAGTTGTTTATCAGCTTAAGGAGTTTTGGGGATGAGACAATTGGGTTTTCTAAATATACAATCATGTCTTCTGTAAACAGAGACAATTTGACTTCCTCTCTTCCTATTTGAATACTCTTTATTTCTTTCTCTTGCCTGATTTCCCTAGCCAGAAATTCCAACACTATGTTGAACAGCAGTTGTGAGAGAGGGCATCATACTTTACTTCATGCACATAAAGACAAATGGAGGTTATTGGATGTATATATCACAATATCACTATATCCCACTTTTCTCTTCCTCTTCTCCATCACAATGCACAATGTATACTATTAATAAATGAGTAGAAATTTAAATGATAAAGATTTTTAAAAGGTTTCTATACTAGAATTATAATTTACCACCTGATTACTGAATGAAAGTGATGTATGTTTTTTTCTAACAACACCAGCACTATCTAATAGAGCTTTCTGCTATGACAGAACTGTTCTATAATTGATGGTCTCCAATACAGTAGCCACTAGCCATATATAGCTATTGAGTGCTTAAGATGTCATTTGTGCAACTGATAAATTGATTTTTACATTTTATTTAATTTTTAATAATGTAATTTAAATAACCACACATAACTACTAACATATTGGACTATATATATATATATATATATATATATATATATATAGTCCAATATGTTAGTAGTTATGTGTGGTTATTTAAATTACATATATATATATTATTATATATATTTATATATATATATATATATATATATATATATATATAGACCATTTTTTCCACTAGGTAAAATATATTTTTTGTGCATTTGAATATATCTATCTGCATGGAGATAACACTTTATGACTCCTCATAAGTGATCAGATCCTTAATATCTATGATCTCAGCTGGGCACTGTGGCTCATGTCTGTAATCTCAGTACTTTCGGAGGCCCAGGTGAGTGGATCACCTGAGGTCAGGAGTTTGAGACCATCCTGGTCAACTTGGTGAAACCCCATCTCTACTAAAGATACAAAAATTAGCCAGGCGCAATTCCAGGTACACAGGAGGCTGAGGCAAGAGAATCACATACAAATGACCAAACTTGTACATATGTAATACCTTTAAAAGGACAAAGACTCTATACATGCTTTTACAATGTTTCATACTCTTTTGATGAAATCCATATAAGTGAAAAAAGAATAGGTAACCTAAACTTAAAAGAATGTAGTAAATATCAGAAAGAAAAGGCTGTCACTGAAGTTGTTAATTTTACAGTATTTTGAAAGCTTGTTATAAATAATCCTTCGACAGTCCAGTTCAATAGAAATTCACTGAGCACTTTTGGATGCATTTACATTTGGTTTCAGGTGGACATACAAATGTTAATGGGAAATCGTTCTTTTCAAGCGTGTGTCCTGGGAAATGTGCCTTAATCACTCTTCTTGTTTCATTTCTAACTCATTTTTGTTGGTGTTTTTAGTATGCCTTCAGATTCTGGCAATAAATATGGGATTAGATTGCTCAAAAAAGTTAGAGTTTCTCTCAGGGTATTCACAGAACATGGAAGGGTCATGTCTACATAAAATTATAATGAAAATGCCAACTTATGTTTGTTGGAGAATTAGAACTTTTACATATCAAATCTGTTTGATACTCATTACTTAGTGAGTTTGTAAAGCGTTAACCAATGATAAACTGAGACACTAAGTCATTAATTAATGCTTGACTTAGCAAGGACTTGAACCACAGAGTCCTGATTTTAGATTTAAGATTTATTCAGCTGCACCAAAAATCCAGTTAAGCCAAAAGGAACATCACCTTCAGTACACTAGAGGGGCTGTACTTAAGTGATGTTAAATTATTACACCGTGATCTGACAGACACCCGAAAATACTCAGATAAACTGTACCATGTGAAGATAAACTCTATATACTAATGGTTCAAATACAAAATACATTTTAAAAATCAGTGGGGATTAGTTTTATGGCTCAGCCAGGAGGTTCTCGCATTTATAAGTCCCCACAGACTTGTTTTAAAATGTTGCTTCTAAATATAATACACAAATCATGACACATGTGCTAAGCCTAACTTGTTAAATGGTTTCAAGATGCTGCATCTTATTCATAATAAATCACATGAATATTTGCAATAAAAGTATTTCAGCAAATTAAATTAAAGTCTAGGGCCCTAATATTCTAGTTTATGGGTTCAAGGAAAACTCCAAATGTGAGAGAAAATCATTATTAGGACTAGAAGTCAGAGAAATGATAATTGTTTCTGAATCTGAGCTCCTGTTTGGTTTTCACAAATCATGGGGAATTGACAAAGAGCTCCATTACTCAAGGCATATTCTTTAATAGAATAGTGTCTAGGTTGTTCATTCAATATTTGCATGAACATAAACAAAAGTGTGTTAATTGTAATAACAAGGAGTTATAACAATTTGAATGGTTTTATTTACTTCAGGATGTCTCTTCTCCCTTAACACACTAAATGCACACAGTGGGGAAGAATAATTGTGTTTTCTAAATATTTTAGAATTCAAAGCCACTGTTGTTGCTTTCCATTAAGCCTCTCATAGGACCTGCTGTTATTTGGAACATAGGTTGAGAAATGACTGATATTGTATTATTTCAATCTATGTTTCTTGAACTTGGATTGCTGTTTTAGCTCCGAGGACAGTGAGAGGCTGGTTTAGTGACTTTTGCTATTAGTGTCATGATGGAGCAGGAAAAAAAAAGACAACATATTAAGAGATCTGAGTTATAGATCTAGCTCTGCTGTTACCTACTATTATTACTTTGTGCAAACAACTTAAACTCTAAACATAAGTTTGATCATCCATAAAATGCAGGTAGAATTTGCTAATAGTAAATGTATTTTCTCCAGGGGTTAGTATCAGACACTTTTATACTCATTTTAAACATTTTTCTTTGACTGAGAGTAACCCCTAATATGACTTTGAAAACTATTTTTATTAACTCCTCTTTATTCTTCCTTATGATTTTAGTTCTTTGCTCACCCTCTTCAGTATAGAATAAAGGTAACTAAATCCTTTTCATTCTTCTTTTTATCACAATTCTAATCTTTTTAAAAACTGGCAAAACATATTCTAGCAACAAACTGATCTTTAGTTTCAAAATGCTGTTGTAAAGAGTTGAAGGATGTCTTACTACTTAGAGGCTTAAATTGGTATCTTCTCAAATTAATTGGAAAATTTGTCATTCATTACAGAACAAATCTATATTCTATGTCTTTGAATATGAAAACTTTACTGCAAAACATTCATCTAAAAATTTAGATATCCTCTCTTACCATATTTTATACCACTTCATTACAATTTTTACACCATATAATGTAGGTATAACAAATTTTCTGTGATTAAAATATAAGACAAGGAGGTTAAGTATGAATCTATTATTCATTAACCAGTTCTTGTTTTTAGGTATCATGCTAGGGACAATGCATTGAACGTCTCCTTCCTCACAACAAACTCGTATGTCATGGCCTGTATTTTGGTTTCACGGATGAGAAAACAAAAGTCAGATCTTTCTCTAGAACACTTATCTGATAATTTGTAGAATGAGGATTCAAAAAAGGTCTTCCTAGAGCCTATAAACTTTAAATGGATAATTTTATATTATGCTTCACTGGAAAATAAGAATAAGAAGAGACAAATAAGAGGGAGAGAGACACACACACACACACAGAGAAAGAGAGAGAGAGAGAGAGAGAGAGAGATTGGAATTGTAATGAACTTTAATACTCAGGAAAATAAGGTCGGGGTTACTGACTGAAGAAAGAACCCCACATATGTGGGTGAGTCTCTCCAGGAGTGACATCAGAAAGATACTTCTGTTAAAGTGATTTCTATATGAAATAGCTTATCCCAGAAGAGACATAGGTGATAACTCTAGATTGGAGAAATGAAGCCCCAGTCCCCATATTATACTCTGAATTTCCATGTCACATCACAATAAAAGCAGCAGCCTAATTTGTGGTTTTCAGTTCATGCATACACAAATTATAGTTCTCAGTAAAGATTTTTTAAAGTCCTGAATTACAAAATATATTACACAATGAGCAGACCAATAAACATCTTTACTTGATTATTCACTTGCAAAACAAACAAGCCAACAAAACAAGGCCATGGTGATTAGGCAAATGCTACAATCATGGACTCTTAAAAGTCTTTAAAAATAGTAAGTTCAATATCCTTATACTATATTTTTACTCTTGTCCCTGTTTTATAAGAATAAAGGAAGACAAAACTCATATGTTTCCTTGGACAACTTTGAATTTTCAAACATAAAGGAAACTTTACATGTATATAAACATTTGTAAACTTACAGGATAACAAACTACCTCTTCATCTATTATAAAGCACAGTTTCCTTGTAATACATTCAGATGTCTCTAAAGGCTTAAGTACAGCGAGACCTCTTGTGCCAAAAGATGCAAACTTACATTTTTTATTGTTTGTAAAAGTAAGGTAATCATATGTATATATTTGATACTGAGTTTTGCTCTTGTCGCCCAGGCTGGAATGGAATGGCAGGATCTTGGCTCACTGCAACCTCTGCCTCCCAAGATCAAGCGATTCTCCTGCCTCAGCCTCCCCAGTAGCTGAGATTACAGGCACCCACCACCATGCCTGGCTAAGTTTTGTATTTTTACTAGAGACGTGGTTTTACCATGTTGGCCAGGCTGGTCTCAAACTCCTGACCTCAGGTGATCCACCCACCTTGGCCTCCCAAAGTGCTGAGATTACAGGTGTGAGCCACCGCACCCAGACCAGATTATTTATTTTGTTTTTCCAAAACGATAAAAAAAAATCCCATATTATGAGAAAGACATCCAGAATTGGAGGCAAATTCCACCCTGAGGTTCCAATCTGAGATTCATTGAAATGGAAGGAATTGAAATTGTACTGTTAAAGAAAGACAAGTGGTATTTTTCAATTTTTAAGTTTTCTGGAGAGGATCAAAACATCCTGCCCAAAATTGAATGAAATTGAGAACAAACAAGCATAATTTGTCTAGGCTGAAAATTAAGACAATTGGTGAATTGAGGCCTTGGGGTAAAAGTAATTAAACATACGCAGAATTTCCTACACCTTATAAATTGTGTTTATGTCACAGATTTATGTGATGGAAATAATTTCTCTTGCTAATACATAGCCTATCCTAATGTCTTTATCATGAGAATAACAATCAAACGCCATCTTTATAGTTTTACCTAAAGCATTAAGGCAGAAATTTTTCTTTTTCTTGTTTTTTGATGACATCTATTAGCATTAACCTGCTATTCTTTATATTATGCACATGGGGAAGAATGTTGTAGCAGGAAATAATGAAAAAAGCTGGGGAGATCTTTACCAGGATATGTAATAATATTCTAGTAAAAATACCCCCTTCAAAATAATAGTTACTTTTACAGTTGTTTTTTTAAAAAAAAATGTAAGTTATCAGTCTCATAAAATGTAATATTGGCCATTTCTGTGGTATGCTATGGATTCAAATATAGTATTTGGTCATGTCAGGGGAATGCTATGAATTTTGATTCCCATTTTGACGAATAATTCATACTTATAGCTTAGATAAGTTATGAAAAACTTGGGCCTATACTTGCAAAGCAAAACTAAATATATTTTTTGAAACACGATAAATTATTAATGTTGTAAGAAACAGGCTTTACATCTAAATATTTTGCTAAAGTTTGCATCCTCTTTAAAGTCCTTGTGATCTTTTCTAATTTAATGTGTTTGGTTTAATATCTTCAGTTAAATGCACAATAAATGTCCTGTAAAAGCAAATTTAATTCTCACTAGCAATACAACTTTCAATTTTTTTGCTATATCATATTGTTTATTACTTTTTCATGGGAAGCCATTTTACATCTGTAATTGGAAAGAAATAAATGCTTTAATTCACTTGCTTTCATATGCCAATTACAGATATTATCATACTTTAACCTCAACTTACAAAAGATGCAAAGTGCACACAATTTTATTTTTAAAAATTACGGGAATTTTGTGTTATCTGAATGTATTAGGCAATTTTTCTATAGATCTATAATAAGTACAAAAGAGATAATTGGCACAGTCAGGGACAGGAATTCAGAGATAAAATTAGTACCTGACACAGAAATTCAGTTGTATTCAAGTTTTAATCTAAGATAGCATTTAGAATTTTGAATCATTTTTACCCTAATTTGCTGAAAACTCAGCTTGAAATCTTAGTACGGTGGATATTGTGAGATCCTAAAATTATTAGTAAGTAGTTCTTGGTTTACAACCACATTTTTGTTTTAAAGGAAACCTTTTAAAGTTTATTAAATGCAATAATGTAAAACTAAAACTATAAGGGGCCGGTTATTCAATATTAAATTTTAGAAAACACGCATCTACCACCACGACCACCACCACAACTATTAGGGAGAATGTCCCCTTTGCCACTATTCTGGGTTGGAAAATTTTGGAATTTCCATTCTAGATAAATTCAGGATGATTAGTATTTTTGACACAGTACATTATATTGTTGATTGATAAGATATGTGCAATTAGAAATTTACAAAATTCAATTAAAGTAGATACTGCATGCATATGAATTATTTTTAGGAAAATAGAAAAATGATTATTTTGAAAATATCACTGGTGTAGTAAGTAGAAATGGCAAAGACATTATTGAAGAAGCAGTATTTACTGCATGCAGGGTGTTGAAAAGGATAACCTAAGTAAGGAAAAGTAAACTGTTGTGGGAAGCTCAGAATGTATCAAGAATAGGAGCAATTAAGTTAAAAATTTAAAAATATTTTTGATTCCTTTCTCTGGGTTTTCTTTGCTTAGATGACTTTTTTAAACGTCTAGAAGCTAGTTGGAATTAGCTATGTCTGAATTTCACAACAAACACCTTTTTATGGCCTTGGTCTTTGTCACTCCTAGCCCTTCTTTCCCTGCTTTTAGTCTGAAGATCATTTTCTAGTAAAACAATTATTTTTATTCCAAACATCTGAAGGAAGGCTCAGAGGGAAGTTTGAGTTCTGGTCTCTGGTGATTACTAATTTTGAATCTTGATAATTAAAGCAAATGTGAAGTGGAAAATATTCTGGAAATAAAATTGTATTAAAAGCAAACAACTGAGAATCAACAAGTGATTGGTTAAATTTCAGAATAATATTATTTTGAAAAAGTAATAATAAATCAAAGATGCAGAATATAATCTCTAGTTTAACTCTTAAAATTTTAAATACTTCTATAACTAGTTTGCAAAGATAAAAAAATATAATTTTTTATTAGTGCAAAATAATAAATGGTGAGAGAAATAAAAAGGGATAAGTAAAATTAAAAAATTAGAAAGGAAGTCATGAATGCAAAATATATCATTAATTAATCATCTAAATATGAACTAAATACTAAGAATAAAGATCAAAGATGGTCAGCCTTGATTAAAAATAAACACAACCATAGACTGTTTACAAGAGCTGCACATCAAAGTGAAGGACACAGAGAGATTTAAGTTACAAATCAGAAAAAGATATGTCATTGTTAAGGTTTATCAGAGGTCGTCGTTTGGACTAGACTCCTGCACTATGTCCAGCTGACCACCCCAAACCAGAATGGAGTCAGTTGTGCTAAGTGCGATGTAATTAAATCGAACTTTGAAATCGCAAAAAAATAGGAGATTCTAGTCAATTGGAGTCACCATAATAAGGAAGTCTCCTCTGTTTCAACCCTATAAGGAAAATAACTTTGAAAGGACCAATCTAATTAATTGCTTCCTGTTTCTGCTTTCTGCAGTGCTCTTCCAGCTATAAATCCAGTCTCCTCTGCCCAGCCCACTGGAATATTTTTTCTATTTTATAGATTGAGGTATTACTTCATTCCAGAATCAGAAATAAAAGCCAATCACAGCTTAAAATTAAATTTGTTGTAATTTTGTGGTTTGATACTATTAAACTGTAATAAAAAATTCCCTGCATCTGTACTCAAACAGGATAGGATGAAGATCAACCGGGGCTTATTTCAGTTATAAAAATGTCTCAATATTTGAAAATCAACCCCCCTTTATTAACAAAATAGTGAAAAAAGATATAATTTTATATAAACAGATACAGAAATATTAAAAATGAAATTCAACATGTATTTATGATACAAACTCTTAGCAAACTGGGATAGAAGGAAACTCTCTTAAGTTGTTAAAAAATACACATGCACATATGCACACACATATAATTAAAGAAAAACAATACATAATTTTTTAAAATTGCATGTATTCTTTGGGAATTAGAAATGAGGAAAAAAATACCTGCCATCACCACTTATGTTCAAGATTTTACTGGAATTCATACTATAAAATATAAAGAAAATAAAGGCAAATAATTAGAAAGAAAAAATTAATATAGCAATTATTTTTGGATGCCATCAATTTATTGTAGAAAATCTAGAATTGTAATGACAAACTCTTATAATTAAGAAGAGTTGAAAAGGTCACCAGAAACTCTGGAAAGCTACGTAAGTAAACCAATTATTTGTATTTCCATCTTCTAGCAACAAACATGCTATATATATTTAAAAATATTATTTCCCCTTACTCTGTCATCAAAAAATATGGTATTTCCAGGAATAACAAAATAATAGGTGGGCAGCTCTGCTGGGAGGTGGTTTGGAGTTAGGGTGAATTTCTTATGAAATTTTAAAGGCATACTGTGTACTAAGAAGCTTTTTGATGGTTGGAGCAGTGCAATTTGGTAGAAAGGACCAAATTTTTAGTAGATCTCAGGGGAAATTTTGGTTAGTTTACTTTAAAAGTGAACGATAAAGAAAGAAAAAAAGCAAAGGAAACTAAGCAAGCTGACTAAGGAACTAGAAAGGAAGGGAACTAGTCCTTGTGTGCAAACAGAAAATAACCCTTAGGAGGTCATGGCAACCCCTGAAGTCATTTTATCAGATGGTGTCTTCTTCTTTAACATACAAATAGGAGAAACTTCTCTGATTATTGAAGTTTCTTTTTTTTTTAATTATTGAAGTTTCTAAAGGGAGTTTATTCTGTAGAAGCTGAAGATCAGATCTTCAATTGGGGTTTTTTTATGCCCAAGTCTTACTTTCTGACTAAGCACCTGTTTTTGACTTCTGCTTAGTCCCTCCCTAACATTAAGGAAAGAAAAAGAAGAAATAAAAGTTTAAAAATATCTGGGTAAAATTAGACTACAAAAAATTCAGGGCTGGGAAAACTCAATGATATAAACATGTCATGTTTGCATGCATTAATAAGCAGTTTCGATGATAGTCAAATGAATATTCCAGCAAGTTTTGTATCGTGTGTGTGTGTGTGTGTGTGTGTGTATATATATAAACAAGTTCCCATCTAAACTTATATAGACCTGCAAAGGCCAAGGATAAACAAGTCCATCTGGAAGAATAAATAAATAGACAAATTATTTATTAGACAATTATAGTAATTGAGATAGCAGGGTACATACATAGGTAGAAAAGTGAACCAGAATACATTGCAGAACCATACACCTACATAAACAGCTCCCTGACAATGAAAGTGGTGACACTGTGGCACAATGGGGAGGTATGCTGTCAATAATTGGGGCTAAATATATTGGGTATTCATACAGAAAATAAAATATTTCCTGAGCTTTACTTCCCACCATACTACTCCCCTCAAAATATTTGGTGGATTTTTGGTCTAAATGTAAACCAAAAAAATGAGAATTTAGAAAATAATTATATAATAATATCTTTGAGACATTGAGTGGGCAAATGATATTTGAGTGGGGCACAAAGAGCACTAAATTTGAAAGAAAGAGGTAAAGCAGACTGCACTAAAATTCAATACTTCTATTAACCAAAATTCAACTTTGAATGAATGAAAAGGAAAGCCATTGAGAGAAAGTATTTGCAGATACAATAAAATAAGAATATCCAACACGTGTAAAGAATTCCTACAGTTCAATAAGACAAAAGGATTTAAGGATGTACAGTGTTCTAACTTTTTGGAAAATTGTTGGTTATTGCTTAGCAAAGCTGAAAATGTGCAAACCCTATGATCCAGGCATTTAAATCCTAGATATACAACAGAAACACACAATATGTTCACAAACAAGACATGAAAGAGAATAATATGTTCGACAATCCCAAATTAGAAACATCCAAAATTCCTCTCAATTGCCAAATGAATAAATTGTTCTGCATCCACAAAATAAAATACCATATCACAGTGAGGATGAATGAACTGTTGCTACACAAAAAATGAAGAAATATTTCAAATACTGAGTGAAAGAAGATTAACATAAAAAGTGTATAGCATATGATTACAATCATATAAAGTTCAAAAATAGACAAAATTCCTTTGTATTATTAATCAGGATCATTATTAGTATGTCTAGGGGTGTAGCAACTAAAGGGCAAGAGAAGGGCTCCTGTAGTGCTGAAACTCTCAGGTGGTTTGATCTGAGTGTTTGTTACCTGTGTGTTATATTAGTCTTTTATTGCTGTGTAACAATATCCCATTAACTAACTGGTGCGATGCAACGTAGATTTCTTATCATCCAGTTTTCTTTGGCCAGCAGTCCAGGCATGACTTAGCTGGGTCACTTTTCAGGGTCCTTTTCCCAGGTCTTGCTGCAGTCAAGGTGTTGGGTAGACTGTGTTCCTTTCTGGAGCTCCAGGTGCTCTTCCCAGGTCACATGGACTCTGGCAGCATTCAGTTCCTTGCAGATGGAGCATTCGGGTCTCCACTTTCTTGTTAAGAGTCAGCTGGAGGTTGCTGTTCAAAAAGCCTCCCATAATTTCCAAAGGCCCTTTGAAGATTGGCTCTTTGAATCTTTAGGGCAGTAGGAAAATCTCCCTGACCTCAAATGCTCTCCCTTTGGGGAAGGTCTGGACTCTCTTTAGAGGCTCATTCGATTAGGTTATCTCACCTGAAATAATCTCCTTTGGACTCAAAGTCAACTGATTTTGGACCTTAATATCAGCTTTGTCATTTAAAATAATGTAATCACAGGAGTGAATCTCTTCAAGTTGACAAGTCCTGCTTATGCTCAAGAGAAGGCACATAGTTGTGGGGATCTTGGGGACCATCTTTTATTCTGCCTGCCACATTCCTTGAGCTGTATGTTTATAACTTACGCACATTTCTGTCTATAAGATTTGCCTATCAAATAATCCCAAAAAAGTGGAAAATAAACTAATCAGGAAAGACAAAGAAGATAAAGAAAAAGGAAAGTGTGTCAGGATAATCATGAATGTATTCATAAGACTAAACAAAATATAGTAGATGCTGGTATTTAGAGACCAGGAGGTGAATTATTAGGAAAGATGAAGCTCCACAATGACAAAAATTTGAGGCAATATTTTATTATACTAAGCATCATAGTGTTTGTTTTCATTTAACATAGAGAGCAACCCTAGAGTTTGAGATGAAAGGAAGTTGTTACCGGTGCATCTGCTTAAACGAAGTCTGCATGCCTAGATCAAATATTAACCACTGAAAGTGAAAGAGTTGAGAGACTCAAGAAGGCCAATTCACTGAGTGGAATCAATTCTTCAGAGAAGTCAGTGAAGATGGGATTTCAAAAATGACATTGAATTAGTCTAAATTAAATTGATAAGCCTTGAAATGACAGAATCAATGAAGAGAAAAAATAATACACTAATTTAAAAGAAACCCTAGAGTAACGTTTGCAAAGGCAGATGGAGATTTAGTCTCTTCGATGTTCATTCATAATTCTACTATTATAAAAATGTAAAACTAAAAAAGTAAAAGAAAAAACCCCCTAACAACGGAGAAGTGATACCTGAACTTACCGTGTATCTGTAAAACAGAATATTATATAGTAAATTTTAGAAAGGTTATTTTGCAATCATGTAATAATTGTCATGAAAACATAGTGTATCTAGTTCATAAATTTAATATTTTTAATTATAAAAATGATGTATTGTGGAGAATATGAGAAAAAATAATTTTGTATTTGCATTCTTTAAAAAATATTGTAAAATAATAGGTAAGTGTAATTAATATAAGGGAAAATAAATAATTGTATAAAACACAAAATTTCAGTCATCAGAAGACAGATTGTAGACAGCCTTCAGGAATTAAGAGAAGAGTTAGAACAAAAGTGATTCACAGAGCAGGCTAAACGAACATTGCCAATAGCCAATATAGCCAATGAGGGTACTTTTCTAGTCTAGAAAAGAATAGTAGAAGCAATGAGTAGCCAACTCCATCATGTAATCATCAAGAATATGTCTATATAACACTTAGAATGAAGGTAGGTATAGAGCAGGTAAAATTCTTCCCATTTGTACATATTTTTAAAATCAAAAGTGCTTTCTTTGCAAATATCTGGAATTCTTTCAACAGACCTAAAAAATAAGAAAAGTAAAAGAATCTTATCCACACCTCATGTTTTTAAGTGACATTTTCCAAATTACACAGATTATTATTTTTAAAAAATTCTGTAAAACTTTATGCCTCTTCACATCTTATGCCTACTTTGGGACAATTTGTTTCACATTGCAATTTCTTGAAAGTGATCCAGTTTTCAATATTTTAACAGAAGAATGGACCCTTTTCACTCTAATTTTCTACGTTGATTTTTCTTGCTAGTATTAGGTCACATTCCCACATATTCTGTAATATCAGTAACTTGCACATATGATAAATTCAGTCTTCACAAAAGAATTTTTCACAATATTTGAAAGAATGGCTTAAGAATTCCTTTGAAGAATAATGCAGTCTTGGATTATTTTTAACTTTCCCTGAGCTTTACTTTATTCCCCTTTCTCTTAATACTAAGAATTGAGAATGAACTGAATCTGACTGTGTAAAAGAAATTAGATGCAGGATTTGGTTTAAATTAGCAGTGATATTGTGGATTGAGCAGTAAATATGGATAAGAATGATTAAGTATCTAGCTAATCAAAGAATATATTAAATAGTGCATGGGTTTATATATGCCCTAGTGAATTGCTGTAGATTTCAATACTTATGCAACCATAAGTATTAAAAATAAGGACCTCCCATCGAATGCATTTAATAAAGACCTATCAAGAGAAAGAATTTTAACTCAAACAGCCTATACCAGCATAATTTTCAATGTTTTCTTAATTTGCTAAGAATAATGATAATTTTTAACTGAGCCAATTCTTTATGTAGAAAAAAAACAGTTCAAAGTGAAAACTAGGTTTTCTTTATCCTTCATTTTGCAGCTAAAATCAACTCAGGAATTAACTTAGGAATTGACTGAAAATAAAAAAAAGAAAATGAAGCTTCTTTCCTCAAATCAGAATCACTTGATTGATTGGGGATTTGTAATGAGTTATACAACCTTTCATCTCTAGGTCACTGATACAAACACTATCAAGATAAAGCATGACTAAAAGTTGCTGTAATTTGATGGATATTTGGTGACCCATGAGAATTTGCTAGTGGTCTGATTTCAAGTTCTAGAAGGCAAATTGCCATATCTTGTGACAGTTATATAATTTAATGCATTAGCCTTTAGTAAGCAGTCCTTTGTACTGAACTGTCTGCCTCCAATATGGTAAGCTTCACAAGAAATCATATTAGGGATTTATGTACTTGCACATATTATTGCATGAATAAATATATCACTCTATGATTTGTCCTGATTTGAATAGTATTTTAAGGGGGTTTTGTCATTTAAAAAACTAATACAATAAAATGGGGCCAATACATTATTAAAAGCAATAGATGAATACTTTCGCTATGTTTTTCACATGCTAGGGTTAGATGATAGCCTAGCTGTAAGTTAGCCACCATTTATTCTTCAGCTAAAAGTAGAGCAGGGCAAGCTAAGCATCTTGACATATCCGTTTAACCTCTGCTTCGTATCTAAAAGCTGAACATTTATCAACCTCCACGGCCTCAGCTCTTTGAATTGCTAAGAGTGAGCATCTGTATTCAAACATATGCTGTGGATAACGAAGATATTTTAGCCAGTTTGGTTTAGCAGCTGTTCTGTAAAAGTGAGATGAGTAATTTAATAAGCAACTCTCCTTGACTCTGATACTCTTCCCCCAGTGTATGCCAACCTCAGCCAGAAATGCAGCCTAAAAAGGGTTCACTGCTTGTGAGACATAAAGACAGGATAATGATTTATGCAGAGGACTGTCTTCCAGGCGCTGACAAGTGCTTACTGTCCTACACAAGTCATCACTGCTGCGCTAAAGAGAACAGATGGCTTTGCACACACCACTAACAAAGAAGGAATTCTGCACAAATAGCATGAAACTTCACCACTTTTCTGAACACATCTTGTCATAACCAAGCAATAAAATGAACTTGCCAAATGCACATTGCCAAAATGCAACAAATGAGAACTTTGGCCTTGCTCCTAGGAAAACATAATATGGGGTAAAAAATATTTTAAGAAATGGATGACAGCAAACTACCACATTTGTTATTTCCTGTATTGCACCAAATAGATGTTCCCACAATATGAAATCAAAGCAAACCCTTGGTGGATTTGGAAGATTGTGACTGTAAAGCTATCAATGTGAGGAAAAATTCTAGATTTAATGTGATGCCTAATGGTTTCCTCATTCATAAAATGATTAAGATGCTTCAGAATTCACTTAGAAATATATAACAGTTGTATATTTTGGAAAATACAAAGAGAAATAATATACAACATCTTGATTAGCAATAATTTTTTAAATGTTTTATGTAATAATTTTATGTAATAATTGTTCAGGGAGTATACTCCCGAACAACTACCCAAAAGTCTGCTCTTATTATAACACACCAATTAATTTTTGTTATATTTTTACCTTACAGTATATTTAGTGTAATGGGCTTTATAATATATTTAAACACTTATAGGTTTTCATTAACTGTTATTCATAATGCATATTTATTAACAATTAGATCCTGGGAAAATGAGTATAGGTAGCATAACCAGTTAAAGGCCAATTTGGCAATGCATCATAAATCTCCATTGGAAAATACAAACAACTATAATATACATCTATTTGCAATTGGAAATGCTGAGATTTCTGTATTGCATTGTTCAAAAGAATATTGGACAATATAGCTATGGTTTAAAGTGTGGCATTTTGCTGAGCTTTCAATTATTGCTGCCATATTTGTTGATCCCCACTGTACAACATGCAGTGTATGGAACAGTGATTTTGGCATCACCAACGAACTTTGTAGAAATTCCTACTCTCATGAACCAACCAATACTACTAAATCAGAATCTGCATTTTACCAAGATACTCAGCTGGTTTGCATGCATATTAAAAATTTGGAAGCATTACTGTAGCCTACTGGTTTCAACCTTGACTCTAAGAAGCATCTGAGAAGCACTGAGAAAGTAACTGTGCCTGAGAGTCATTCCCTGGTTGATACATCAGTCTGTAAAATAAGTGTGAACAATACAGTTGAGGCCTCTGCTTCTTTCAAAAATACAGTCTAGTATTTTGACCCTCAGCTATATGTGAGTTCATATGTGTGTCATGACCAAACAATGATCACCAATAGACATTACAAATAAATGAGACTTAATGCTTACATTGTAAAAGTCAAGTAGCTTTGTTGAAAATATGAGACAGTGTTTGATTTGGATCACGATCTCTTTTATTGAACAAAGATTCTGAAACAGCTCTCCTCTTGGGCTGCTTACCAGTAAAAATAAACATTTCAGATATCTAAGCCACGAATTGATCTGCATGCCGTTATTTCTCCAGTCCCTATTTTTGTCAATATGTAAAAACATGCTTTGGTGGATATTTAAGATGTTTTTACCTCTTTTTGTCATTGCTCAACTGTATGTCAATACAAAGTAAATATACAGAAGTCTTCATGAAATTAGATAAGTAAGCTGGCCAGAAAAACAATACAGTACAGAACAAAACAAAACAAAACCCCATAAACATCAAGAAACCAGAGAGGAATCCTGAAATACATTTGAAAATAATCTGAAATAACTGTTGATTTGTAACTGCAGACACATTGTTCAGACTCACAGCAGTCTGAACTGTGGTGCTTAATAAAACAAAAATGTCATCTGCTATGAAAACAATGCCATCATCTCTGAAATTCAACTATTATTGTTCATGTATAATTAACTAGATTATAAATCAATCAAGTGGTTGACATTCTGGGATACTGGTGCAAGTCACATTATATTTTAAATATTTGAATTGACACATATGAATGTAACTGTATATATGTACCTGTATGTGTATGTGTGAACCATAAAACAAAAACCAGGAGCAACATTTTATCTATAACTGGGAATATAAATTACATAATCTAAGCAATTGTCCATGCATTACCCCTTAATGTTTGTAGACGGAGTTACAGTCAGTTCTTTTTTCATTTCAATCACTGGCATAAATAACCTAAAAATCACTTTCGGCAGATGTTTATGCTAGTTGGAACTCTTCCTGTGAAATGAAGGAGCTGGTTTTGAAGTTTCTCTGTGCTGCTTAAATATTCTGGAGTGGGGGTTATTTTTAGTCCTGACAACTGCAAGAGTCCTGCTGTCACTTCTTCAATGTAACTAGAGAACCTCATCACTTGCAGCCTTCACTGTCCCATCTGCATTTCATACTAACACCACTATTCCACAAATGCTATGTCTCCATTTCTAGATTCGATGCAATAGTTGGTGATTTAATTTTTGGTTGTAAATATAACCTTACCTGGTAGGATTTTTCCCATCTCACAGATAAGCTGAGGTAGTATAGTCATATCTGAATAGATCAGGTCAGACAAATTGCTGACAAGGCTCTCCTAGTCCCCACTGCAACACAAGTCGTGTGTGTAGAAGCTGACAAAGCTTCCCAACCCCAGAATTTATTTATACCCCTGTCAGGAAGTGTTGATTTAGCATAGGGCCAAACTTTCTCATGTATTGTTAAACAGGTTGAGTCACAAGATGGAGAGATGATGGATACTGAACTCCCAACACCAGGTTTCTGTGATGTACTGGTGACAGAAAAGGCCCTTGATCTTTAGAATTAAGTAACCTGTAAGTGGTAGACAAAAGTATAGTGATCCAGTTCAAAGGACTTAAGAGGACATGTGATTTACTGCTTTTCCCCTGATATAGAAGTGAAGACTGTTTGAATTGGGATTATTTTAAAACCTGACATTGTAAAAAATAGTACTGGTCAAATATTATTTGACCTTGGTGCCTCATATACAGCTGTCAGCTCATCAGAATATGATGATGGTTGTGGTATTTTTCACTTTAATTAAACTTATTTCATTACAGAAAATGTGTGGCAAGACTCCAGTCTCCTCAAAGCCATTTTCTACTCTGGGCTACCCTATGTCTAGATCCTGGAATAGTGGTTGGAACATAATAGGCACTCACTAAATATTTACTGAACAATGTGCCTGTAAGTGCTAATAATTATTACGGATTCTATGTATGCTTCAGACAGTTCCTTCAAATAAAAGTCTTACACTTAAGGCTTTTATTGTACTTAAAGTATAAGTAGAAGCCTCATACTTACATTTAATGCTTTTATTCCTTCATCTCCCAGATGTGAGGAGAACACAGGGAATGTAACTTTTGGAATTATATTACAACTGCAGAGTTAAACTGTACAAAATGTGGCAACATCATACTTCATCTCATGATAAATTATGCTGGTTCTCAATTTATCCACTATAGGGACAACAAGGTGCTTGACTTTACAAACACCACTTAGTCAACTGTCAGGCTGACAGGCTCCCCCAACAACTTTAATTTTAATAGTCAATGTTCTTTCAGACAAATGCAAGTATTTTTATATGGGTAACTGTGATACTTAATTTTGTGTGTCAACTTAATTGGGTTGTAGGCTGCCGAGATATTTGGTTAAACATCTGGATGTTTCTGTGAGGCTGTTTCCGGATGAGATTAACATTTGAGTCAGTAGATAGTTAGGCACATTCCCTTTCCCAATGCAGGTGGGCCTCTTACAATCCATTGAAGGCCTGAGTACAATAAAAGACTGAATAATAAAAAATTATTTCTGTCCATCTGGCTGTCTTTGATCTGGGATATTAGTCTTCTCCTGCTTTCACACTCAGACTCAGATTGGAACTACATCATTGGCTCTACTGGTTCTCAGACCTTCGGACCAAGGACAGCTATATCCTCAGCTCTTCTGAGTTTGAACTTCTCAGCCTCCATAATCAGGTGAGCTAATTCCTTATAATAAACAAATACGTGCATACATACATACAAAAAACATGGACTTATGGACAATTTGATTTAATGATTTTTCAACTTTCTAATGATGCAAAAGCAGTACACTTTCAGTAGAAATCATGCTGGGATTACCCATACGATACAGTTTGGCTCTATGTCCCCACCCAAATCTCATGTTGAATTATGGTCTTCAGTGTTGGAGGAGGGGCCTGGTGGGAGGGGACTGGATCATGGGGGCTGATTTCTCCCTTGCTGTTTTTAGGATAATGAGTGAGTTCCCATGAGATCTGTTTTTTCAAAGTGTGTGTAGCACCTCCCTCTTCGCTCTCTCTCTCTCCTGCTCTGCCACGGTAAGACCTGCTTTCTTCTCCTCCACCTTCCGCCATGATTGTAAGTTTCCTGAGGCCTCTCAACCATGCCTCCTGTACAGCCTGAGAACTGTGAATCAATTAAACCTCTTTTCTTCCTAAATTACCCAGTCTCAGGTAGCTCTTTATAGCAGTGTGAGAATGGACTAAAATACCATATAATCATCTTGTTTTTCACTTTTAGTATAGTTTTCAATAAATTACATGAGATATTCAGCACTGTTTTATAAAATATGCTTTGTGTTACATGATATTGCCTAACTGTTGGCTAAGTGTTCTGAACATGTTTAGATAGGCTAGGCTAAGCTATGATGTCCCATAAGTTAGGTGTTTTAAATGTATTTTTGACATGATATTATCAATTCATGATGAATTTGTCAGGACATGACTTCATAGTTAGTGGAGTAGTATACACATACATCCAAATGTTTCTGTTCCTCTGGAGAACCTGCCTAATACAATAACCAGAGATAAATCCCACCACTTTTGCAAAGGATGGGAGGAAGGAAAGGACCTGCTAGAAGTGAATTATGGAAACTAATAACAAACAGAAGAAACTAGCAAAATGAGAGAATAAAACAAAAGGACATACAGTGCTTAGAAATTTTTTTTTGTTATTTACTATTCTTTGAAATTGCCATCAGTTAAAAAGCATAACTTGAAATAATAGGTTTTTTTTTTAACTCATATAATGTTATTCTACATACACATTGATACAAAATATAGCTCTTGGCAAAAAATGCTTAAAATCTGTCAGAATCAATTTTTTTTTCAATTGCAGATATATTCCCTGTTTTTTTTTTTTTTTTTTAAAGGATAGCAGTCACCCAAGAAAAACACATTTTTTAACTTGGAAGCCCATTTTACATTGTTTGAAGAAACAGCACTATTAGCATTTTAGGTGAAATCTAAGTCCCTACACCAGTCTGAAGAGAGCAATAAATAATATGTTACACTTGGCTTTACACTTGCCAAATTCAAGTTTCTGGGTTTAATATTGTGAACAATACAATAGAATACAAAATATTTTGCTTTCAGGGCAATTGTTTTTATTTATTATTGTTATTATTATTGATACGGAGTTTCACTGTTGTCACTCGGGCTGGAGTGCAATGGCGCGATCTCAGTTCACTGCAACCTTCACCTCCTGGGTTCAAGCGATTCTTCTGCAAGGCAACAGCTTTTAAAAATCAGAATGTCTCATTTCTTAAATGCCATTTGTCATTTTTTTTTCTTTTATGTGTGTTTCTGTGTAAAGTAAACACTCCGGAATGTACTGTGATGTATGTCAGTGGCTCCTTGATAAAGTTAATGAAGTGTGCACTATGTTAAATTGTTAGATGTCTCTGCCATTGTATTACTTTGGTATGCTTTAAAGAATATCTGCTATGGACTGCCAGATAATAGACAGGCAACTAACATACAAGCACTGCTATCGGGAGCAAGTTTTTATGTCATTTTTTGTTAAAATATTTTTGTACTTGCTTGAGATCTTTGCTGAAGTGTTTGGTGAGTATAAAAAAAATTAAATGAATGATTTATAATCCTTTGGGTGTATACCCAGTAATGGGATTGCTGGGTTGGTAATTCTAGTTCTAGATCTTTGAAGAATTGTCACATTATCCTCCACAATGGTTGGACTAATTTACACTCCCACCAACAGTATAAAAGCATTCCTATTTCTCCACATCCTCTCCAGCATCTTTTGTTTCCTGACTTTGTTTTATTTTTTTATTTTTTATTATACTTTAAGTTCTAGGATACATGTGGACAACGTGCAGGTTTGTTACATATGTATACATGTGCCATGTTGGTGTGCTGCACCCATTAACTCGTTATTTACATTAGGTATATCTCTTAATGTTATCCTTCCCCTTGCATCCCATCCCACAACAGGCCCCAGTGTGTGATGTTTCCCTTCCTGTGTCCAAGTGATCTCACTGTTCATTTCCCACCTATGAGTGAGAACATGCGGTGTTTGGTTTTCTGTTCTTG
The DNA here is from genome assembly GCF_007565055.1 of Rhinopithecus roxellana. Taxonomy (NCBI): domain Eukaryota; kingdom Metazoa; phylum Chordata; class Mammalia; order Primates; family Cercopithecidae; genus Rhinopithecus; species Rhinopithecus roxellana. The sequence continues at coordinate 64,049,203 of NC_044561.1, read as the reverse complement.
CGATAGTTTGCTGAGAATGATGGTTTCCAGCTGCATTCATGTCCCTACAAAAGACTCAAACCCATCCTTTTTTATGGCTGCATAGTATTCCATGGTGTATAAGTGCCACATTTTCTTAATCCAGTCTGTCATTCATGGACATTTGGGTTGGTTCCAAATCTTTGCTATTGTGAATAGTGTCACAATAAACATACGTGTGCATGTGTCTTTATAGCAGCATGAGTTATAATCCTCTGAGTATATACCCAGTAATGGGATGGTTGGGTCAAATGGCATTTCTAGTTCTAGATCCTTGAGGGATCGCCACACTGTCTTCCACAATGGTTGAACTAGTTTATGGTCCCACCAACAGTCTAAAACTGTTTCTATTTCTCCACATTCTCTCCAGCACCTATTATTTCCTGACTTTTTAATGATCGCCATTCTAAGTAGTGTGAGATGGTATCTCATTGTGGTTTGGATTTGCATTTCTCTGATTGCAAGTGATGATGAGCATTTTTTCATCTGTCTGTTGGCTGCATAAATGTCTTCTTTTGAGAAGTGTCTCTTCATGTCCTTTGCCCACTTTTTGATGGGGCTGTTTTTTTCTTGTAAATTTGTTTTTCTCCCATTCTGTAGGTTGCCTGTTCACTCTGATGGTAGTTTCTTTTGCTGTGCAGAAGCTCTTTAGTTTAATTAGATCCCATTTGTCAATGTTGGCTTTTGTTGCAGTTGCTTTTGGTGTTTTAGACATTACGTCCTTGCCCATGCCTGTGTCCTGAATGGTATTGCCTAGGTTTTCTTCTAGGGTTTTAATGGTTTTGGGTCTAACATTTAAGTCTCAATTCCATCTTGAATTAATTTTTGTATAAGGTGTAAGGAAGGGATCCAGTTTCAGCTTCCTACTTATGGCTAGCCAGTTTTCCCAGCACCATTTATTACATAGGGAATCCTTTCCCCATTTCTTGTTGTCAGGTTTGTCAAAGATCAGATGGCTGTAGAAGTGTGGTATTATTTCTGAGGGCTCTGTTCTATTCCATTGGTCTATATCTCTGTTTTGGTACCAGTACCATGCTGTTTGGGTTACTGTAGCCTTGTATTATAGTTTGAAGTCAGGTAGCGTGATGCTTCCTGTTTTGTTCTTTTGGCTTAGGACCGTCTTGGCAATGTGGGCTCTTTTTTGGTTCCATATGAATTTTAAAGTAGATTTTTCCAATTCTGTGAAGAAAGTCATTGGTAGCTTAATGGGAATGGCATTGAATCTATAAATTACCTTGGGCAGTATGGCCATTTTCACGATATTGATTCTTCCTATCCATGAGCATGGAATGTTCTTCCATTTGTTTGTGTCCTCTTCTATTTCATTGGGCAGTGGTTTGTAGTTCTCCTTGAAGAGGTACTTCACATCCCTTGAAAGTTGGATTCCTAGGTATTTTATTCTCTTTGAAGCAATTGTGAATGGGAGTTCACTCATGATTTGGCTCTTTGTTTGTCTGTTATTGGTGTATAAGAATGCTAGTGAATTTTGCACATTGATTTTGTGTCCCGAGACTTTGCTGAAGTTGCTTATCAGCTTAAGGAGATTTTGGGGTGGGTTGATGGGGTTTTCTAAATATACAATCATGTCATCTGCAAACAGGAGCAATTTGGCTTCCTCTTTTCCTAACTGAATACCCTTTATTTCTTTCTCTTGCCTGATTGCCCTGGCCAGAACTTCCAACACTATGTTGAATAGGAGTGGTGAGAGAGGGCATCCGTCTTGTGCCAGTTTTCGAGGGGAATGCTTCCAGTTTTTGTCCATTCAGTATGATATTGTCTGTGGGTTTGTCATAATTAGCTCTTATTATTTTGAGATATGTTCTATCAATACCAAATTTATTGAGAGTTTTTAGCATGAAGGACTGTTGAGTTTTGTCAAAGACCTTTTCTGCATCTATTGAGATAATCATGTGGTTTTTGTCTTTGGTTCTGTTTATATGCTGGATTACGTTTATTGATTTTGTGTATGTTGAACCAGCCTTGCATCCCAGGGATGAAGTCCACTTGATCATGGTGGATAAGCTTTTTGATGTGCTGCTGGATTTGGTTTGCCAGTATTTTATAGAATACTATAAACACCTCTATGCAAATAAACTAGAAAACCTAGAAGAAATGGAGAAATTCCTGGACACATACACTCTCCCAAGACTAAACCAGGAAGAAGTTGAATCCCTGAATAGACCAATAACAGGTTCTGAAATTGAAGCAATAATTAATAGCCTACCAACCAAAAAAGTCCAGTACCAGAGGGATTCACTGCCAAATTCTACCAGAGGTATAAGGAGGAGCTGGTACCGTTCCTTCTGAAGTTATTCCAATCAATAGAAAAAGAGGGAATCCTCCCTAACTCATTTTATGAGGTCAACATCATCCTGATACAAAAGCCTTGCAGAGACACAACAAAAAAAGAATTTTAGACCAATATCCCTGATGAACATCGACACAAAAATCGTCAATAAAATACTGTTTCCTGACTTTTTAGTGATCACCATTGTAACGGACGTGAGATGGTATCTCATTTTGGTTTTGATTTGCATTTTTCTTTATTTTTTTTTTTTTATTATACTTTAAGTTCTAGGGTACATGTGCATAACGTGCAGGTTTGTTACATATGTATACTTATGCCATGTTGGTGTGCTGCACCCATCAACTCGTCAGCACCCATCAATTCATCATTTATATCATGTATAACTCCCCAATGCAATCCCTCCCTCCTCCCCCCTCCCCCCTCCCCATGATAGGCCCAGTGCGTGATGTTCCCCTTCCCGAGTCCAAGTGATCTCATTGTTCAGTTCCCACCTATGAGTGAGAACATGCGGTGTTTGGTTTTCTGTTCTTGTGATAGTTTGCTAAGAATGATGGTTTCCAGCTGCATCCATGTCCCTACAAAGGACGCAAACTCATCCTTTTTTATGGCTGCATAGTATTCCATGGTGTATATATGCCACATTTTCTTAATCCAGTCTGTCACAGATGGACATTTGGGTTGATTCCAAGTCTTTGCTATTGTGAATAGTGCCGCTATAAACATACGTGTACATGTGTCTTTGTAGTAGAATAATTTATAATCCTTTGGGTATATACCCAGTAGTGGGATGGCTGGGTCATATGGTACATCTAGTTCTAGATCCTTGAGGAATTGCCATACTGTTTTCCATAATGGTTGAACTAGTTTACAATCCCACCAATACCATAAAAACCCTAGAAGAAAATCTAGGTAGTCCCATTCAGGACATAGGCATGGGCAAGGACTTCATGTCTAAAACACCAAAAGCAACGGCAGCAAAAGCAAAAATTGACAAATGGGATCTAATTAAACTAAAGAGCTTTTGCACAGCAAAAGAAACTACCATCAGAGTGAACAGGCAACCTACAGAATGGGAGAAAATTTTTGCAACCTACTCATCCGACAAAGGGCTAATATCCAGAATCTACAAAGAACTCAAACAAATATACGAGAAAAAAACAAACAACCCCATCAAAAAGTGGGGAAAGGATATGAACAGACATTTCTCAAAAGAAGATATTCATACAGCCAACAGACACATGAAAAAATGCTCATCATCACTCGTCATCAGAGAAATGCAAATCAAAACCACAATGAGATACCATCTCACACCAGTTAGAATGGCAATCATTAAGAAGTCAGGAAACAACAGGTGTTGGAGAGGATGTGGAGCAATAGGAACACTTCTACACTGTTGGTGATTTGCATTTTTCTAATGACCAGTGATGATGAACTTTTTCCATTTGTTTGTTGGCCCCATAAATTTCTTCTTTTGAAAAGTGTCTGTTCATATCCTTCACCCACTTTTTGATGGGGTTATTTGCTTTTTTCATGTAAATTTAAGTTCCTTGTAGATTCTGCATATTAGCCCTTTGTCAGATGGGTGGATTGCATACATTTTCTCCCATTCTGTAGGTTGCCTGTTCACTCTGATGACAGTTTATTTTGCCGTGCAGAAGCTCTTTAGTTTAATTAGGTCCCATCTGTCAATTTTGGTTTCTGTTGCAATTGCTTTTGGTGTTTTAGTCATGAAGTCTTTGCTCATACCTACATCCTGAATGGTATTGCCTAGGTTTTCTTCTAGGGTTGTTACTGTTTTAGGTCTTACGTTTAAATATTTAATCTATCTTGAGTTAATTTTTGTATGAAGTGTAAGAAAGGGGTCCAGTTTCAGTTTTCTGCATATGGCTAGCCAGTTTTCCCAACACCACTTATTAAATAGGGAATCCTTTCCCCATTGCTTGTTTTCATCAGGTTTGTCAAAGATCAGATGGTAGATGTATGGTGTTATTTTAAGGCCTCTGTTCTGTTCCATTGGTCTATATCTCTGTTTTGGCACCAGTACCATGCTGTTTTGCTTACTGTAGCCTTGTCATATAGTTTGAAATTAGGTAGTGTGATGCCTCTAGCTTTGTTCTTTTTGCTTAGGATTGTCTTGGCTATATGAGCTCTTTTTTGCTTCCATATGAAAGTTAAAGTAGTTTTTTCTAATTCTGTGAAGAAAGTCAATAGTAGCTTGATGGGAATCGCATTGAATCTGTAAATTATTTTGGGGAGTATGGCCATTTTCATGATATTGACTCTTCCTATCCATGAGCATGGAATGTTTTTCATTTTGTTTGCGTACTCTCTTATTTCTTTGAGCTGTGGTTTATAGATCTCCTTGAAGAGGTCCTTCACATCCCTTGTAAGTTGTATTCCTAGGTATTTTATTCTCTTTGTAGCAATCATGAATGGGAGTTTGCTCATGATTTTGCTATCTGTTTGTCTATTATTAGTGTACAGGAATACTTGTAATTTTTGCACATAGATTTTGTATCCTGAGACTTTGCCGAGATTTTGGGCTGAGACAATGTATCCCAGAACTTAAAGTATAAAAACAAAACCAAACACCGCATGTTCTCACTCTCATAGGTGGGAACTGAACAATGAGATCACTTGGACTCGGGAAGGGGAACATCACACACCGGGGCCTATTATGGGGAGGGGACGGGGGGAGGGATTGCATTGGGAGTTATACCTGATGTAAAGGACGAGTTGATGGGTGCCGATGAGTTGATGGGTGCAGCACACCAACATGGCACAAGTATACATATGTAACAAACCTGCACGTTATGCACATGTACCCTAGAACTTAAAATATAATAATAATAAAAAAATAAATAAATAAAAACAAGGAAAAAGATTTAAGTCAACATTTTGAGCAGAATAAGTAACAATAAATTAAATATTTTCAACAAAAAAGATTAAAAGAAGATGAATTTAAGCCCATTACAATGCACTGCTCTTCATCATATCTCAGATTCATAAAAAATAAATCTGATTATGTGCTTTCTCTAAAGAAAGGTCACTTTTACTGGAAAATTGAAAAGTACTAGGATAATTGGTTAATTCAGTTCATATGTTTTTGAAGACGATAGATTGACATCCAACTACAATTATCTAGATTGACATCCACAGCAATTATCCTTTAGATAATTGTATCTATGTATTCACACGTACATGGACTTTCTTAGAACTAACTCAATTCTATGTTCTTTCTTTTTTTGGTGCCAATTTTAAATAGTTGTATTTAATTCCACTTACAATACAGTGTTTATAAAGTGCAATGTTATTTCCTTCCCCTGTGCATGTTCCGTATTTAAGTATTGAGAATGTCCAGTGACTTACTATAGCAACTTAACTTTTTTAAAACTGCCACAGAATTTGCTGCAAATTTAGCTCTTTCAAATGTTTTAAATTTGTGGAACAATGGTACATCTATACTTGGGTTGGCTTAATCAACCTCTTCAATGGTGGGCCCTGAGGAAGCACCACCAGAGGGAGGAGCTCCACTACCAGGGAATCCCCCAGGCATTCCTCCTGGCGTGCCTCCTGCACTCTGGTACAGCTTGGTGATGATGGGGTTGCAAACTTTCTCCAGCTCTTTCTGCTGATGTTCAAATGCTTCCTTCTCAGCAGGCTGATTCTTATCTAGTCCGTTGATAATTTCATTACACTTTTCCAGAATCTTCTGTTTGTCCTCATCGTTAATCTTGCCTTGAAGTTTCTCATCTTCAACAGTTGCTTTCATGTTGAATGCATAGGACTCAAGTGAATTCTTGGATGACACCTTGTCCCTCTGCTTCTCATCTTCAGCTTTGTACTTCTCAGCTTCCTGAAACATATGTTCAATATCTTCCTTGCTCAAACGACCCTTGTCATTAGTAACAGTAAGCTTATTCTCTTTTCGTGTATTCTTGTCCACAAGCAGAGACATTGAGGATACCATTGGCATCAATGTCAAAAATGACTTCAATCTGAGGAACACCTCGGGGTGCAGGAGGTATGCCTGTGAGTTCAAACTTGCCAAGCAAGTTGTTATCCTTGGTCATGGCACACTCACCTTCATAAACCTGAATAAGTAGACCAGGCTGGTTGTCAGAATAGGTAGTAAAGGTCTGTGTCTGCTTGGTAGGAATGGTGGTATTACGCTTGATGAGGACAGTCATGATACCACCAGCAGTTTCAATACCAAGGAAAAGAGGAGTGACATCAAAGAGCAGCAAATCTTGAACATTTTCAGACTTGTCTCCAGACACAATGGCTGCCTGGACAGCTATACCATATGCAACAGCTTCATCAGGGTTGATGCTCTTATTCCGTTCTTTTCCATTGAAGAAGTCTTGGAGAAGCTTCTGAATCTTGGGGATAAGAGTAGAACCACCAACCAGGACAATATCATGAATCTGTGACTTGTCTAGTTTGGCATCTCAAAGGGCTTTCTCTACTGGGTCCAGGGTGCCATGGAACAGGTCAGCATTCAATTCTTCAAATTGGGCATGGGCAATGGAGGTATAGAAGTCGATTCCTTCATAGAGAGAATTGATCTCAATATTGGCCTGGGTGCTGGAAGAGAGTATGCTTAGCATGTTCACAAGCAGTACAGAGGCGTCTTACAGCTCTCTTGTTCTCACTGATGTCCTTCTTATGCTTGCGCTTGAACTCAGCAATAAAATGGTTGACCATTTGGTTGTCAAAATCTTCTCCACCCAAGTGGGTGTCTCTGGCTGTAGACTTGATCTCAAAGATTCCATCCTCAATAGTGAGGACTGACACTTCGAAAGTGCCACCTACCAGGTCAAAGATCAGCACATTTCTTTCTGCTCCAACCTTTTTGTTTAACCCGTAAGCAATAGCAGCAACAGTTGGCTCATTAATAATTCTAAGTACATTGAGACCAGCAATAGTTACAGCATGTTTGGTAGTCTGACGTTGAGACTCATTAAAGTAAGCTGGCACTGTGAACACAGCATTGGTAAAAGTCTTCCCAAGGTAGGCTTCTGCAATTTCCTTCATTTTTGCCAGAACCATAGAGGATACCTCCTCTGGATAGAAGCTTTTGGTCTCTCCCTTGTAGTCTACTTGGATCTTGGGCCTGCCAGCATCATTCACCACCATGAAGGGCCAATGCTTCCTATCAGACTGGACAACATCATCATCAAATCTGCATCCAATCAGATGTTTGGCATCAAAAACTGTGTTGGTGGGGTTCATTGCAACTTGATTCTTTGCAGCATCACTGATCAACCGTTCAGTGTCCGCAAAGGCAACATAGCTTGGAGTGGTTTGGTTTCCCTGATTATTGGCAATTATCTCTACTTTTCCATGCTGGAACACACCCATACAAGAGTAGGTGGTGCCAAGATCAATACCAACTGCAGGTCCCTTGGACATGGTTGCTGGTGTGTAGGCCTGGCTCCGATAAAGAAGAAAGCCACAGGAGCCCCCAGAGCTGCAGGCAAATTCAATGAGTGTTCGGTGTTCTTTCATATCAAAGTATGGCAGTATTTTTACAGAGTATGTGTTAATTCATATGTTTATTTGAGGTCACATGTTGCTGAGATGATTTATAATTTTTCACTCCTACTGCCAAACTTAGTTTTAAGAATTTTTTCCACTTTATCTTTGCTAGGTTTTAGCAACTTAAGTTATGTTCATCTCTGTGTGGGAATGTCTGTTGTTCACTCAGCACTATTTTCACCCCCTCCTACACTCTTCCCTGGGGAACACAGGGTAATCCCTTTTAGTTGTGCTGTAAGTTAGGCTTTGCTGATGAGAGGCATTGAGAGCCATCATTCCTTCTGGTGCAATGGCTCACCTGTTAGGATTACACCTGTAATCCTAAAACTTTGGCAGGCCGAGGAGGGTTGATCAGGGGACACTGGGAGTTGGAGACCAGCCTGGTCAACATGGTGAAACCTCGTGTCTACTGAAAATACAAAAATTAGCTGGGCATGATGGTGGGTGCCTGTAATCCGACCTCCTTGGGAGGTTGAGGCAGGAAAATCTCTTGAACCCAGGAGGCGGAGGTTGCAGTGAGCCGAGATCACGTCTTTGCACTCCAGCCTGGGAGACAGAGCAAGACTCCGTCTCAAAAATTAAAAAAAATAAAATAAAATAAATAAGAAAGCCATTATTCTTTAGTGCATTCTCCACATAGGCAAGTACTAGGAGATCTATAGACATTAGATGTGAGATTTTGCTCTATGTTTCCAGATGAGCAAATTGTTCATTTTGGCTCTACCAGCAGTTGAGATAATATGCTAGATGTTTCTTGGGACTTGGATTCCCCAGCTCTTCCAAACTACCACGCAAGCTTCTAATTGTCTGTATTATATTTCTTCCTATTAAATACACCCAGAGTGTTACTTGTTTGCCTGGCCTATATAGTGCCTGTTTTAATATTTACATGTAGGTTTGAGATCTAATATCTTATTATCCTTCACATTAGCATGAAACAGTCTTCAGATACATTTACTCCCTGCTTTTTCCATGTTTTTTATGGCTAGCTATGATATCTTGACAAATGGTAAAATTATCAAATACCTGCAATAGAATGCTTAAATTTACATCTTGTGGTCTGAGTTTCAATTGAGGTGCCAATATCCTTTATGAGAGTCCAAAATAAACAAATCAACATGCATAGTTAACAACAACAACAAAAACACATCCAAACTTATCTCATGACTCTTAAGCATTGCTTTCTTTTTCAACTAACATTTAAAAAATCAGAAAAGCTGAATGATTGTGGGAAGCTATTTTGCAGAAAGGAACACTGTTATTTCCATCCCATCTCCCAGGAAGGAGAAGGGAGTGATACTCCTCTCTTCAGTTAAAGGGCAGCGGGATTCTCTAGAGCTTCAGCAGCTCCATCTGCATTTGGGATCATTCTGGTCTGTGGACTTCTAGTAGGGCAGGGCCAAGAGAGTCTTAACACCCTGGACTGCCCTGATACTCCAGAGTGGTGAGAAAAAAGGTATGTTTTTCTCATGACTCAGATACATGCCATGTAGGAGGGAGTAATCTGGGGAGCAGTAATCTCCTGTCCTGTCCAATAAGGCTACCTAGATAGGTGGGAAATCTCAACAAAAAGAAGCTGCAGGGGGCTAGGGCTAAGAAGTGTTGTACATAACCACTTTTATTAAAGATGCAGAGATGTTTCCATTCAAAATGAGATAACTGCAGGAGAGAGGAGCCTAAGAATGAGATTTCAAAAGAAACGTTTGCCAGATTCTGTGAGAGTGTATTCAAGTCACAATGGGACCCAATCAAATAAAAGGTTCCCTGTTCCCTTTCCTGTGGCTGGTCCCACTTCCCACTTAACCAACACTGGTGCACAGATATACTAGCTAGCTAATTTGGGGAAGGGAGCGAACAAAAAGGAAAATAAATGCAAGTCACTGAACCCAACAGTCTGACCCTTAAATCTTCTTGTCTTATGGAGTAGACTTTCAAATTCAATCAAGTTCTTATCTTAAAAGGGAGGAAGATTTTACATTAAATACAATTCACAGTATTGATTCACATCTTGGACTGAACATTTAATGTCCTGAAGTCAGACTTCTTGAGACAATGAGAATCATACATTTGTTTATTTCCTATAAGAGAGCAGAAAGGCCAATCCATCTATAGGAGCTTCCATGAAGGAGCAAGTCAGATTATATTCGCCACATACTGTTTAAAGAGATGATGGGAGACAAAGTTTAGTTGAAGTTTAGGTCACAATTCGTGTTTTATATAAGTACAATTTAATGATATATTTTACATCCATAATAACAGATAAAAGCATACTATCAATGATTGGACAGGTAAAAGATGCAAATTGTTATCAGAATTCTCTGTTGAATCTTGATTTAATCCCTTTTTTTGGTCTTCAAAAGAGAAGAATTAATCAGTTATATTAAAGAGGAGTTATTCTCTCAAAGCAGGTTGTGCTATTTTCCTCAATTCAGTCTATAAGAAGGGGCTCCCAGTGCAGGGATCTAATTTATGAAACTCCTTATTTTCTTAAATAAAGAAAAATAAACTAGTGACTTTGGAATCAGGCAGACAAAGCTCTGAGTAATTATCGACATAATTAACGTTTTAAAGTTTCACTTTACTAAACTTAAACTAAAATGGGGCAAGGGAGATGGCAAGAAAGAGAGAGAGAACCAGTATGTATTTCATATGACATTATCTTGAGAGTTAAATTAACCACTCTTGTAAAATTCTCAAAATACAAATGAATTTTAAGTTATATCTACTTTATCTTCCAGTCACACAGAAATAAACTGACAATGGAGTCTCTTTTAATTTGAATTGTACACATCACCTTCTGGTGCAGTTAACATTTAGATAGGGAGTAGATCTCCATCCATCTTTAATGCATGGAAAATAAGACACCGTAAGTAGCTCCTGTTGAATTAACTGGATGAGAATAGGGCTACAGACCTTTCATAAATTGTAAATTTTAAAAAGACCCCAATACAAAACTAAAGCTAGACTTAAAACTAAATTGAACATAAATTAATAACTTTGATGTGTCAAAAGAAATTGAAGTTTTGATCTGAAACAAACAATTCCCTATATGTCAGTCTACCAATATATGGCTACTAGATTTACTATCAATGCCAATTATTTTCAGGCCCCCAATTCCTGAAGATGCATCACTTCTCTTCTTTTTCCCTAAATAAGTAAAGCTGGGGCCGGGCGCGGTGGCTCAAGCCTGTAATCCCAGCACTTTGGGAGGCCGAGATGGGCGGATCACGAGGTCAGGAGATCGAGACCATCCTGGCTAACATGGTGAAACCCCGTCTCTACTAAAAAAATACAAAAAAATCTAGCCGGGCGAGGTGGTGGGCGCCTGTAGTCCCAGCTACTCGGGAGGCTGAGGCAGGAGAATGGCGTGAACCCGGGAGGCGGAGCTTGCAGTGAGCTGAGATCCGGCCACTGCACTCCAGCCCAGGTGACAGAGCGAGACTCCGTCTCAATAAATAAATAAATAAATAAATAAATAAATAATAATAATAATAATAATAATAAGTAAAGCTGGAAAAGTAATGCATTTTACTGTTGTTTCCCTATATCTTAGCATAGGAAGCCACTAAATGTTAAATGTATTAAAAAGCTGCGTTAAAATTATAACCTTTACTTATAAACCTCAAATCCCATTCTAAAACATTAATGGAATAAGGAATTCTGCTTAGATAACAATTGAATAACTGACAAAGTTTCTCCTTAGAACATTATTGATTAACTCAGACAATACGATGTTCTTTTAATATTGAAGATTCTACTGAGATCACCATTTTTCCTAGCCAGGCTGAGGCATCATTTTGAGATCTGATAGGAGTGAGCATTAATTTTTGGAGTTGGAAATGGAGATATGTTTTTAATTTTTCTTACTTTCATGTCTTACTATTAGAAAATATTCATAAGGTTGAAATTGAGTAGTGGGGTATGCTAAGCACGGGGATACTTTATCAGTCCGTTTGTGGTTGCACCCGTACAAAATAAAAACAAGTTCCAAGAGTGCATTTGAGTTCCAGTTTCCTCAATTTGGGAGGAGAAGTAAGTAATTCATTGAGTCATTATAGGGCATATAGTCTACATTTATTGGAGATGCAAGAAAAAAGTACAGTAAGAGCCCTAGGAAAGATATACAACTGAAATACCAGGAGAGTTATGGGCACATGGAATGGGTGTAGGATCAGAGGACATGAAAGATATCCTTGTTTATTTAGTTCTTTGCTTATTTAGCTCTTTGGAGAATTCCTTTCTGGTGTCTACTATTTAACAGACACTAGAATAAGTATTGAAGCCACATTGATGAATAAAATAAAGCTGTTCCTTACAAGACTATCTCAGAATAACTACCACTTGGCTGTGTTTCTTAACCTGTAAAATAGAACTGATCGGAATTCTCAGTTTCTAGATTGGCTGTGAGGAGTAAACTGGATAATCCATGGAAAAGGTTCTCTGTAGTGCCCAGCACTGTGTAAATATTAGTTGTGTATTCTGTTAGTGTGGTAAGAGACCTTAAATTTATGTGGGTATTAATATCTAAAGATAATATTGGCACATTAGACCTAATATTTTCATAATTTGGATCTCAGATAATGTCTTGTCCTTAGGGTTAAACATCTGATACGATTTTGGAGCCATCTTTATGAACATCAGTCAGCATTGGTGGCATGCTACTGTAGATATAGATGGTTAGAAACCTTGGTCAAATCTATGTTGATTCAAGTTCCTTTTAGAAATAATTCAACATCAGAATATTTTGTTTCTAATGTATATCATCCTTACAAAATAACTTGGAAATTGGGAGGGAAAATGTAGTTACTCTATGCTTGACGATTAATGAGAAATTTATACACTATGACGTACTTTTGAACAAACATATCCCATTTGTTTCCAGGTAACCTCATGATTAAAGTAGAAGGCTGCTTTGGCCAGACCGGAGTTGCTATAACAATCCCAAATCACAATGGATTAATATCATTAAAGTTTATTTCTTACTCATGCAAAGTCTAATGTGGATGTTCTTAGTCAGACGTTCTACAGGACATCTCCATCCATCCAGGACATCCAGGACATACTCATTTATCCTTCAAGGGGTGAACTAGGGAAGGAGATAATTTCATTTATTGGTTCTGGGACCACTTTGACTCTTGCCATCTTCCATTGAGTCGTTTGCCTCCTGCTACTAAAAAATAAGTATAAGGAGAATGTGTATTAGTATATCCTCCATAGTGCCAGAACTGGAAATGCATTTTATAACTTCTGCCGGTATTCTGCTTGCCACCTGGCCCCAGCCAGCTGATAGGGAACTAAGGAAATGGAGTCTTTTATGTGCCAGGGGAAAAATGAAACAGTCCAATCAAATTATAGCATTGCATCTATCATAAAAGTCCATTGTAACAACTATATTTGAATTTTTAGAAGAGTACACCAAATTTGCCATTATCAATACCTGAAACATTCTCTAAATAAATACCTCACATCTGTTTACTATAATTTATAAAAACTAATACAAGGGATGGCTAGAATTTGTGATTATGAGATTTCTTTCTCCAAATGTAAATCTTAGGCTTTAACAAGAATTGGGCAGCACAGATTGTAAAAATACATTTCTACATATCCCTTTCTTCATCATTCCTGGTAGAGTGCACAAGATAATAATATTCTTTAAATAACTTTTCACTTACACTTAATCTTGAAAAGAAGATTTGTATACCTGAACTCAGGTGTTTTCATAAAACTAATATAATCTAGTTTTGTTGTACTGAAATTGGAAAAATACAACTATAAAGGAAACCTCTTTTCAGCCATAATGAACTTGAATAAACATAACATTCAGAAGGTTTACTGGTGATTTCTTTTCCTGAAATGGTGAATAAAATACATTTCATTGTGATCTGAGTAAAATTTCATGGGATGAAGCTTATTGTACAATAAACACACTTAAATTTCATTGGGTCTTTTCAAATTGTTATATCTCTCTCTACATCTGAGACAGTCTATAAAAAAAAGCAGTATGGCAATCATTTATAATTTCACAATTATTTTAAAGTTGATAAGTAATAAACTGCGGGACATGTGATGTAAGGTCATTTATATTAGGTTATTGCAAAAGTAATTACACTTTTCTCATTTAAAGTAATATTTGTGACGAGAGGTGATTTTAAGTTTGTGTTAGAAAACCTCTCACCTCAACATCATAATCAGAGCAATGATACTATGAATCATATTATCTTACTCAGACTGCTTCAAATGTGAAACAGTAAAATGCTAGAAAATCTCATGATAGTTATATGGCTAAATATGGTGGAATCTAATAATTTTAAATAAAAGATAATCAAATATATTTCACGTGCAATGGACATACAATTGGATAGCATTGTGAGGCAGATGAGTAATTCATTAAAAAGTCTGGTAGAAATGAATTTAATACATTTTCCTTTGGATTGTCAGCATTGTGGTTAATCAAGAACACTTCTAATTCTCCCCAATTAGTATATCTGTGTTTCAGTCAAGAAATTGGAACACTTTCTTTATGTAAGAAAAGAAATATGCCTAACAAAGGATTGAACAATAAATAACCCTCAGTCCCGAACTTTTATGACAATTTTATTTTATTAGTATATCCTCCAATAGGCTAGGAGTCACTTGACTTATTAGTAGTAGTATCAGTTCACTTTTGTGTGTGTGTTGATGTAATTTCAAACTTTACGAGAAATGACAAGCACAGTACAAAGTAGTCCCACAAAACTCCTTGCCAAGACATCCCATTCAAATTTGCCAAATGTCCCAATAATATCCTAAAATAAATCTAATCCTAGATCATTCCTTGCATTGATCATCATATCTCTTTAGCTTTTCTTATTCTGAAATAATTCCTCAATGCTTCTTTGATTCTTATGACCTTATATTTTTGAAGACTAATAGGCCAGTTATTTTGTAAAATATTCCTCAATTTGGGTTTATCTGATGTTTTTTCACGATGAAATTCATGTTATGCATTTTTGGCAGGAATACCACAGAAGTAATTCTGTGTTTTTATCATTGCCTGTCAATCTATCACATTCCTGGGAATATTGACTTTAATCACTCAGTTATACTAGTGTGCTAGCTATCTCTGCTGTGATGTTACTCTTTCCCTCTTTATAATTGATAAGAATTCTGGAGGGAAGTATTTTAAAACTATGCAAATATTTCAATGTTCATCTAACTTTTGTATACTAGTGATAACAACCGTAGATGTTTGAGTAAATTATTACTAACATGATTGCCAAATGGAGATTTCCTATTTCGATGATTCCTTCTACACCTACTTTTCATTCTATTTTGAATATATTCCCTCTCTCTCTCCATTTATAATTAATTTGTTTTATTCAGTTATACGTATATCACATTGTATGTATCTATATATTGCGTATAATATATGTAATAATAATGCAAGTACAACTAGTTTCCATACACCTGTTAAATCTGTGGAGGCTCATTAAAATAGCTAATATTCATATGTTGGTCCCCATGATCCAGATAAGTCTCCCTGTATTCCACACAAACCACTGTATATTTCATATAACTTCACATGGACATAATCATTTGCAAAAATTTTAACCATGAAACAGACAATTTCCCTAAACATATGAGGCTAATAAGGTTGATGGTAACCATGCTGCAAGAATGGTCCTTTTTGACTTAACCAAATTTTGCATAAACGAA
The DNA here is from genome assembly GCF_007565055.1 of Rhinopithecus roxellana. NCBI lineage: Eukaryota > Metazoa > Chordata > Mammalia > Primates > Cercopithecidae > Rhinopithecus > Rhinopithecus roxellana. The sequence continues at coordinate 64,033,641 of NC_044561.1, read as the reverse complement.
GCACTCCAGAACCAACCAGGATTTCTACTTTGATGAATCAAGAGGTAATCACCAATAAATGACTAAATCAAAATGGATTGCTGAGTATCCACAAAATGATGTTTAAAACATAGCCCTTGAAGACAAAGCTAAAATTATTCATGGAATAAGCATGTAAGCTGTTAATTTTGCAACCTTTTTCATTTTGGCAATTGAACTTACTAAATTTATTTAAAGAGATTTTCATAAACAGTTTTAAATTCTTTCCAGCTGAAATATAATACTCAGCATCTCTGAATCATAGAGATTTTAGAGGATATTTTAAGTAAAAACAAAGTGAACTGTTGAGTAAACTGAGAATCTAAAGTTTATTTCCAAATTGTATAGCACTGCACTTTTTAAGATAATACAAAGTGATTATGTTATTAAGTATTTTATAATAAAAGTTATGGGTGAATTAGAAGTGCTTATGTTACTGGACGGTCTTTGTTCCTAGAGCTCCCAAGATTGGGTGGGACCTTTGGAAAATGGGGCAGGCTGCTCCCAAGATGGTGGCAAGTCTTTTATTCTCTGACCTGGGGTTCTTGGCCTCACAGATTCCAAGGAATGGAACCTTGGGCCATGCGGTGAGTGTTATAGCTCTATTAGAAGCCATGGGTCATGGAAGAGAACCTTGGAACCCAGCAACCAGTGTTCAGCTTGATTAAGATGAACCTGGGCACTCAGCTGTGCAGGAACAATGGTGAGCCTTTAGCCCAGTTGGGAGTGGCAGTGGGGGCCTGGCTGCATCAGGAACGCAGTGGACACCCTGTGGGATCTGGAGGTATGGACGTCAGCAGCGGGTCTACGAGGACAGTCATCAGCAGTGGCGGATGGCGAGTGAAAGCTCAGCACGAGTCGGAACAAACATGGACCAGAAGAGTGTGCAGTTGCAAGATTTAATAGAGTGAAAACAGAGCTCCCATACAATGGGAAGGGAGCCAAAGGGGGTTGCCACTTCCTGCTCGAATGCCTGGGTTCATATACCGATCATTGTCGCTCCCCTTGTGCTCTCAGATGATAGATGATTTGACTATTTCTTTACCTCCCGCTTTTAGCCTAATTGGTATTTTAGTGAGCCCTCTTTATTACCTGATTGCTCAGGTGTGAACTGAATTACAAGTCCCATGTTTAAAGGCAGGTGCGGTCACCTTCCCCAGCTAGGCTTAGGAATTCTTAGTCAGCCTAGGAAATCCAGCTAGTCCTGTCTCTCACTTATTCCAGTACGATTCACTTTATTGTTATAATTAAATAGATTAGAAGTGTTTGTACTAAAGAATGCCTTTCCCTTTCATTAGATTCTTCAGAGGAGAAAGGAAACCTGTGACATTGCAAATGCCATGCTAGATATTTTACTAGTCTTCTATGGCTAGACTACTTGCCATAAAGAAGACCTCACAGAAAAACAAGAGGCTTGGGAAAAGTAGAGGTGGCTTGGTAAAGAATATGAATATGAATGAATATTCATGAATGAAAAAGAATGAATATGAATGAAAAAGAAGCAAAAAACCAATAACCCTTACCTTGTTCCAGAATAAATGTTCTATTAGAGCAATTTCTTTTTTATCTTCTTCTCAGAAGTCAGTCTTGAAAATCACACAATGAGTATTAAAGTGTAAAACTTATGGTGATGAATATACACTTGTGTAGAGAATCGCAAATGTGCATTTGGTTGTTATTTCATTACATATGTAGAGATCTCAGTTTTGTGCACTCCAACTGGAGAATGTTCTTCATTGATTGATTGTAACCACAGAAGGAAGCTTTCCAAGAGCTCAATCTGAAGGAATTTCTACTCAAATTTACATCAAGATAGTAGTTTTTATCTGTATCTCAGAAACTTTATATAGATAAAATATCATATTATTGTGTTATGCTATCTTGTCAAAATATGTGGATTAGACAAAATATTTGTTAACATATGATGGATATACAAGAAGGCTTACACACACACACACACACACACACACACACACACACACACACAGAAACATGCACACATCACAGTATCCAGTAATTTGTTTATATATTTTCACTAGATAAACTAGTTCAAAATACATAATATGTAAATTTTAATGTATTTTATGTATTATTTATTGTTTTATTAAAGTTCTTAAAGATAGTGACTACTTAAAATTTGTTCCACCATTAAGCTTAACTTATACTGCGGTGACGAAAGTTGTTTGTAATTTATATTATACTCTAAGCTAACTTTATGTTAGCAATGGTAATTCCCAACCTTCTATGCCAAAATTCTGTGCATCTGGTTAGTAGCTTACTAACTTATTATTGTTAAATTTGCACATATATTAACACTGCTATTGTGTGAAACGCCTTCAAAAATACTGAAATTGAATAGGAGTGGTAAGGGAAGGCATCCTTGTCTTGTGCCAGTTTTCAAAGGGAATGTTTCCAACTTTTGCCCATTCTGTATGATATTGGCTGTAAGTTTGTCATAAATAGCTCTTATTATTTTGAGATATGTTCTATAAATACCTAGTTTATTGAGTTTTTAGCATGAAGAGGTGTTAAATTTTATCGAGGGCCTTTTCTGCCTCTATTGAGATAATCATGTGATTTTTTTGTCATTGGTTCTGTTTATGTGACGAATTACATTTATTGATTTACATATGTTGAACTAGACTTGCATCTCAGTGATTAAGCCAACTTGAACATGGTGGATTAGATTTTTGATGCGCTGCTGGATTTGGTTTACCAGTATTTTATAGAGGATTTTCGTATTGATGTTCATCAGGGATATTGACCTGAAATTTTCTGTTTTTCTTGTGTCTCTGCCGGGTTTTGGTATCTGGATGATGCTGGCTTTGTGAAATGATTAGGGAGGAGTCTCTCTTTTTCTATTGTCTGGAATAGTTTCAGAAGGAATGGTACCAGCACCTCTTTGTACTTCTGGTAGAATTTGGCTCTGAATCCATCTGGTCCTGGGAGTTTTTTGGTTGGTAGGCTATTAATTTCTGCCTTGATTTCAGAACTTGTTATTGGTATATTCAGGGATTTGACTTGTTCATGGTTTAGTTTTGGGAGGGCATATGCGTCCAGGAATTTAGCCATTTCTTCTAGATTTTCTAGTTTGTTTATTTGCATTGAGGTATTTATAGTATACTCTGATGGTAGTTTGTATTTCTGTGGGATCAGTGGTGATATCCCCTTTATCATTTTTTAATTGTGTCTATTTGATTGTTCTCTCTTTTCTTCTTTATTAGTCTGGCTAGTGTCCTATCTATTTTGTTAATCTTTTCAAAAAACCAGCTCCTGGATTCGTTGATTTTTTGAAGTGTTTTTCCTGTCTCTATCTTCTTCAGTTCTGCTCTGATGTTAGTTATTTCTTGTCTTCTGCTACATTTTGAATTTGTTTGCTCTTGCTTCTCTAGTTATTTTAATTGTGGTGTTAAGGTGTCAATTTTAGATCTTTCCTGCTTTCTCTTGTGCGCATTTAGTGCTATAGATTTCCCTCTAAACACTGCTTTAGTTGTGTCCCAGAGATTTTGGTATATTGTGTTTTTGTTTTCATTAGTTTCAAAGAACTTCTTTATTTCTGCCTTAATTTTGTTATTTATCCCATAGTCATTGGGGAGCAGGTTGTTCAGTTTCCATGTAGAGCTCAGTTTCTTTATCCTGAGTTCTAATTTGATTGCACTGTGGTCTGAGAGACTGTTTGTTATGATTTCCATTGTTTTGCATTTGCTGAGGCATGTTTCACTTTTAATTATGTGGTCAATTTCAGAATAAGTGCGATGTAGTGCTGAGAAGAATGTATATTCCGTTGTTTTGGGGTGGAGAGTTCTTCAGATGTCTATTGGGTCCACTTGGTCCAAAGCTGAGTTTAACTCCTGAATATCCTTGTTAATCTTATGTTTTGTTGATCTGTCTAATATTGACAGTGGGGTGTTAAAATCTCCCACTATTATTGTGTGGGAGTCTAAATCTCTTTGTGGGTCTCTAAGAACTTGTTTTATGAACCTTGGTGCTCCTGTATTGGGTGCCTATATATTTAGGATAGTTAGTTCTTCTTGTTGCATTGATCACTTTACCATTATGTAATGCCCTTTTTTGTTTCTTTTGATCTTTGTTGGTTTAAAGTCTGTTTTATCAGAGACTAAGATTGCAGCCCCTACTTTTTTTTTCTTTTCATTTGCTAGGTAAATATTCCTCCATCCCTTTATTTTGAGCCTATGTCTGTCTTTGCATGTGAGATGGGTCTAGTGAATACAACACACCAACGGGTCTTGACTCTTTATCCAATTTGCCAGTCTTCGTCTTTTAATTGGGGCATATAGCCCATTTACATTTAAGGTTAATATTGTTATGTGTGAATTTGATCCCGTCATTATGATGCTAACTGGTTATTCTGCCCATTAGTTGATGCAGTTTCTTCATACTGTTGATGGTCTTTACAATTTGGTATGGTTTTGCAGTGGCTGGTACGAGTTTTTCCTTTCCATATTTAGTGCTTTCTTCAGGAGTTCTTATAAGGCAGGCCTGGTGGAAACAAAATCGCTCAGCATTTGCTTGTCCGTAAAGGATTTTATTTCTCCTTCACTTATGAAGCTTAGTTTGGCTGGATATGAAATTCTGGGTTGAAAATTATGTTCTTTAAGAATGTTGAATATTGACCCCCACTCTTCTGGCTGTAGGGTTTCTGCAGAGAGATCTGGCGTTAGTCTGATGGACTTCCATTTGCAGATAACCTGACCTTTCTCTCTGGCTGCCCTTAACATTTTTTCCTTTATTTCAACCTTGGTGAATCTGACGATTATATGTCTTGGGGTTGCTCTTCTCAAGGAGTATCTTTGTGGTGTTCTCCGTATTTCCTGAATTGGAATGTTGGCCTGTCTTGCTAGGTTGGGGAAGTTCTCCTAGGTAATATCCTAAGAGAGTTGTCCTACTTGGTTTCATTCTCCCCATCACTTTCAGGTACACCAGTCAAACTTAGGGTTGGTCTTTTCATGTAGATCCATATTTCTTGGAGGCTTTGTTCATTCCTTTTCATTCTTTTTTTTCTATCATTGTCTTCACGCTTTATTTCATTAAGTTGATCTTCACTCTGTGATTTCCTTTCTTCGGCTTGATTGATTTGGCTATTGATATTTGTGTATGCTTCACAAAGTTCTCATGTGGTGTTTTTCAGCTCCATCATATCATTTATGTTCTTCTCTAAATGGGTTTTTCTAGTTAGCAGTTACTCTAACCTTTTTTCAAGATTCCTAGCTTCTTTGCATTGGGTTAGAACAAGCTCCTTTAGCTCAGAGGAGTTTATTATTACTCACCTTCTGAAGCCTACTTATGTTAATTCATCAAATTCATTCTCTGTCCAGTTTTGTTCCCTTACTGGTGAGGAGTTCCCATCCTTTGGAGGAGATGAGGTGTTCTGCTTTTTCGAATTTTCGGCCTTTTTGGGCTGGTTTTTCCTCATCATTGTGGATTTATCTACCTTCGGTCTTTGATGTTGGTCACCTTCAAATGAGATTTCTGTGTGGACATCCTTTTTGTTGACATCGATGTTATTCCTTTCTGTTTGTTAGTTATCCTTCTAACAGTCATGGCCCTCTGCTGCAGGTCTGCTGGAGTTTGCTGGAGGTCCACTCTAGACCCTGTTTGCATGGGTATCACCAGCAGAGGCTGCAGAACAGAAAAGATTGCTGCCTGTTCCTTCCTCTGGAAACTTCATCCCAGAGGGGCACCTACCAGATGCCAGCTGGAGCTCTCCTGTATGAGGTGTCTGTCAACCACTTCTGGGAGGTGTCTCCCAGTCAGGAGAGAGGGACCTACTTGGGGAGGCAGTCTGTCCCTTAGCAGACCTTGAGTACTATGCTGAGAGATCCGCTGCTCCTCAGAACTGGCAGGCAGAAATGTTTAAGTCTGCTGAAGCTGCTCCCACAGCTGTCCCTTCCCCCAGGTGCTCTGTCCCATTGAGATGGGAGTTTTATCTATAAGCCCCTGACAGGGGCTGCTGCCTTTCTTTCAGAGATGCCTTGCTCAGAGAGGAGAAATCTAGAGAGGCAGACTAGCTACAGAGGTTTTGCCGAGCTGTGGTGAGCTCTGCCCAGTTTGAACTTTCTATTGGTTTTGCTTACACTATGAGAGAAAAACTGCCTATTCAAGCCTCAGTAATGGCGGACACCCCTCTTCCCACCAAACTCAAGCATTCCAAGTCAACTTTTGACTGCTGCTCTGGCAGTGAGAATTTCAAGCCAGTGGCTCCTAGCTTGCTGAGCTGCGTGGAAGTGGGATCTGCTGAGCTAGACCAGTTGGCTCCCTGGTGAAGCTTCAGCCCCAGGGAAGTGAATGGTTCTATCTTGTTATCATTCCAGGTGATGCTTGGCAAAAACAACAACAACAACAACAACAACAACAACAACAAAAACTCCTGCACCTAGCTCGGTGTCTGTCCAAATGGCCACTCAGTTTGTGCTTGAAACCCATGGCCCTGGTGGTGTAGGCACCCAAGGGAATCTCCTGGTCTGTGGGTTGTGAATACTGTGGGAAGAACATAGTATCTGGGCTGGAGTGCACCGCTCCTCATGACACAGTCCCTCATGGCTTCCTTTGGCTAAGGGAGGGAGTTCCCCAAACCCTTGTGCTTCCCAGAGGGTGAGGTGATGCCCCACCCTGCTTTGGCTTACCCTCTGTGGGCTGCACCCACTGTCTAACCAGTCCCAAAGAGATGAGCCCGGTACCACAGTTGGAAATAGAGAAATCACCCGTCTTCTGCGTTGATCTCACTGGGAGCTGCAGACCAGAGCTATTCATGTTTGGCCATCTTGCCAGCAACTCTAAACTAAAGAGTTTCTGCACAGCAAAAGAAACTATCATCAGAGTGAATAGGCAACCTATGGAATGGAGAAAGTTTTTGCAATCTATCCATCTGACAAAGGACTAATATCCAGAATCTACAAGGAACTTAAGCAAATTTACAAAAGAAGAAAACAACCCCATCAAAAAGTGGGAGAAGGACATGAACATACACTTCTCAAAAGAAGACATTTATGAGGCCAACAAACATATGAAAAGAAGCTCATAGTCACTGCTCATTAGAGAAATGCAAATCAAAACCACAGTGAGATACCATCTCACACCAGTTAGAATGGCAGTTATTTAAAATGTCGGGAAACAACAGATGCTAGAGAGGATGTGGAGAAATAGCAACACTTAATGGTTGAAATTAGTTCAACCATTGTGGAAGACAGTGTGGTGATTCCTCAAGGATCTACAACAAGAAATACCACTTGACCCAGCAATCCCATTACTGGGTATATACACAAAGGATTATAAATCATTCTACCATAAAGACACATGCACATATATGTTTATTGCAGCACTATTCACAATAGCAAAGACTTGGAACCAACCAGAATGCCCATTAATGATATGGGAACATATACACCATGGAATACTATGGAGCCACAGAAAAGGATGAGTTCATATCCTTTGTAGGGACATGGATGAAGCTGGAAACCATCATTCTCAGCAAACTAACACAGAAACAGAAAATCAAACACCACATGTTCTCACTCATAAGTGGGAGTTGAACAATGAGAACACATGGACACAGGGAGGCGAACATCACACACTGGGGCCTGTTGGGTGTGGGGGGCTACGGGAGGGATAGCATTAGGAGAATACCTAAAGTAGATGACAGGTTGCTGGGTGCAGCAAACCACCATGGCACGTGCATACCTATGTAACAAACATGCACGTCCTGTACATGTTTCCCAGAACTTAAAATATAATAAAAAAATACTAAAAGTTATCCACTGTTCCTCTGTAATCAGAATTATTTTAACAACATTCTAAATGAATTAATTAATTTCCATGTTGTTTCCAGTAATCAATGCTTAACATTTCAGTCCAACGTGCATTTACTTATTTCTTCAACAACTACCATACTTACTGCTTCCAATCTGCTCTTTCCTTCCCTTATGTCTTCTGGGCATAATTTGTTGATTATAATTCAATGAATTATCAAAACTTTCACATTTTACTGTGAATTTGGATGCCTAAGAACAATTTATTTGCTAAAATACAATTGATATTCTTAAGGGTTCTCATAAAAATAAATTCCTGAACTTTCCAAAAGGAAATTCTCACTGATAATACCTTTAAAAAGTGACATATATTTTGTGTAAAATGCTAATTTATGCCAAAATAATAGTGACTTATAGCCGACACATAACTGGTATTTAATAAATATTTGTCAAGTTTTTGATTGTTATTGATATAGCCTCTCTTTATAGTTGCTTGTGTACTTGACATTGATTTTAATGTATGTGTATATCTTATCTATCTATCTATCTATCTATCTATCTATCTATCTATCTATCAATCATCAATATACCTATGATATTATCATCTCCACTCTTAGAGAAATTGAAGCTGTTGGGGAGATTGACTCAAAATTGTGGATCTCCTATCATATCACGATATTGACATATTGGCCTCGTGTAGAAGCTACACATTTAAAAAATTCTGAGTAAAATAGGAATTCGTTGGATACTTATCATATATTTAACTCTGCTGAAGTATCTTTGTGAAAATAAGGCCCTAAAAAGTTTTCCACATTCAAGTTTAAATGAAGAAAAGCCCACACTTTGAAATGAAACCATTGTTTTCTAAGAACGTGGTATATATACAAAGAAGGTTAGTACTCAATTTATAAAATGAATAAAAGAAGTAAACCTCATGAAAATTTTATCCTGTTTTTTTTGTGTGCCCTTGAAACAATTTATTTATTAAATACTTTTTCTTTTTCACCTTAACTAGATCCAGTTGATTCTCATTTGATATGGATTTTAAATTATTCTTTATCTTTATGCTACAAATAAATCAGTGATGTGAAGAGAACTCAATCATAAGAGAAAAATATTTTCACAGTTGTCTGTCTTTCAGAAATTAGCATTTGCTTCTTAGTACACAAAATACTGGGCTCCTGCATGCACATGTTTATAAACTATTTCTCAGGTGACTAATAAATATAACTTTTGTAACATGTTACATTTTAGATTGCTATATTTTACATTTATTCATGAAGTATAGAAAGCAGAAAACAGCTTTCAAACACATTCCCCATGACTAATTTACTTAATGTAGAAGAATATATGATATCAAAAATAAAAATAAAAGGTGATAAAAAATACATGCATTGAAGGAAAAGTCATGTGATATAAGAAATACGTAGTGATTTTCTTTTTTCTTTTTCTTTTTTCTTTTTTTTTTTTTTTTTGAGACGGAATCTTGCTCTGTCGCCCAGGCTAGAGTGCAGTGGCGCGATCTCAGTTCACTGCAAGCTCCACCTCCTGGGCTCACGCCATTCTCCTGACTCAGCCTCCCGAGTAGCTGGGACTACAGGCGCTGCCACCACGCCCAGCTAATTTTTGGTATTTTCAGTAGAGACGGGGTTTCACCATGTTGGCCAGCATGGTCTCAATCTCCTGACCTCATGATCCGCCTGCCTCGGCCTCCCAAAGTGCTGGGATTACAGGCATGAGCCACCACAACCGGCCCAACTCTCTGATTTATTATGCTTAAATTTGCACTGCCTAATGAATTCCTGAGCTTTCACGTTCAGCTCTTTCCTGCTCTTCTCCGCCTCCTCAGGGCCTCTGACTGCTATAACTCAGTGGGATACTGCTCAGCTTCTGTACAAGCTCGACATTGATTTGACTATGTGTGTGGGTGGAGGGCGGGATATAATCTTCATTATCGGATGGAGAAACTGAAGTTGTTGGAGAGGACATGTGACTAGGACTAAGTCACACAATCACACTTCCTCTGCTTGATAAGTCAACCCTAAGATCTAGAGGCCTGCAGGCTCACCCATGGTTTCACATGTCTCAAAGTGACTCTGGGTCTCCCTATCTCTGATTCAACATCTGCACTTGCTGTTTTCCTATTCCCATATGAAATTCTAGGAATAAAGCATGTGAAATATGAGGAACATATTCTTGGCAGAATTGGATGCATAACTATCATCAAGCAATAATCTTTAATGTCATTGAAAGAGAAATCATTTGTATTGCATTTCATTTGCTCAATCTAGAAAAAAATTATAGAAAAAGTTTTGACTGAATTTTATTGACCTTCTTCCTAATTTTAATGAGGTGACACATTAACATTCAAAAGGTAAATAAAGATCTACTCTTTCATATTTTTTTCAGAGATATTTTATTGGCATTTATGGATAGATAGATAATAGATGGACAGATGATAGGTACCTAGATACATATATTTGTATATAAACAGAAACATATTATATGCAATAGTTATTATCCTTCCATTTTCCTTTGGCAGCGTTTTTGGAGCTTGTTTTTTCTGATTTCCTCATTATTTCCCTGTCTTTTCTGTAGTTGTATGCAGCTTATCCCTAAATCCCTTCTACTCTGTCTTTACTTCTGTTGATATGCTCATATATCATTTCAAAACTGTAAATATAATTTAACTATACACTTCCCAATGGGTTTTGCCTGAGTTAAAGGGTGTATTTGTTGTTTTGAATTTTTTTTTTTTTTTTTTTAAATCAAGTAATTGTAAGTGTGTGACTTTTTTCTGGGTTCTCTACCTTGTTCCATTGGTCTATGTGTCTTTTCCATTGCTTTGGTGATGTGGGCTCCTTTTTGGTTTCAAATGAATTTTAGGATAGTTTTTTCTAGTTCTCTCAAAAATGACAATGATAGTTTGGTAGGAATAACATTGAGTCTGTAAATTGCTTTGGACGGTATGGCCATTTTAGTGATATTAATTCTTCCTATTTATGAGCATGAAATGTTTCTCCATTTGTCTGTGTTCTCTCTGATTTCTTTCAGCAGTGTTTTGCAGCTCCCCTTGTAGAGAACTTTCATCTCTTTGGGTAGCTGTATTCCTAGGTATTTCATTTTCTTTGTGTCTATTATAAATGATATTGCATTCTTGATTTGGCTCTAAGCTTGGATGTTATTGGTGTATATACATGCTACTAATTTGTGTACATTGATTTTGTATCTTAAAACTTTACTGAAGTTGTTTATACATTCTAAAAGCCTTGTGTGGGGTCTATGATGTTTTCTAGGTACAGAAGCATATTGTCTGCAAAGAGAGAGAGTTCAACTTCCTCTCTTCCTATTTGAATTTATTTTATTTTTTTCTCTTGCCTGATTGCTCTGGCAAGGACTTCCAATAATATGTTGAGTAGGAGTGATGAAACTGGGCATGTTTGTTCTGTTCCATATCTCAAAGGGAATGTTTCCAGCTTTTCTCCATTTAGTATGGTGTTGAATGTGGGTTTGTTATAGATGGCTGTTATTATTTTGAGGTTCCCTTAATGTCTGATCTGTTGAGGATTATTAACATGACGGGATATTAAATTTTACTGAAGGCCTTTTCTGTGTTTATTGAGATGATCATGAGATTTTTGTTGCTAATCCAATTTATGTGGTGAATAACATTTATTGATTTTCATATATTGAACCAGACTTGCATCTCAGGAATTAAGCCTATCGATTCATGATGAATTAAATCTTAATGTGCTTCTGGATGCTCAATTTTATTGAGAATTTTTGGGTTTATCTTTGGCAGGGATATTGGCCTGAAATTTTCTTTTTTCCATTGTATCTTTGCCAGGCTTTGGTATTAGAATAATGCTGGCTTCATAGAATGATTTATGGAGGAGCCCTTATTCCTTGGTGTTTTGGAATAATTTCAGTAGGATTTGTACTAGGTTTTCTTTATACATTTGGTAGAATTTGGCTGTGAATCTTTCTGGTCCATGGATGTTCTTGTTTTTGTTTTTTGGCATGGCTGGCTTTTCATTATTGATTCCATTTTGTAGCATGTTATTGGTCTGTAATTTATTTCTGGTTCAATCTTAGGAGGCTGTGTGTTTCCAGGAATTTATTCATTACTTCTAGGTTGAAAATAACAATGGGGAAAGGACTACCTATTCAATAAATGGGGCTGGAGTAACTGGTTAGCCATATGCAGAAGACTGAAACTGTATTCCTACCTTTCATCATATACAAAAAAAAAGTCAAAATGTATTAAAGACTTAAATGAAGATTGAAAACAATAAAAACTGTAGAAGAAAACCTAGGAAACACCATTTCAAAACTTGGCCTTGGCAAAGAATTTATGACTAAGTTCCCATAAACAATTGCAACAAAAACAGAAATTGAAAGTGGACCTAATTAAACAAAAGAGTTTCTACACAAGAAAATAAACTATTAACCAAACAGGCAGACAACCTACAAAATGGAAAATCATATTCACAAAGTATGCATTCAACAAAGGCCTAATATTGAGAATCTGTAAAGAATTTAAACCAGCAAGCAAAATAACACAAATAACCCCATTGAAAAATGAGTAAAGGACATAAACAGAAACTTCTGAAAAGAATGTACATGTGGCCAACAAATATATGAAAAAATGTTCATCCTCACTAATCATTAGAGAAATGCAAATCAAAATCACAATGGGAAACCATCCCACACCAATCACAGTAGCAATTATCAAGAAGTCAAAAATAACAGATGCTGGCAATGCTGCAAAGAAAGGAAATACTGCTGGTGGGAATGTATATTAGTCTAGTTACTGTGGAAAGCAGTGTGACGATTTCTTGAAGAACTTAAAACAGCTACCACTTGACCTGCAATCTCACTACTGGTATATACCAAAGGAAAATACATTGTTCCATCAAAAAGCCACATGCATGTGTATGTTCATCACAATGCTATTCAAAGTAGCAAAGACATGCATTCAACCAAGATGCTCATCAGTGGTGGGCTGGATAAAGAAAATGTGGTATGTATACACCATGGGCTACTATGCAGCCATAAAATATAATAAAATCATGTTCTTTGCAGCAACATGGATGCAGTTGGAGGCCATTATCCTAAGAAAATTAATGCAGGAACAGAAACCAAATACCATACCACATGTTCTCACCTATAATTGGGAGCTAAACATTGAATATACATGTGCACAAAGATGGGAACAATTGGCACTGCAGACTGTTTAAGGGGAGAGGGTGGGTAAGGGGCATAAGTTGGGATATTACTTATGGGCTATTATGCTCACTAACTTGGTGACAGGATCATTCATATACTAAGCCTCAGCAAACATGCAATTTACCCATGTAACAAAAGTGCACATATACCCCCGAACCTAAAATAAAGGTGGAAACAAAAGGAATAAAGACATTTTGCCTTTGATGTGTTTGCAGCATTTTGCAATTCCATCACCAGTATATGAGAGTGCATCTTCTACTACATACTGTCAGCATAGCAATACCCAGCACTGGTGTTTCTGCCTATCTGATAGGTGGAGCATCATACCAGATTTTTTCCATTTATTTATTTGTTATTAGGAGGTTGAACATGTTTTCTTTGTTTAAAAGCCAATTGTGTCTGCACTTCTGTAAACTATTTATTTACCCTTTTGCCTATTTTTTACAGTTGGGTTGCTGTTTCTATTTCTTAATAATTTGAAGGAGGTTTTTATAATTATATAATTGTCTCAGTTATGTGTTACAAATAATTTTACCATTTTACAAATTGTCCTTGCTTTTGATGACTTGCGTTCTCATGTAGAATATTTTGATTTTTGTAAGGTCAGAAAAAGTTCGATTTGCATTAGGCAAACGTGTCATTTTTAGCTTTGCACCATTTGGTTATAATTCAGAAGGTCTCATCCACTGTGTGATTACGAAGCAATCCTCACGATTTCTTCTGTCACTTTAATGACTCTATTTTCTACCTTTCAAGTTTTTCTCCATTGGGAATGGATAGGGAATTCGAGTTTGTTTGTTTTACCAGAGAACTATTCTCGATTTATAACAATCTACTTCCTGACCTTTACCATATACTAAATTCCTACAGCTATTTAGGTGCATTTCTGGATGTACCATTTTTCCCCATTTACCTGTCTGTTCATACACATTATCATATTTTCTAATAATTTAATTTCATTACAGAACTATTTGTTCATATTTGATTAATTTTATTTTGTTATGAATAGATGTTAAGTTTTTATTAAAATTGGATAGACAGATATGTAAATTTTGTATATTTTCTTAGCCAAATATTAATCTATTTTGCATTGGTGAGGAGAAAAAATTGCTCCTTGTCATTATTGTTTTAATGTGTTTCTGGTTTACATTTGTCAATGCTTGGCATTTTTCTGACATATTAATTAATTGGTTTATTGTTTTCCACTTTTTTACAACTTGAAGGGTTTGGGCATCTATGGTAGTCAAGCTTTAGAAAAAAATAAAAAATTATTTCTTTTTCTTTTCTGAAATAGTTTGAATAGCTGTAGAAACTTATGTTGCTTAAAGCGTCAATACTATCTTAAAATGTGAATACTATCTGCACGTTGAGGGTTTTGTGGAATTTAAAAAATTCTCTTTTTTTAAAGAATGGTTTAACTAGTTATTATTTTTATTTTACTAGAAGTTCTTAGAGGAATATATGTTCATACAAAATTGTCTGTTTCATTCAGGATATCAATTTATTTTATTTAATTAATTAATTAATTTATTTTTTGAGACGGAGTCTCGCTGTGTCGCCCGGGGTGGAGTGCAGTGGTCGGATCTCGGCTCACTGCAAGCTCCACCTCCCGGGTTTACGCCATTCTCCTGGCTCAGCCTCCCCAGTAGCTGGGACTACAGGCACCCGCCACCTCGCCCAGCTAGTTTTTTGCATTTTTTAGTGGAGACAGGGTTTCACCATGTTAGCTAGGATGGTCTCGATCTCCTGACCTCGTGATCCGCCCGTCTCGGCCTACCAAAGTGCTGGGATTACAGGCTTGAGACACCGCGCCCGGCCCAATTTATTTTTATAGTTTTCAGCAAAGTTGTTTCTCAGCTTCTTTAAATGTCTAAAATACAGGTGGTTATTTTCTCATTATAATTGTGTATTTGTGTTATATGTTTTCTTATTTCTGATTATCATGGCTGTTTAATTATTCTAGTGTTTTACTTAAATAACTGGCTTTAACATTAAGGTACTAAATGTAACACTATTTTGATGCTGATCTATTAATTTCTATTTTTTCTTCCACCTTCATTTTGTACTTTCTCCTAAGCTTTTGAGTTATATGTTAATTTTTATTTTTAATTTAATATAACCTTTTGTAAATATCAATTGTCCTTGTGATAATTACTTTAATTGTATCCCAGATTAAATTTCATTTTTTATTTGCTTTTGACCTAAGATATTTGAAAAAAAAATTTCAAACAATTTTCATGTGTAGTGGGCTTTTTTATTTCTGATTTGTTATCCATGTCTGATATGGTTTGTATCTGTGTCCTCACCAAAATCTCATGTCAAATCATAAATCCCCAGTATTGGAGGTGGAGCCTGATGGAAGGTGATTGGATCATGGGGTTGGATTTCCCCCTTAGTGCTGTTCTGGTGATAGTGAGTGAGTTCTTGGGAGAGCTGGTCCTTTAGAAGTACCTGGCATCAACCTCCCTCTCGCTCTTGCTCCTGCTTCAGCCATGTAAGACAAGCCCGCTTCCCCTGTGCCTTCTGCCATGACTGTAAGTTTCCTGAGGCCTCCTCAGAATCTGAGCAGATGCCAGCATCATGCTTCTTGTACAACTCGTAGAACTGGGAGCTAATTAAACCTCTTTTCTTAATAAATTATCCAATCTCAGGGAGATCTTTATAGCAGCACAAGAATAGACTAATACAATGTCCAGTTTTATTCCAGTGAGATTAGAGAATGCTTTATGTACTATTTTTTCTTTTTGAAATACATTGATTTTTAAAGGAAAAGATATAATCACTGTTTAAATGTTTCATGTACATTTGAAAAGAATTCTTAATCTCTATTTTCAGTAAGTATAATGCAATATATTATAATTAGATCTGATTCGCTGTTAAGTCTTTATATCTAGTTTTATCTCATTGGTTTTGTCATAGAATGGTGAAGGTTAAAGTTTTTTTTTTTTTTTCCATTCCCTCTGATTTTATTTTTCCTTGTCCCATGGAGTTGTTGTGGATGCAAATGCTGTTATTTGATGCAAAATTATTTGTGTGACACACTTACGACGTAGTTTTTTAATCCTTGTGTAAGAATTTAATTTTTTAAAACTCTCTTTTTTTAGCTATTTCAAATAGTCCTCAGCCCCTCACTATCTCTGTCAAATGTGAATGTTATTGAACTATTTCTTTTTTGGTAGTAGGCTGAAAGCATACCTATATTTTATTGTCAATTTGATTTTTATTTCCTTAACCATCAAGAGGATTGACCCACCAGTTGACATCATATATTGACTGGCCATTTGGTTTTGCTATCTGTGATTTCTTCATATAATCTACCCATTTATATTCTGAGTTAGATTTAATTGCACACACTTTTTATACAATAACCATATTAACCTTTTGTTTGATCCCTAAGTTTCAAATATTGTTTTTGTTATGTGTATATCCTGGCTTTTATTGTCATATCTTTTGTCTTATAAAAGTTTTAAATTTTATATACCTAAATATGCTTTTTTTTCTTTTATAGCTTCTATGTTTCCTGTGTTGATAAGAAGGTTAAACCGTAGGCCTGGCACAGTGGCTTATGCCTGTAACCCTAGCACTTTGGGAGGCTGAGGTGGGAGGATCACTTGAGCCCAGGAGTTCAAGACCAGCCAGGGCAACATGGTGAGACCTCATCTCTACAAAAAATACAAAAATTAGTCAGGTGTCTGTAGTCTCATCTACACAGGAGGCTGAGGTGAGAGCATCTCTTGGGCTTGGCTGGTGGAGATTGTTGTGGTGAACTGAAATTGGACGACCACATTCCAGTCTGGGTGAAAGAGTGAGACCTTGTCTCAAAGAAAAAAAAAAAAAAAAGAAAGAAAGAAAGAAAAAGGAAAAGAAAAAAGAAAAAGAAGTTAAACCCTAGATTATATATATGAGTTTTCAATTGTTGTCTAAGAAATCTGACCTCTATTTCCACAATAAACCAAAATATTTTAAAGCAAGCCAACCATTTTATTTCTACTCCCTCAAAAGTACTTGGTATATTTATGGTCTTTTGCTGTAGTTGTTTCATAAACATTTTAGAATTAACTTAACATATACTATGATGAACCAAATAAAATTTCTAACAAATTTGAATTGAGTTTATATTTCTTAGTTGAGAATTTGGTACATCTAACCATTGACTTAAACCCTCTTTTAATGTGTGTGTACTTTTTCTATTTTTGTTTCTATTTTAAAGTCTCCTTTTAAAACTATTAACAAATAGCCTTTAAAAATAAATATTGTAATTGTTCTGGAGAAAAATATGTACTATCAAATTGTTTGATGTCGTATTCTACATTTATTCAGCAGATAATTTCTAATTTTTATTGTGTTGGTTTTATTATACGTGCCTTTTTTTTTTTTTTTTTTTTTTTTTTGACAGAGTCTAGCTCTGTCACCCAGGCTGGAGTGCAGTGGCGCGATCTCGGCTCACTACAAGGCCCGCTTCCCAGGTTCACGCCTTTCTCCTGCCTCAGCCTCCTGAGTAGCTGGGACTACAGGTGCCTGCCACCATGCCCTGCTAATTGCTTTTTTTTTTTTTTTTTTTTTTTTTTTTTTTGTATTTTTAGTAGATACAGGGTTTCACTGTGTTAGCCAGGATGGTCTCGATCTCCTGACCTCGAGACCTGCGCACTTCAGCCTCCCAGAGTTCTGGGATTACAGGCGTGAGCCACCACACTAGGCCCGCTTTTTTTTTATCTGCTTAATAAGAGAGAAATATGTTTTAAAAAATAAAGTTAGGGCCGGGCACAGTGGCTCATGTCTGTAATCCCAGCATTTTGGGAGGCCAAGGAGGGCATATCACTTGAGGCCAGAAGTTCGTGACCAGCCTGGCCAACATGGCAAAACTCCGTCTCTACTAAAAATACAAAAATTAGCTGGGCATGGTGGTACATGTCTGTAATGCCAGCTACTTGGGAGGTGGAGGCACGAGAATTACTTGAGCCTGGGAGGCAAATGTTGCAGCGGGCCGAGATCATGCCACTTCACTCCAGCCTGGACGACAGGGTGAGACTTCCTCTCAAAAAAAAAAAAGAAAAAAGAAAAAAAATTAGATTATCGATTTTTTTCTTCCATTTTCTATCAAATTTTTATCCATGTATTTTGGAGTTATGTGATCCTTTGCAGATAATTTTTGAATCTTTATCTCATTGCTGTGAATTTAATATGATAGTATTATTTTTAATAATAATTTCCACTTATGAAAGTCACTTATTTTTATATTGCTGAAGCTAAACCAGCTTTCCTTTGTTATCATTTCTCTAGCATGCATTTTTTATCCTTTACCTTTCAGTGTTTCTCTTTCCTTATATTGTCAATATGTCTTTATACACAACACGCAGCTGGATTTTCTTTCTCTATTCAACCTCACCATATTAGTCTGTTAGTAAGAAATTTTGTTTCATGTAATATATTGTGAATTCTTATCTATATGGATAATTTTGAACATCTCACTTTATGTTCTTCTTTGTACCACTTTTTCAGTCTCATTTTTGCTCACTGCTTTTCTTATGTGTGTTTAATTGACTGAGTTTTTTCATCCTAATTGTTTTATACACTCTTACTCTTTCTACCAGTTTGCTGATTCTCTGCTTATTGTAAAATATATAATTAACAGCTATAAAATTACTTTATATAATTATGTACATCTCAACAAGGACCACTCCCTTCCAACTTAGATACTATATTTTTTACCAGTAATATTTTTATTGTTTTTTATTGGTTATGTTATTCTTTTTGCCTTCTCAGTAAGGCTCAGAATTAGCTGGTGGGAATAACAGAGGTACCATGTTCAGAAGTACCGCTCTCTTGCAATTGGTTTAGTTAGGCAGTGGCATTTATGGAATCTTTCCTCCAACCTATCTGCTCAATTGCCAATGTAGGCAAAAGCTCCGATTCCCCAGCTGCAACTAGCAGAGAGTTGCAACCACTTCTAATTTTCTTATTCTCTAAAATATACTCACCTGTGCTAAGTCTACAAATCTTTGCAACCAAGACCTCTCGACAATCTACTGCTTACTATTAAACCCTCTCTCATATTTTTTTCCGTAGTTTTCTCCTTTCGATTCTTCAGGAGTGCCTAAATATTTCTTTAATTCTAAAGGCGCAGAAGATATAAAGCATATATAAGGTGGTTGGGAGCAGCAGGAACACTTTTTGTTTAAAACCTATCCAGAAACAATTTTATTTCATTGACCTCCTGAAAGAATCTTCATTATATTTGTATATTATAAATATTATAATTTATTTATAAAGAGTAGGTACTCTGGTAGGACTTATTTCAACTCCACATCTAGTATTTACTGTATCTTTAACCTTGGGCATTTCCGTTATATCCTTACGTCTTCGTTCCTTAGTGAAATGGAGGTGTCACCTTGACAGAAGGCTT
Source organism: Rhinopithecus roxellana (assembly GCF_007565055.1). Taxonomy (NCBI): domain Eukaryota; kingdom Metazoa; phylum Chordata; class Mammalia; order Primates; family Cercopithecidae; genus Rhinopithecus; species Rhinopithecus roxellana. The sequence goes on along the minus strand of NC_044561.1, from coordinate 64,014,225 downwards.
AAAAAGATTCAAACCATGAGGTTTTCAGAATACGGAACACAAAATCAGACACCGGATGAGTTCAATAACTTACAGATAACTGTCATTCTTCGATTTTTCTGTTTGCAACTTTATAAAATTTAAAAAGTGCATTCTAACAAGTACATCTCTACTATGGACTTTAATATTATTTTACCTTCGTGAAATGAATGCTTTCCTTATTTTCCTTTTTCTTTTTTCAGACGGAGTCTCGCTCAGCCGCCCAGGCTGGAGTGCAGTGGCGCCAGCTCGGCTCACTGCAAACTCCGCCTCCCGGGTTCCCGCCATTCTCCTGCCTCAGCCTCAGGAGTAGCTGGGACCACAGGCGCCGCCACCGCGACCAGTTAATTTTTTTTTTTTTTTTTTTTTTTTTCAGTAGAGATGGGGTTTCATTTAGCCAGGATAGTCTCGATCATCTGACCTCGTCATCCGCCCACCTCGGCCTCCCAAAGTGCTGGGATTACAGCCGTGAGCCACCGCGCCCGGCCCCTTATTTTCCTTTTGTAAACTTTTGAAATAAAAGACATCAAGGTAAGGCTTTTCTTTCTGATACGGTTGTGATTACAATACTAATTTTTGATTGGTAATTTTTTCACTTTTGCTATTTAAAAAGTTACTCATGATTGATATTTTTGCACTCGTGGATGCACTTGCACACACACATAATTGCCTAGTGTTTACCAAATCCACTCAAAGTTATAATCCTAAATACAGTGAAGAACTCAGCTTTCAGATTCCCAGCAGCTTTATTATAACATAAGCTAGAACGTCAACTACATCGCCAATGATTCTGATTATGTTGAGGTCATTTAAAATATTCATAATATGTCATATTTCCAAATTAATTTGAAATTATATTGTAATATTTATTCAAGCCTTTATCATCATTTCATATTGATTTTTACTTAAAACACTAGACATTTGTGTATGCATGTATGTGTATGTGTGTGCTTGTAATATTCAGATTAAGCCAATTAAAAACTGGAGATATAGCATGCAGAACTCGCCATTGTATTTTCCACAGGAATTCTAGCGTTGTCCCTATGGCACCTCTAAAGTATGATTGGACTATGTGGAATCACTATTGTACCAACTATTTGAGGAAATATAATAAATATTCTTGGTGCATTGTCGAGATTAAAAACAGTAAGCAGAAATATTTTTAAACTCTATTTAGAAGATACAGATGTATTTTTTTTTAGATGATTTTACATTGTTATTTCAACTGTGTTTAGAAACTTTTGTAAGTAAGCTGATAGTACTATCTTTTCAACCCAGGCCCAGGATAAACTGAGGTGTGATTTCTGGGTTCCGGATACCATTAGTTGAAAACCAGTTCTGTGTGTAAAACAGCCCCAACATTGCCCCTCCATAGAGATTCTTCCATATGTTGTTAATGTATGGTTCAAGGGGTAAGAAATCCTTGGACTGGGCGTGGTGCCTCAGGCCTGTAATCCCAGCACTTTTCGAGGCCGAGGTGGGCATATCACGAGGTCAGGAAATCGAGACCATCCTGGCTAATATAGTGAAACCCCATCTCTAATGGAAATACAAAAAATCAGCCGGGCGTGGTGGCGGGCGCCCATAGTCCCAGCTACTCGGGAGGCCGAGGCAGGAGAATGGCGGGAACCCGGGAGGCGGAGCTTGCAGTGAGCCGAGATGGCGCCACTGCACTCCAGCCTGGGCGACAGAGAGAGACTCCTTCTCAAAAAGAAAAGAAAAAAAAAGAAATCCTAGAATGTGATATATAGACCTGTTTGAAACAAAAATTTGAGTGGACAGTATTTTTATTTTCAGAAGATCTTTTTCAGCTAACTTTATTTACTGAATCATAATGTATATAATAACAGGAATACAATGTAAGCACAATGTATACAATGTAACAATCAAAATATTGCTCAAGAGAAATTTACATGAATGTCTGAAACTAGGGAAAATTTATCTGTAACTTTCTTTTAGAAAAATGAACAGATGCTGCATTTCAATGTAAACACTTACCTTGTGGTGAAGTAGATTCCATTAGAAAAACGTTGTTTTTTTTTTTTTTCTTTTTCTGGGAATAAGAGTGGATAATTAGGAATTGCAATATTAATGAATATAGAATGCATTAAGTTATGTCTTATGAGACAATTAGAAAGCATAAAAATGACAAAATAAATGCTATGTATTTGGATATTTCTTCTGCCATAAATTGAACTGAATTTGACTCTTTCTGGGTATGCTAATCAAATGCTACTTCTGCTACACACCAGTTTAATCTAAAAGGCATATGGAACATTCCAACAGTGTCAGTACATATTTTGCCATTATTATTGTATGCCTAGAACCATATCTGACACACAACAGACAATTAAAATACAAAGGAATAAATTCACTAGTGAATAAATGAATGGGCAAAAGAAAAATATTCAGTATGTCCACAATGTATATCAAAATCATGAGACACAGCATTGTTTCTTAGATTCTGTTGGACATGTGTGAAAGACATTAATCTACTTCCTCCCTCTCTTTCTTTCCCATACAAATATATGCAAACCCACATGGCCCCTAACACATACTTATACAACCCTCAATAAAAACAAATATTGCTTTGACTGTAGAACTTTAAGGACTATTACCACCATACTCAAATGCTTTTTTTCTTTTTCATTTTTCTGGTTTTTTTTTTTTTTTTTTTTAGACGGAGTCTTACTCTGTTGCCAAGCTGGAGTGCAGTGGTGCGACCTCAACTCACTGCAACCTCTGCCTCCTGGGTTTAAGCGATTCTCCTGCCTCAGCCTCCAAGTAACTGGGATTACAGGCACTCGCCACCATGCCTGGCTAACTTTTGCATTTTTAGTAAAGATGGGATTGCACTATGTTGGCCAGGTTAGTCTTGAACTCCTAACCTCAGGTGATCCGCCCACTTCGGCCTCCTTAAGTGCTAGGGTTACAGGCATGAGCCACCGTGCTCAGCCTCAAATACCTTTTTTTTTTTTTTTCCCCATAAGACTCAAACATTTCTTGGAAGTTTGGGGGCAGGAGTGCAGGTAGACTGGAAGAACTGATGACACTCTAGTTTCTAAATCTCTAAACTTTTCTAGAATTCATCACTCTTAGCACTCATTTGATACCTCAAATATATACCTCTTTATGCTGATATACATTGTTTTATTTCTGTAGCCATATTTACCCTTCTAACAAAACTCAGTTGCAAGGGTTGAAATATCATCTTTTACTTAGTAGATGCACATTTTGATTCCTTGGAAGACTTGAGGATGCAACAAAAGAAAATTTCCATTAAATTAAAAGCAATAAATAGCTAGCTCAAATCTGATTTCTAGAATTATAACATTCTCATCACATCTCCTACAGCTACGTATGTATCTTCTGGCGACAGATAGGTGCTACTTAAAATACAACTACTCTCCAGTCTTGTGCTGAAAAGGTGTTTGGAACTATTTAGTACACTGCAACTATGTTTCCCACTTCAGGTCCATCCAGTATGTATGCCCATACATCCAGTAGGTGGGTCTGGTTTCAAACCTGAGCCACAAATTCACTGGGGATAGAGGAGGAGGGGAGGCTGTTGTTACTCGCGTGAGGTGGAAGGAGGTCAAGCATGTTTCCGGACGTTCTACAATGTTCAGGAAAGCCCCTGCAACAAGGCAACTAAATCATCAATAGTGCCCAGATTAAGCACCCTGTGTTTGTTATTGTTATTGTTGTTTGTAGATTCAGGGGATATATAGGCATGTTTGTTACATGGGTATTGTATCAGTCAGGGTTCTCTAGAGGGACAGAAATAATTACATATATATAATTATATGTTTAATTATATATAAGTAATAACAACTATATAAAACAATTATATAAAAATATATAATTATATATAATAAATGTAATTATATAGATATATATAAGTAGGTAGTGTATATATATATATACACACACACACACAGAGTAGGTAATGTGTGTATATATATTATATAAAGGGGAGTTTATTAAGTATTAACTCACATGATCACAAGGTCCCAGTAGGCCGTCTGCAAGCTGAGGAGCAAGGAGACCCAGTCCCAGCCCCAAAACTAAAGAACCTGGAGTCTGATGTTCGAGGGCAGGAAGAATCCAGCAAGGGAGAAAGATGTAAGCTGGGTGGCTAGGCCAGTCTTGTCTTTTCACATTTTTCTTCCTGCTTTATATTCTAGCCTCACTGGCAGCTGGTTAGATGGTGCCCAACCAGTTTGAGGGTGGGGCTGCCTCTTCCAGTTCACTGACTTAGATGTTAATCTCTTTTGGCAACACCCTCACAGACACACCCAGGATCAATACTTTTCATCCTTCAATCCAATCAAGTTGACACTCAGTATTAACAATCACAGGTATGTAGTATAATGGTGGGGATTGGGCATTTAGTGTATTCATCACCCCAGTATTGCCTGTAGTATCCAATGGGTAATTTTTCAACCCTCACCTCCCTCCCACTCTCCTGCCTTGTGGAGCCCCGAGAATGTTTATTATTTCCATCTTTACGTTCATGTGTGCCATTGTTTAGTTCCCACTTATAAGTGAGAATATGTGATATTTGGTTTTCTGTTTCTGAGTTATTTCACTTAGAATAACAGCTTCCAGTTCCAACCATGTTACTGCAAAGGACATGGTTTCATTTTTTCAATGGCTTCATATAAAGAATCTTGTTTAATGGGATGGATGTAGTGCCGACTACAGTGGACCCCATCTGCTAGGACCAGGACTCAGACCCTTCCTTATGGTTACTTCTCTACCAGTGTCTGTCCATGAGAGCAAAGACAGCTCTTCACTGTCCTTTCTCCCAAATATTTCCCATAGGACTGGCTATATAAATGTATAGGGCCTAGTGGAAAATAAAAATGCAGGGCTCTTTCCTCAAATATCATTAATAATTTCAATACAATGTCAGCATACTATTAAAGTGAGCGCAGAGTCCCATGGGACTGCACAGGTCATTCACAAGTTGGACATGAATTGCTCGTTGATGCCCTATCAGTAGTAGGAGGCTAACTTACAAGGAGTTCATTTTATAAAGACCCACTCAGAAGATTGAATGATGGATTATTTTTGATTCCACAATAAGGAGTATTATTTAGAAAGACAACCTTAATTTAAAACATTCTGCTAATTGGGTCAACATTACCATTTATATGATTTTTTGATTGTTTAAAAAAAGTTCTAAAGCATATTGAAAACTAAAAGCACTAATGTGAACTTTCTCTTTATTTTAAAAAGAAGAAACCCAGAAGAATAATGTAAAACATACCTAACATACACATGGACACTTGTTTCATTATCTCCTTTTACTCATCAAGGTGAAAACACCTCATACAGGCCTTTAAGCATGTCCTTTGGCATCATTTGCACGAGTGCTCCATTGAGCTCCATTGATAGTGGGTAGAATACTGATAGTGAGAAATCATGACCTATTTCTTCCCTCCACGTCCCCCAGCCTATCAGTATTAGCCAGTGGATTTTAATCTTTTTATTTCTTAGAACATCAAAGCTTATGATGTTAGATTCTGGGTCTATCGACTTATTTTAGCTTCACTGTGTTTCCAAACAGGGCACTGTTGCTGGGCATGCTTGCTATCACTTCAAAATTCATAACTAAGCAAGTTAGTTAGTCATTCATTTCAAAATGTTAGGATGTACTTTTCAAATTTGCTGTTTTTATTACTTTTTTTCTTCTCCCTTTTACATTATATCCATCCTACCCACGTAATCATAAACAGTGGACTCCTTACAAATAAACCTTTTTTTTTTTTTACATTTGGCTGGCAGCAGTAGTTAAATCATACCAATAAATCATAATTTGGTCACAGAGCAAAGAGACATATAATTATTTTCTCAACACAGATCCATAGAGATTTGATAGAGGTACAATTCTGAGATTATAGAGACATCTAGCACAATGACAACAGAGTTTTCAAGGAGAGACACATCTTCACATTTCACAAAACAACATTTATTTCTGAAAGGGCTTCTCAGTCTCAGCATGACTGACATCTTGGGCTGAATAATTATGAGAGGGCTTTGTACATTTTAGGATGTTGACCAGCATCCTAGGTTGCTACCCCCTAGATGACAGTCACACCTTCCCAGTTGTGAAAAACAAAAATATTTCTAGGCATTGCAAAATGTCCCCTGGAGGGAAAAAAATAATCATCTTTAGTTGAAAACCACTGCTTTGCAACAACTCTAAAACAAATATATCAGATTTTCAGGTTGAATTTTCATTTGTATTTCCCAAAGAGCTTGGTGAATTTTTATGCAATGATCTATACATCTATCCAGACAAAGCAAATTAGACAAATAAAGTAGACATTTTATTTTTTGATATAATAACAAGTTTTCCCAGTACTATGGATGTGCTTATTCTTTGTATTAAATTTAAGAAGAGTTACTTTGAAAATGATGTGGGCTGGAGTTGTGCCTTAGCATGTTAACTCAAATATTACTTTCATTGTCATTGTCATATCACAGACTGTACTAGGTCAAAATGTTCTCTTTTACATGCCAAAATGGGGTAAGAAACGCAGCATTGTCTTCAGAGCTGAATATCTGTTTACTTCTCACACATATTTGTACAATCATGTCATCTCAGGCTGTATCTACTTAACAATACCATCATTTGAACAAAAGAAAAAAATCAAACAGCTGCATAAAAATGAAGAATAACCATTTTTACTGACTTTTTTAAATGCCTACTTGCTCAGATTCCTGAATATTTTATGTTTATCATCGACTTTACCTTCAAAGGGTGAAGCAATCACAGTATTAGTCTTGAAGAGTAAGGGATAAATTAAGTGGTCATTTGGAAGGATTCGATTCTATTGCATGACCTAGAAATGTACTTAGGTATATTTTCAGTAAAGGTTGAATTACATACATCTTTTATAAATACATTTTCTATTTTTGAGTCTCCTTATGATTAGCGTTTATTTAGCATACCCCTGTTTTCTGTCATTCAAGATAAATTCATTCTGAATCAAATTTCAGAAAACTCAAAAGCAAACATATTTGCACTGGGAAATGCAGGTTGGAGTAGGAAAGACGTCTATGAATTTCACGCTATTTCTACACATTGTTTATTAGTGGAAACAGAGAAAATGAGTAATAAGAAATAGCTGTTTCAACCACACACAAGTAGGCTTAGATTATTCAACTAGTAAAAGTAGATTGTAAAAAAATTAAAGTTCATTTCTTTCTTTTTTTTTAATTTGAGACAGAGTCCGCTCTGTCGCCCAGGCTGGAGTGCAGTGGCGCTATCTCCGCTCACTGCGAGCTCTGCCTCCCGGGTTCAAGCGATTCTCCTGCCTCAGCCTCCCGAGTAGCTGGGACCACAGGCGCCCGCCACCACGCCTGGTTATTTTTTTGTATTTTTAGTAGAAACGGGGTTTCACCGTGTTAGCCAGGATGGTCTCAATCTCCTGACCTAGTGATCCGCTTGCCTCGACCTCCCAAAGTGCTGGTATCAAAAGTGTGAGCCACAGCACCCGATCTAAAGTCCATTTTTAAAGAATCAAGTACTTTGAACATCACTCTACTTATGTTTATAGGTTGATTGCTTTGTTTTGTTTTTCTCCCTCTAAAGTGAAAAATGAAGAGTGAGGTATGCTTAAAATATCAATGAAAATATTATTTATCTTGACACTTATTGCATAAATATTTATTTGCATAGTACTGTAAGTGTAATTTTTGGGGAAATAACAATAGTTTATAATAAACAGTATTAAGGCTTTGCTCTTAAATGATTTTTTTCTTTCAACATTTAAGCTCCAGGAATGTGTGCCAGATGTGCAGGTTTATTACATAGGTAAACGTGTACCATGGGGGTTTGCTGCACAGATCAACCCATCACCTAGGTATTAAGCCCAGCATCCATTAGCTATTCTTCCTGATCCTCTCCCTCCCACTAACATCCCCAAGACCCCCTGACAGGACCCAGTGCTTTTCTGGGGAGGGTCTGATGTAAGATTTGGTTAAAGCATTGGTGTTCTAGTATCACTGACAGATGATCATGAAGCTCTATCCAAAAGGGATCTTTCTTAATGTCTTATAAATCATATAGCATCTAGAATTGCCTCAGCTTTGAAATATGAAATGAAAAAGGATTAAAGTATACAAATATCAAAAACCACTAGTATATATATTTCTGAGTCACTCTTAGTATTATAGTCTTACCACTTAAATGTGAATTATTTCAGAAAAATATTGCAATCAAGACATAAAATATAATAGACAATCAATATGCAGAATGCCAGCAAAACATCATATAAACTATGCATTTCTCCTTGTTAAAGTCTTATGTGAGCCATGAATTATGCAAAACAACCAAGAGATTCTATTAAAAAGGTGATACATCTTCAGGATCCTAAGACATGAAAGACCATTTGAGCTTTCCTCTCAAGGTTATTACGGAGTTATCAGAATTCCTCAGAGTCTGAAAGTTTTAAACAGAAGTAGGATAGTGAGGATATATTGCAAATTTTATGCTGGTAGAAGAGAAATGCTCCAGAAAAAACATTTTTGATGAAGTAATCAAAATTATTTATTCAGTAGGCCACTCATTTGTTCAAAAACACTATTTATAAAGTACTTTTGAACAATTTATGAAGTGCCTGACTGCACCAATGATATCATTGGATAGAGGATGTACTTTGAAGCCATTTTCATTAATATGCACAACATATTACCCAATAACACTTTGTATTTACTTATCTGGCAGAAATCAGTGCATTTATTAGATGTCTCATTAATGCTTTTAAAGTATGAATTCCAAATTATTGGAATTAATAGCAATACAACTGCCACTCAAGCATGAGTTAGGAGACCCTGAAGAATTATGATAAATCATGGAAGAGTAGGTTCAGATGGTCTGTTATGAACAAAACACTTAACACTTAAGACGGATCCCCTATCTATAAGCCACTTATAATCTTGGATCAGATAAAAGAGTTAGATAATCATCTAGTTGCTATCTTTTTATAACCCTCAGCAGTTTATAAGTTTCCTTCCTAATTAACCAATTATTTTGGCAAAACTAAGACTGACTCATTTCAGTCCGATGTGTGTACAGAAGTGAAAGCCTCAATAATCTGATACTCTGGTTAGCCAATGAAAGGAATAATAAAATGCCCTTGGGCACAATTTAAACAATATAATTTTTATCCTGCAGAACAACTAATTTTAATAGTCTTATTTTAAGCTGCTGTTAAATTCTCCCAATCACACACACACACACACACACACACACACACACACACACACACAGACACACACACTCCCAGTTTAAATAAATGCATATCACATAGCACTTAACAAAGAAAAAGATTAGAAACAAGGACTTTGGGAGGTCAAGGTGAGTGCACCACTTGAGCCCAGGAATTACAGACCAGCCTGGGCAACAAAGCCAGACCCCATCTCTACAAAAAAATTAGGTGGGTATGGTTGTGTGCATCTGTAGTCCCAGCTACTTAAGAGGCTGGGGTGGGATGATCGCTTGACTCCATTAGGTCAAGCGTGCAGTGAACCATGATGGCACCTCTCCACTCCAGCATGGGCAACAGAATGAGACCCTGTCTTAAAAAAAAAAAAAAAAAAAATCAACTCGATAATTAACTTACTGATTTAAAAAAAGGAAAAGAAAGAAACAAGACATAACATTTAAAATGTTAACCATTTTAAACATTTGGTGATATTCGATTTAGTGGAATCAGTTTGACAAAACATTCTAGAGAGTTTATATGTTATACACCACACACACGCACACACACATATTTTGATGCTGCGCATTACCTTAGTATTCTGAGATTACTGAAATTCAATATTTTTACTGAAAATGTTAAAAGGGGTAGCAAAGGAAAGGTGTAACCCCATCAATTTGTAACAATCCTGGAGCTTATTAACCCTGAGAGTCAGCACAGATATTGGTTAAGGCGTGGTCTTGGAGCCATAACTAGATGTGATTTCAGGTGTGTAGCTTGACCTTTCTGAGCCTCACAATTTCTTCTCTTTAAAATAGGCATAATACGGTAGCATAGTATGTAAGGTTGTTATGATGTCTGCTTTCCCTGTGCGTTTAGCTGTTCTGCTTCATCTCACACAGGGGATCTACTCCTGTAGGCTACACTTTCTAGGATCCAGGTCGACTGTTGTGTTTGCCAATGGGAGGCAAAGAACGGGGGCTGTCAGGCTAGAGGAAAGTAGAAGCCAGGATATAGCTCTAGCTTCTCTCTGTTAAATTGCTAGGGCTGCCATAACAAATGATTATTAATAACAGATTTATTTTCTCACAAATCTGGAAGCTGAAAGTCCAAGATCAAAGTGTCAGCAAGGTGGTTTTTATTTTTATTTTTATTATTTTTTTCCTCCAAGGCCTCTGTTACCGCCTTGCAGATGGTGGCCTCTCAGTCTGTGTGTTGTCTGTGTGTTAATATCTCCTTTTTATAAAGACACCAGTCCTACTGGATTAGAGCTTGTCCATATAACTTCATTTTATCATATTTACCTCCTTAAAGACCCTATCTCCAAGTACAGTTCCATTCTGAAGTACTGGGTGTTAGGACTTCAATGTATGAATTTTGAGGGACCACGATTCAGCCCTTAACACTCTCTGTTCCTTTGGTGGCTTCTCTAACAACTGTGCGTCGTTCATCGCTGCATCTCCGCCTAGACAATGGCTGCAACTCCCAGGGCCACGGCTCCAGCTACTTCTGGATAGTACCTCTGTTGTTCCAGCTTCTGTTGGATGACTTGGGCCCTAGGCTCTCGCAATCTCTGCTCCTCTTATTTTTGTCTCTACTCAAAAACTAGTACAGATTTCTGCTGTTGCTTACTGGGATACCTCATCTTCCTTCGTTGAGGATCTTAACTCTTCCACTTGTAATCAATTCCTTGGATTAAATTAGCTTCATTTGCAATACTGAGTTGGGTCTCTTTTCCCAAAAGAGAGTCAATAGACACAGATACTTGAAAGAATAAATGAATTAATGCTTGCAATTTCAGAAGAACATAGTGTAGTAAGCATCATGCATGAGTTTAAATAAGCAAACATTTCTTTATTCTGTGAATGTTTTCTGAACAACATCTTTGCCTCAGAGGAAATTACAAACAGCTTCAAAGTTGTTCTATTCAATCCGTTATTACTCCCCTCTTTCAATAAATCATTGTTCCTGAAAAGTAACATTTTGGAGTAAAACTTAAGGATTTTGATAGATATGTAAAGATTCATTTTACCTTTATTAAGAACATAAAAAAGAATAAGAAGTTTACTGTACCAATTACAGCCTCCGTTATGCCATTTCTAAAGGTATTTTTTCTCTGCCTTACATTGATGAATGGGTTAAAGTGAGAAAGTGTTAATTTTATTTTTTAAACATTGTTTTCTAATCCTGGCTATACCCTTTAGTAACTATGCTAGTCACTATTTTCTCATGTATAGTTTACAGAGGTCCATATCTACCTGCAATATGGTGCAAGGATTCAATGAGAGAGTGGCTTCTTCAATTTCACCATTTTCTTGTCTTTTTACCATTATCATGTTGCTCTAACTTGAAAAAGCTTGTCCATCCCTTGAGTAATGAGTAGTGTCATTACGATATGCCTCTGAAATATGAATAAAATCTTACCCCCAAATACCTAAAAATTTGGCAAAAGGGGGTTTATACTGAAATTTTATTACTTTCTGATGTGTTAACACTCCCTTTCAATACTTCATAATTTCTACTGTATTAACTGGGTGCTGCCCCCTGGCCCCTAAAATGCTAAAAACGGAGGGACCTTCTCATTCTCTCTTACTTATTCCTTAATCCAGCTAATGGTTTGTCTTTCTCAATCTATTCCCTAATAAAAATCAACTGTTCTGGCCTGGTGCGGTGGCTCACGCCTGTAATCTCAGCACTTCGGGAGGCCGAGGTAGGCAGATCACCTGAGGCTGGGAGTTCAAGACCAGCTTGACCAACATGGAGAAACCCTGTCTCTACTACCTGTCTCTACTAAAAATACAAAATTATTTTTAATTTTGTATTAAAATTACATTAAAATTAATTAAAGTTAAAATTGGTGGCACATGCCTGTAATCCTAGCTATTCAGGATGCTGAGGCAGAAGAATTGCTTGAACCTGGGAGGCGGAGGTTGTGGTGAGCCGAGATTGTGCTATTGCACTCCAGCCTGGGCAACAACAGTGAAACTCTGTCTCAAAAAAATAAAAAGAAAATCAACTGTTCCGATTTTCCTCTTCCGGATTATTTGTCTCTCAACCTATGATTATCCCAAACACAAACCCAGAAAAAGCCACACCAATCCAACAAGACAAACCATGAATCTATAGACTTTAATACTTATGTTTCTATTGTGTAAATATATGAATTCTCTCCAATCATAACAAACAAATCAACAAAGCAGATAAAACACATACACACAAGCACACACACAGGCATATACATGCATACACACGCACATACACATGGATATACATGCATACACATACACACTCATACACATACACATACACACACACACACATACACATACACACACACGCACAGCCCTTGTACTTTAGCTTCTATAATTCTGGACCTTCAACTTGCCATTACCAAATATTTCTTTTGCTTTAGAGCAAAACATTTTGGGAAAATCATTTAGTTTTAGTGTTTGGTTTCCCTTATTAACCATTCCATCCTCAATTACAACCACGAATTCAGGTTTCTTCCTTTGTCATTTTATACTAACTACTCTTGCCAATGTTTGCAACAGCATAGTGTTTACCTCTATAAATATTTTCCAATATTATCTTCTTTGACTTCTCTGTAACCTTTAGTGTTCTCTGCTCCTGCAGTGGTGTTTTCCTTTTATTTCCCCCCACATCTTTTCAGTCTCTTTGGAGGCTCCTTTTTTTCTGTACTGAAAAGCTGGTTTTCTGGAGGATTTGTTCCCCTGATTTGCTCCTTCTGGATAGCTTTGTATGCAAAACCTTACATACACTCATGGCATTATTTTCTGCTTATGTTTAAGATTCACAAATGCTTACGTCACATCAGTTATTCCCCTTGTTCACTGATTATTGCCCATATAATTAACTGTATGTAAAGTATCTTCTTATGACAGACCTTCGGGCAGCTAAATATATTAAGTACAGGGAAATCAAATCATCTTGTTCTCCCCAGACCCATCCCACTAGGTATGAATGTTTCCGATGTTGAAAAATTATTTTAATCTTGAAATTATCAACTTACAATACCCTATCCATCCAAATATTTACTGTTTTAAAACTATAGCTCCCTAAATGTACAAAATCTCCTATCACGGTAACCACTTGTATACCCTTCACTGATATTCTCATCATTCTTTTCCTTTTTCTTTTTCTTTTTTTTTGGATTCAGTGATTTGTAAATACTTACCTAATCTTCTTGGCCCTTGTCTTGCCTACCTTCTGCATAGGAAACTCTCCTCTCACCCCAAATCATGCTTCCTACCACTGTGGAGTGTTATTTCACGAATGCAAATATAATTAGTTATTCTCTACTTAAAATAATTCTAGTAGCTCCCTACTGACTACAGGATGAAATTTATATTCTTATTCTGACTACAAGGTTTGCTTCACCTTGGCTTATTTACACAGTTCCAACCTTAATTCACCGCTTTATTTTCAAATTCTGCTTTCTAGCCGTACAAATACAACTAGCTTGGAAATAAACAAATATACCACAAGATGTTGGTTCGGCAATTTTATTCCTGCTTCTCTTTGTCTGGGGGTCCCTAATAGTTTTTCGCTACCCTAGTAACTCAAGATGGAGTTTTTGGTTATTTGTGTGTTTTTTAAAAATCATTTTATAAGTATCCACTGATAGCAGACCTCTTTGATTACCCAATCTATATAAATTTTAAAGACTAAAAGAAGATAGAAGGGTACCATCTACTATAGTAGATTGGGCTACCAAACCCCTGTAGCAAACTTTTCTCTCTTCCTCTGCTACAAAGTCTGGGAAGCTAAATTTCATTCCGTAGATGCCCCTGTGACTGGAGTTATGGGTGTTATTGAGGATCTGATAATCAGATACAATTTCACTTGGAGCCTGTTTAAGAAAACAGAGAATGCAAATACTTTGTACTATATGACCCATTCATTTATGTATTAGTCTGTTCTCGCCCTGCTATAAAGTAATACCTGAAACTGAGTAACTCATAAAGGAAAGACGTTTAATCGACTCATGGTTATGCAGACTCTACTGGAAGCATGCCAACATCTCTTTTGAGGAGGCCTCAGGGAGCTTCTACTCGTTGCAGATGGCCACATGGTAGCAGGTGTCTTACACGGTAGGAGCAGGACAAAGAGACAGAGAAAGGAGGTGCCACACATTTTTAAACAACCAGATCTCACGAGAATTCACTATCACCACAACAGCACCAAGGGGGGTGGTGTTAAAACATGAGAAACCGCCCCCATGATCTGATCACCTCCCCATCATGCCCCACCTCCAACATTGGGGATCACAACTGGATATGAGATTTGAGCAGGGACACAAATCCAAACTGTATCAATTTGTTATTAATGATCTAACAGAGAGGGTGTGGCTCTAGAACCAAATACTAAAGCAGTTGCTCTCTGATCCATAGGCAGAAGTGACAACAGTGTATTTCTGGAGACAACAGCTGCATCAATGGCTTATTGATTCCCTAGCTTTCTGATTGAAGCACAGGGATGCTCAGTCTTGCAAGTTTGAAAAGCTCTAAGTAGGCTTTAGAATATATTACTCTGTTTATAATTCTGTAAATAGAGTATTCTGTTTTAAAGCAGATTAATAACTTGACAAGAATGATAGAAGGTAAATAACATACTCCTCTCTTTACATGGATGAAGAAACAGAGGAACAGAAAGCAAATCTTTCAAGGTGACCAGTAGTTAACCCAGGAAATGAACTTAAGAAGCATTCTCTCTCAAATTCTACCTGATCTCTCTCTAATTCTACCTAAGTCTGCCATTTAGAATCTCTTCTATGTTGTCAAATTTGCCATAGTCTTCACTTCTGCAGGTACTGCAACTTGATTCCTTTAGAACATTTTGGACCTATCTATTTCTAATGGTAGCTTTATATTAAACTAGCTCACAACAGCTCACATCAGAACATCATCTGTCAACATAAAGAGATGTCTAATTTTCATTGAGATAGGAATATTTATCTTGGCCTAACTGGTACTACGTTTTGCCCGGTAGGAGACCTAGAAGCCACATAATAATAAAGTTTGCTTGCTTAGGTCAGGCACAGTGTCTCATTTCTGTAATCCCATTGCTTTAGGAGGCTGAGGAAGTGGGAGGATCACTTATGCCTAGCCTGGGCAACATAGTGAGACCCTGTCTCTATAAAATAAAAAATACAAATATTAGTGATCCTGGTGGCACATGGATGTAGACTTAGCTACTTGGGAGGCTGAGGTGGGAGGATTGCTGGAGCCCAGGAGTTAAAGTTTACAGTGAACTATGATTGCCTCATTGCACTCTAGTATGGGCAACAGAGAGAGATCCTGTCTCCAATGTCTCCAAAAAAAAAAAAAAAAGAAAAAAAGTTCGCTTGGTTAGCATGAAACAATAATGGAAAAAATTGAAAAAATAACATATATTATGGTTTCCATCTTTACAAAGTGTGTGGTCTTCTTAAAATTTTTATTTGTGTTAACTTCTTGCATAATAATTAAATAGCCATGAGCTAAAATATTTAAAACAATTTGGCTAAAATCCTCATTCCCCTAAATAGCCCTTTGATTAAAACTATGCGTGCTTCTATGATCCTCTTTTTCCACTGTCCAACCTCTGTTCTGAGTAGCCACTTCTTTAAATATGATCTCTAAATTCAGTAACTTGTTCCTTATATCTTCAGGTTTTGGATCATTATTTCTTTGTAAATTCGTTTGTCAACCAAAAGAAAATGTCTTATCTCAAAAATTTTAGGAAAACCCTCAGTGTCACTGCCTTTAACCCAAACAAGCACTTTGTGGCCTTAATTCTCATCATACTAATTGTTATATCTCTCCCTAATTAGAATGAAACATCCAGGAGAATAGAAACTATGTCACATTTTTATTTGTAGCCTCAGTTCCTAGCACAGCACAAAGATCCACAAATACTAAAAATATTATTCTGAATGAAATAATATTATATTTGAAGAGATTATCAGTTGCAAACGCATACTGACATAAAATGTTAATAGTATAAAGCTTGTTGTTACAAATATACTTTTAGGATTTAAAGAAAATTTAAACTTTGTTTGCCAGAGAGCAAGTTATTACAAAAAGTTTTACGTTCTTTATTTTTATGCATTTCCATAGTGCTAGCTCCTACAAACTCAATATAATAAGTTATCATTTTGAGTCCTGAGATAAGAGGAAAAAGATAAATGTGTATTATTTCAACACTTCACACTTCAAAATTGCTCCTAAAATGCATTCTGCGAAAAAGTGAATGCTCAATTGCCTTATTTGGCATATCTAAAGATGAAGAAACTAGAGAAAATATAAGATTAATTTGAAATATCTCTACAGGGGTAATAACTTATTTCCACAACTGTTGTCATAAATATGCCATGGCAATCTTATTAACTGATTCAATCGAATTAGTGTCAAAGTCAAGGTGCATGTCCTGAATGAATGATTGCACTCAACAATGACCATTAGAGCCGATATACACCGAACGAGACACATTTCTCAAAGAAGTGTTTTCATAGTGAACACTGTAAAGATTTTATGGGATACCAGCTTAGTTTACTTCAACAAGTATTTTCCAAGTATTTATCATTTACACAGTGTACTAAGTTCTAAGCAGGCACAAGAGAATTAAAAGCAAACCCATCAAAGAGTTTGCAGTAGGAAAGAGATATTGAAAGAGAAAATTCTAATTACATGTGACAATTGAAATGAATAAAACTTTAATGGACTTTAGAGAAGACAAGAGGAGGATATTTAAACCTGCTTTGAGGTTGGAATTGGAGTAGTGACAAGAGATATTGGGGCTTCCTGAGTGTGACGACATCTGAGCTAAATGCTAAAGAACAAGAAATCTAAATCCAAGAGAATGGGAGGGACACAACCTTTTTTTAGGCCAAGAGACTTGGAAAACTCTACCAACGTGAAACGACTTGATGGGTCATGGGAACAAAAATAGCTTACCAAAGTTGGAATATAAACTGTGAGGTGGGGACTAGTGGAAGATCACAGAATTTTTTAGTAATAGAAAGCATCCATGTCATGAAAGCCCTTTTCTGCAAGGATTAAGAGTGGGTGGTGGAAACTGCCCAAAATATCACCGCAGATACACTATTTTGCACCAAGGAGTTGTTCTATGCATGCTATTGCCTTATAAGTCCTGCAAGCATTTTGTAAGAAAGACATGAAGATAAAGGTAGCACCCATTTAGTTTGTTTTTCAGTAGTTATCTAATGTAAATTTCCTTGACTATTTGAACAATATCAAATTTAGTAAAGTACCATAGATGATACTTGAGCCTGAAGTGTATAGAGTCGGTGGAACGTTGTGCATCAGCCATCAGGCAGACTTTCACTGGGGGGCTACATTTGCTTCCTATCGTTTTATAAAATGTGCCCCTCTAAACCTTGTCAAAAATGTGTCTGTTCTAGCAACCAGGCAACCAGTCTAAAAAGTAAAGCTGGGAAAGTGAGGTTATAAGCTGTGTGGTAAAGTTGCAAGATCTTGCTATCTCACTCTAGTTGAAACAAAACTCACACAGAATGTTGCAGCTGCCTCTTTGTCTTCCTCATCCGCTTTTGCGTGCTTCTCTCCAAAAAATCTATTTTTTTCCAGTTACAACCAATGCCGCTTTTCAAAATATTAATTTCATCCTCAACTTCTACCCTCAGTTCAGAACCCTTTGCTGGATTTACACTACATTTAAGATAAAAAAATAAACCCTTAACACGGCCCATTGTGCCCTGCATAATTTTCTGCT
Organism: Rhinopithecus roxellana; assembly: GCF_007565055.1. NCBI lineage: Eukaryota > Metazoa > Chordata > Mammalia > Primates > Cercopithecidae > Rhinopithecus > Rhinopithecus roxellana. The sequence continues at coordinate 63,996,238 of NC_044561.1, read as the reverse complement.
CTCTGTGAAGATCAGTCCTCACATCATTCCCGCAAGAACCGCTTGCTCTCTCAAACAAGCCCCATAGACCTTTTTTGTTCTGTCTGTCACAACTTAAAACATTACAGAGAAGTTTCCTCTGCCTAAGATATTATTCATAACTCTCCCTAACCCCCACTTTTCCTTTTATGGAATTTTTACTCAACATTCAAATCTCAAAGAAATGTTTCCTTACCTAGAGAAGGCTCCACTTACCCTCCTACTCATCCAACCATCTTTAGAATGTGTCTCACAACAACATTCACTTCCCTTTCCAAGCATCTCCCATACTTAGACACTTTATTATTATTTAAATAATGTCTAATTTCCCTTCAATTAATAGATACTAAGCTCCATGAGCACAGATACCATAATTATTTGTATGCATCTCCATGATAATGTCTAATATGTAGCACTTATAACAAAAAGCTTAACTCAAAACTCTTAGCTAAACTATCAAAGTACAAAATTTGTTTTATCTCAAAAGATTTGCTGGTCCATATAGAGATTTAAAGCTATTGACTGATAAATGGTTCCCTTGTTCATATCTATGAATGTAAATGGTTTGAGAGTATGGATAGAAAATGATGAGTTTTTAGCCACATTTTCAGGAAGTGCTGTGAACCTTAACCTATTCCCCACTGAAAAAAAAGTAGAGAGGAGGTGATAGGGTTCTTTTTCTAACCTTAAGCCTAGTCAGAGAGCTGTTACCTTGGTAGGTTCACTCTGCTATAACAAAATGTTGTAAACTTGGTAGCTTATAAACAACAAAAAATTATTTTTCATAGTTCTAGAAGCTAGGAAACCGAAGAACATAGTGCCAATAAATTTGGTGTCTGGCGAGGGCCTGCTGTCTGATTTATAGATTGTGCCTACTTTCTGATTTATAGATTGTGCCTTCCAGCTGTGTCCTCACATAGCTAAAAAGACTAATGAGCTCCATTGGCCTCATAAGGATACAAATCCCATTAATGAGGGCTCTACTGCTATCACCTAATCACCTCTTAATATCATCACATTGGTGATTAGGTTTCAACATACAACTTTTGCAGGACACAAATATTCAGACCATATAAGACTTTAACTAGATCATTCCTAGAACTTATATTATACTTTATGTAGTTAGAAGGGCACAGACAATGAAATTCTAATTCACACTTGTGGAAAGTAGTGACCAACGTCATCAGAAAGGCGGCCTAAAAACTTGGAAGCAGCTACACTACTCTCAAACAGTGGACCAAAAATGTGTGGTTCCTGAAATCAATAGCAACTACCATAGGAAAGTCAGCCCAAGAGATTGTCTGCTATGGTTGTAGGACCCCAGCAATAGTAGGAACCCTGTGGAGCAGACATTGAAGAATAAAAATCTGAAATGGTTGCTGACTTTTCCCAATTTTTGTTGCTGTAACAATATACCTGCAATCAGTTATTTATGAAAAAGAGGTTTGTTTTCATTCATGATTCTGGAGGCTGGAAAGTCCAAAAGCATGGCAGCAGCTTCTGGCCAGGGCTTTCATAATTCATTGTAACATGGCAGAGAAGAGAAAGAAGTAAGTGGGGTATGTTTGAAAGGGACGAAACACAAAGGATGGCTTTACTTTATAACAACCTTCTCTCAAGGTAACTAATTGAGTCTCTAGAGAAGGTAACTAATCTGGTCTCATTCCCTCCTGTGAGAAATTACTCAGTCTTAAGCGAGTAGCATTAATTCTTCTTAATGACCTAATCACTTCTTAAAGACCTAACCTCCCAAAATGACCACATCAGGGACCAACTTTTCAACATATGAAACCTGGAAGACACATCAAACCATAGCAACTGACTAAAGGAAAAGTGGAGACCATGTCTTAACAATCGAAGAATTCAGCAAACGACACATGAAAGTACCTGTGAAAGAATAAACTTTAAACATTTAATAATGAGAAGAATGCAAAGCCATCTTACAAAGCACCAGTGAATTAAACTCTGTGATTTCCTCACCTCTCTTCTCTCCAATCCCTTTGTCCCCTTAGGGGTTAACACAGTAGAAAAAAAAATTAACGAGTAATGAGTGAGAGCCAAAACATGATTCCTCCTCTACCTTAAGGCAGCTGAAAACTCATTACAGCTGGATTTAGATGACAAAAAAGAAGTCTTACTGTTGAATGCTCATTGCAGTACCAATTAATATACTAGATGTTTGTAATTACTGAGTTGAAACTGTGTTTCTATTATTAAATGACTGTTGGACTTTTTGTTATTTAATCGTGATCAGATATGCCATGGAGTCATTCTCCCTTTTCAAGTTTGTTTAAGGGGAAGAAAATCCAGACTGAGAGATTTAAGATGGAAGACGGCAATAAGGTTAATTGTATTATTACACTCCATGAGTACAACCAATTAAATATGGCATGGTACTTAATTTGTTGTGTGATCGAGATATATTTTAGCTTGCCTTCTATTAATCAGCCATACGACCATGAAAAATGCCTGATAAAATTAGCCTCATATATAAGAAATTCACTTAAATTTCATAATCTGTTTCTAACCCTGAATGACTACTATTCTTTAGTTATCTTATTTGCTTAGAAGTCAGCCTCTAGAAAGTGTAGAACAGTTTAATTGAATGATAATAATTGTTTTGCATTTTTAACATGGAAGATGCTGAATGAACAGACATTGAGAGCTTAACCTTTAGCTGAGTAGATAGAAATATATAATTGCAATGTACTTCATAAATGCAATAATAGAGCCTAAAATCTAAGGATATCATATGAGACACATTTAACCCTTTAAAAAAATAGGTCTTGGCTCTTTCTATGAATAACCAACATTAAAATTAGGATAATGCCAGTATATCTAAAACTTTGAAGTCAACCTAATTTTGAAAACAAACCTATTATTTAAAACTGAGAAAGTCATTTTAAACCTGAAATTTCTAGATAATTGATGTCTTTGTTTGTTTGGCTTCATGAATTTCTTTGTGTGGGCAATAGTAGCTTAATAACATGTTTTTCTATACATCATCCAATGCTTGACCCAGTATCCAATTAAATCTCTTAGTACATAGATTAATCCCACAAATAAAGGTCATGGTGTGAAATGTTTAATTAGTTGTATAGAGCAGTGTTTTATTGAATACATAGAGAATCATATAAAGTTCATACCCTGAATTTGCTTTGAAGAAAATGGAAACGTTTGTCCTCTTTCTTGTTACTTCAAGTCACGTATTTTAACAGTTTTATTTTGGGGGCATTTTTATCACATTTTAATTAATTAGTTATAAGACAGACAACATAAAATGTTGACTATGAAGATAGAGGTAAACTGTTAAGTAGTTTTATAAGACGAATAACTTTTATTTTAAAAAACTGTGAGAAAAAAACAAGATTGAACTTTGAAAAATGAAATATCATTGCTATCTGGGAAAAATAATATGAGAACAGATTTTCAGTGGGAGGGAACAACCTGGAATATTATAGTGCCAGAAGATACCTAATAGTCACAGACAGTGAATTAGACATTAGACATAATGTGATTTTTTTAAAAAAGGATTAAACATTTCAGTTTTGAATTTTCCTTTCAAATGTATTTAGAATCATGTAAAAATTTTAAATTCAGCTATATGAACTTGTAAAAGGATAAAAAGTTTAAGTCCCAAATACCTTCTACATAAAATCAGAAATTTACATAGGCCATTGGTTTACATGAGGGTATCCATTCAAATTGAGAAAAAAAAATCAGATAATCTGTTATATTTTAATACAGCTAATGTTTTAAATATTAGAAACACAATCATTGTACTTTTAACAGTAGCAATTAAAGACCTTCAAATATCTTTAAAATATATGTCACATCTTAGAACATTTACTCTTAATTTCCTTAAGACATGAGTGAGAATACCTTTGTAAAAAAAGCTGGAAGCATCACATTACCCAACTTCCAACTATACTATAAAGCCACAGTAACCAAAACAACTTGGAACTGGTACAAAAACAGACACATAGACAAATGGAACAGAGGAGAAGACTCAGAAATAAAGCCACACACTTACAACTATCTGATCTTTGACAAGGCTGACAAAAACAGGCAATAGGAAAAGGACTCTCTCTATTGAATAAATGATGCTGGGATAACTGGCTGGCCATATTGAGAAGATTGAAGATGGACCCCTACTTTTTACTATATACAACAGTTAATTCAAAGTAGATTAAAGATTTATGTATTAAAACCTCAAACTATAAAAATCCCGGATGACAACCTAGGAAATATTCTTTTTGACATCAGCCTTGGCAAAGAATTTTTGGCTAAGTCACCAAAAGCAATTGCAACAAAAGCAAAAATACACAAGTGGGACCTAATTAAATAAAGAGCTTCTGCACAGCACAAGAGACTATCAACAGAAGAAACAGGCAATCTATAGAGTAGGAGAAGATATTTGCAAATTATGCATTCAACAAAGGCTAATATCCAAAATCTATAGGGAACTCAAATCAACAAACAAAAGACAAACAACCCTATTAAAAAATAGGCAAAGGACATGAACAGATACTTCTGAAAGGAAGACATACCAGTGGCCATCAAACATGAAAAAATACTCAGCATCACGAATCGTTAGAGAAATGCAAATCAAAACCACAATGGCATGTCATCTCACATCAGTCAGAATGGTTATTATTAAAAAGTCAAAAAACAACAGATGCTGGTGAGGCTGCAGAGAAAAAGGAACACTTATACACTGTTTGTGTGAATGTAAATTAGTCCAGCCACTGTGGATACCAGTTTGGAGGTTTCTCAAAGAACTTAAAACAGGGCTACCATTTGACCCAGCAATCCCATTACTTGGATTTTAGTATCTATGTATATCCATATCTGTATCTACATCTACCTATCTAATATAAAATATTTTTTAAAAATCATTCTACCAAAAAGACACATGCACTCATGTGTTCATTGCTGCATTATTCACAATAGCAAAGACATGGAGTGAACCCAGGTGCCCGTCAATGGTAAACTGGATAAAGAAAATGCAGTACATATACACCATGAAATGCTGTGCAACGATAAAAAAGAATGAAATCATGTCCTTTGAAGCAACAATGGGTTGAACTGGAGGCCGTAACTGTAAGCAAATTAAGGCAGAAACAGAAAATAAAATGCCACATTTTTTCACTTATAAATGGGAGCTAAACTTTCAGCACACATACACATAAACATGGGAACAACAGATGCTATGGACTACTAGAGGTGGGGTGGGCTAGAAACAAAATATCAGATACTATGCTTGCTATCTGGGTGATGGGATCCATACTCCAAACCTCAGCGTCATGCAATATTCCCACATGACAAATCTGCACATCTACCCACTGTATCGAAAGTAAAATTAGAAATTAAAAAAAAAAATATATATATATATATATCATATTAGGCCTAAGTTTAGGTGTAACTTTAAATTTTAATTAACTATGTAGAGCAATATTCTCACTAAAAATTCATAAACGTATTAATGATTGGAGATTACAAGAAGTTTCATAACAGAATCAGAAGAAAATGCTAAGGGGCTTTTGTCATAGATTCAGTTGGCCCTGGGTACAGTAGGGAAAATAGAGTCTAACTAACCAAGTAGGAAAAATGGAACTCAATTAACAGTTTATAAAAGAGATCAAATTGGAAGATAAATATTGTGAGACAGAAGGTTATCCAAAACAAATGATTTTCTAACCAGATACTCTTTCTTCAGACTTTCTAGAAACTGAGATAAAAACGTTCCTTGTACATACCATAAATTATACAATGCACTTTAAGGTCTCTTTTCAACATGCTTTATGAGAGTCTATGCAATTCTTATGAAATTGATCAAAATGTAAATACAAGATGGCTGCTCCCAATCAGTGGTCATATATTAGTTTTCACTATGATTATTTTAATGAAAATATCTGCCAGGGATTAGAATTAGTAAATAAGTATCATGAGCACTTATTGTATGTGAGGAAGTCTTGAGTTTTCAGTCAGTTTGTCATACATATATCCTGCCAATATCCAAAAAAATGTGGCAAGAATATATGAATAGTACTAATTCAATCTCCATGTCAGTTAAATTATCTCTCCTGGGAATTGTGTGGATAAGAGGTGTTTTGATGACGTAAATAATTAATACTATGTACAACATACATACTACTACTATGTTCGAGTTGTCAAGTCTTTCAACACATGTTCAATTTGACTATTGTAACAGTTCTTTTAAGTAGGAATGAAAGAAAAATAATGCCTAGAGAAATTAAAAATCTCACAAAACTAAACCCACTAGTCTCCTTATTTGGCCTGTCCTTATCATTCCCTTTGTCAATTAATATGAACATGCCTAACGGAGCCTGTGAGATCTATGCTTCCCTCAGTAGGAGGTGGGACTTCCAAGACTGGCATTGTTGCAGTGAGAATTAGCCTCCACTATTGCCCTCCTCCATTTTCACCTTGTGGTGGTCAGGCCTTGGTTAGGTCTCTTCCATTGTGCAATCAGGCTAAATGGTGTTACCAATAGGATACCACGGAAATTGCACAATGTGACTCCAAGGCTAGGTCATAGAAAACATTTTGGTATCGTGTTGTTCTATCAGATCACCCTTTGGGGGAACACGGCTACTATGATCAAGTCCACTCCAGCACTGCAATGGATAGGTCCATGTGATGAGAAACTGAGTACTCCTGCCAACAGGCAGATTAATTTGTTAGTTCTGGGAGTGAGCCCATCATGAAAATGAATCCTCCAGCCACAGCCAAGCCTTCAAATGACAGCAGCCACAACCAAATCATGACAACAACCACATGAGAGATTTGGAGCCAGAACTCCCTTGCTAAGCCACTTCAGGATTCCTCAACCACAAAATCTGTGTGAGATAATGAAATGTTTACTGTTTTAAGATGCTAAGTTTTTGAATAATCTACGTGCAGCTAGGTAACTAATAAAACTGCTAATCATACTGGCAATTTAGTACTGAAATTTTTATATACTTTCTATATTGTTATATTGTATTCTTTATAATCACATTTCTACTTATTCTTCAGGTATCTGAGGGAAAATTTTAACTTATAGATGCTAAAATATCTACACACTCCTCACAATAGATAATTTCCTCAAAAAATGTTAAAGGTCAATAATGGTTTTCTCCAAATTCCTGATATGTATTTCCTCAGAAATAGTTGTGAGAGTCTATCACGTGTTGACAGAGGGCTATGCAATCCCTTCCTTTATGCAGACTGCATTCCAGTGTGGAATATAGAGACTATACAATGAAGTAAACAAAACTGTGGTAGGTGTTATTGAGAACAATGAATTCTTTTCATGGTAGGGAAGAGCTTAGGAGTGACATCAGCTGACTTATGTTTACTAGAATCACTAGGGCTGACAAAGCCCATAGGCACAGTGTGGGCAGACTGCCTTGCAGATATAACTACCAATGGATGTTGGGGAATTCAACCAGTGTGTTTATAATTTCAGCATGGTACCTGATTTTTCCTATCAATATTTCCACTTGAAAATATAGGGCAAGCGCTGCCAATTGTTGAATTCGAAGTCATGTGACAATATACTGGCTGTAAGCATGAAGTCTAAGTCTGTGAAAGATCTGTGATTTGACTCTGTTGTAAACTACCAAGTCAATCTGCCACAGAAAACACAGACCATACTGCCATGCTGAATCCATTCTGCTAAGTGATAAAACAGCAGCTGCTGTGTTGAATATATAACCTTAGCAGGCTAATACAATACATATGATTCCTTAGTCAGAGACAAAGACCATTTATTTCTCTTACTTTGGCTCTCTGAACATCAATTCACACAGGGCGACACAAGGAGAGCCAGATGTTATGTGTACCTTCCGTGGAATACATCACAGAAAAAATATCCTCAAAATTAGGAAACCGATTTTAGGTAGGGTCACTGATGTCTTGCCGATCCTCCCCTCCAGAGAGAAAAAGAGAGACAGGAATATTCGGTTTAATCTGGAATATAAGCAAATATCCTTGGGGGAGAAGGGAAAGGGGTTTCTATGTTTGTTACCCTGAGATGAAAAAAAAAATCCTCCAAAAAAAAACCTACTTTACTGTCTTGGAATGTTTCCATACACAAAAGTTGGCCATAAATGCTTTTACTCAGAGTATTCAGACTATGCAGGAATGCAAGAAATCCATGGAGAAATGTCTTCCAACACAAGGAGGGGTAGGAAAGTGAATATAAGGTATTTCAGATTTTGTAACGAGTTTCAGGCTGTTTTTCAAGAAGCAGAAGATTCTACAAACATAGAAGGCAATTCACATTCTGAATGGGCAAAATAAATGTAAAATGACTGCTGAAGGTGACCTCCAACACCAGCTGATTCATTGATATCACAAAGTGAACAGAAACAGACTTTCCTCTCATGTCTCTGTTTTCCATTTTAAAAATTTTAACCTGAAGCTGTTATAACTATAGTAATAGCAGATGCAGAACTACGTCAAACAAAACAATAAAACAACATCAACCCCCGCAGCAGCAGTGATAATAATAATGCATTTTGGAAAATAGGAGAGATACTATAGTTTCCTGTGACTCTATTTTGTGAATAAGAAAATTTTCCTTAGGCGGCTTCCTATAGAATTCGCTTCTGGTTCTATTGGTTAGTATCGCATCAGTTGCCTTTTTCTGAACCAACCTGCCACCAGTGTAAGAGTATGGAATTAATCAAAATTGGCTTAATTAACTGAGATGGATATGGAGATGGCCACCAGAGGGTGCAATGGGAATGGGAACCGACCCAGATTTGAAGGCTCAAGAAACCGATCCTGAAATACCAGACTAATAGGTTAAGTAAGAACTAAATAATTGAAGGGAAACAAAAAAATGTGCTAGGTAGAACACAGTGTAGGTGGGCAGGTGTAGGGTTTTTCAGAAACAGGAAAGAGTTAAAATTAAATGGACCATTGATTTCAAGAGTTTAGTTACCAAAAATAAGTCCAAAATGGCAAAGTGTTTAGTCAGCAGGAGCCAAGAGCAAAAATATTTTATTTTTTTCTATATATTTGTATATTACTCTATATAACAATTCCAGTGTTGTTTATTCTATAACTTCATACACAGATCCTACACGAATATTACTTTCAAAAATTAGAACTTTTTTCTTAAAATTTATTCATATTTATTTCTTGGAACGTTAGTCTTCTGTTTCCTTAACTGAGAATTATTTTACTCTTGCATACTATCTTATAAAAAAAAATAAAATTCAACATGGGATCAATGGTTATAGGTAATGATGAAACTGAATACATTAGTCATCACAAAAGAGTAATGCCAAAACGAATAATAACTTGGATCTTCAGTGAATTTGCAACCTCATAGTTACAAAACTCTTTTTTTACTTTTTTGTCATGTGTTTGGGGAAGAGGAGTAAAAACTGTAGACCTTGAACTTTGAGAAAGAAGAAAGGAGGTAAATATAAAAAATAGTTTTATGGGTTCTGGATAAATTTTTATCTGGAAAAGTTCTGCTTTGCAAGTACCTTAGTATAGAGTAATTAGATTAACTCCCAAGGAAGGGAAACATGATTTGAATTTTTTTGGTTTAAGGAAGGAACATGAAATGCACTTGAGGGTTTTCCCTGGAGTAGCCTGTCTTGCTCACCAGAGTAATATGGAAGTTAAGTATTCAAGAGAGATGCTTCAAGAAGGAGTGAAAATTATGCTTTAGAACTGAATCATTCAAAATTCAACTCTAGGAAAATTAGAAGGTAAAACACACAGCAGACACAGGAACTGAAAGGAAAACCACGGTTATAATGTCATCACTTCTTCCTCTTTTCATTTTACATCAGTGATGAGTGTTGAGGACAACTGGAGAGATAGAGAGAAAGAGACAGAGAGAGAGAGAGAGCGAGAGCACAGAAACAGCTCTTAGGAAGTCATTTTAAGGCATTAAAACAAAACCAAGTTTTAACTACAAAGTATTGAGAACATTTCACTAACATATTTCTCCAAAATTGAGGTTCTTTTATTCCTACTCAAAATCAACATCAAACTTGCAATAATAACTAGATTATGATGTATATATTTGAAAGTGAAAATAAGCAATTCTGTTTCCTTATTTTGTGGTTGTTATTCCTTTGATAACTTCACAATACTATCACCACTTCCATAATTTTCTCTCATTATACCTTTACTTCTGAAATGAAACGTCAAAAGTACTAGGTGGCAACAGGGTGGGAAGGTATATCTGGATTTGAACGTATAGAGTGCATTCATGGCTAGTAAAGAAAATAATTAATTTTTATTTCCTAACCATTCCTGTCTCACTTTCGATTTCCCAGAAAAATAATGCTGAAAATTGCATTTATGCTTAAGCATTTATAACATATCAACTTCAACTCCTGTTGTTCTAGAAGAAATATATAAAATGTATATAGCAAGATCCAGCTTCTTCCAATATATGCAAAGTAGAATAATTCATAGACACATAGAAGAATCACTGAAAAAAGATGTCATGAAAATTTTGAAAGCCTTGGATTTTTATTATCTCTAATTTCCCTCCCTTTAGAAGTTCCATTCAATGACACATTCCTTTATTCTCAGCACATATGTTCTCAATTTGCACCATATCACTTTGCATTTATTGGTAGATTGCTGCTGCTAAAATATTTCTTAATGTTGTGTGAATATACACTTACATTTCTATCTCCACAACTGGGTTGAAATTGCAGGCTGGACAAGCACTTAATTGACTCTCTGTGTTCTTAAGCTACAGTGAGTGCTCAATAAAAGTTTATTGAAAAGAAAAACTCTTGCTTTAAAATTCGTCTTTACCACCACACACAAAAACTATAAAGGAAAAGGTTGACTGATGTAACCAAACAAATATTCTAACTTTGAGCATTAAATAATAATAAATAAGCAAAATTAAAAGGTAAATAAAAATTGAGAAAAAAGGGACACATTTATGACATACAAACTTGAATCACTAATGCAGGAGTTAATTTAAATCTATAGTAACAAAAAGCACTGGAAGATACAAGTGGGTGGGAAATATTATCATGCACTTTGCAATGAAGACTAGAGAGATGATAGATGATAGATTGATAGACGCATAAATACATAGATAGATAGACAAGTATAATCATATACAGAATATATGGATGCAAATTCTAATCAAAGAAAATATTATTTAACTAAACATAAAATATGTGTTTCTTTCTTAAGTTGGAAGCTAATTGAAGAATAATAATGCTAAATATCAATATATTTGTGGAGGAATTGGGAGTCTTTAGATCTCTGAAAAGCGTCTCAATTGCTAAAGATTTTATAGAAAGATTCTTCGCCATGTGAACCAAATATTTAAATATAAAATCAAATTTTGGATGATAGTTGTATTTCTAAGAATTTTCCTAAGAAAATATTCAGTGTATTTAACAATATAAACTTGTAGACTATTAAATTTATAATATGGAAGGGGTTTAGTTTTCAGGAAAATTAGTAATAAATATAAAGAGTTGGCGTATTTCTCCACTGATTGCTGGTTGGTACACTGTGTGTAAAAGTGTTGCATATGATGGATGTGGATTTTATTCACAAAGTGAAGTATAGATTGTATCAAAAATGGCTAATTTTCATACTTTAAATTTTTATTCAAATTCTTACATCACAACTTTTTATTAGTAACTTACCTTGCTAACCTTAGACCTTGCCTTCTAACATATAATTGTTATCCAAAGGCAATCAAAATGATATAGACAAAAGTTTTTCCCCTAATAAGATTACAGTGTATAAAATTGTTCATATAACTTGTGGATAATTTTACATGTTTATTAGAAAATCGTATTTGAGATTATTATTTTAAACTCAACCAATTTCGGAAATTAGGCAATATCAAATGCAATAGAATGTATTTTTCTTGGAAAATAACTAATAATGATATTTGGAGTAACTGAATTCAAATTACATATTACATATTATTCCAAATATATGACTTCAGAAAGTCAGGTGTTGATACAAAACTCATGCTTTTGGGGATTTCAGTATTACAAGAGAAAATTAATTTTTCTTGATCATAAGTCATCAGTCAGCAACTTCTCTAGCAATATAGGAATGGCATAACCAGGTCCCTTCTAGGATAACTGCCTTTAGTGGATTAGAGAACCGCGCAGCGTGTTAATTGTTGCTTTCTTGGCCTTGCGTATTTACAAAATGTTTTTGTGATAAAAACATCTGTTTTATTTGCTTGTGGTTATAATACTAATGAAAAGAAACTAGACAGTGGTACAGGATTTGTCGGTTATATTTTTCCAAATACGAAGATAAAGTAACAATAAAAATAATAATTATGTTTTAAAGTAGCATAACACAAAACCCCTTTACATGTAGCGGGATGACCATGGCCATTTCAGCTGGGTAACAACAGGGTATATTGGAGAACACCCTCAGGAAATATTGATGAAGCATATATTTTAGGAAAAATATTATAATCATAATATTTAACTTACATATTTATGAAAAGAGTAAATTTAACTTACATATTTATGCAAAGAATAAATTTCAAAGCACCATTTGCAGCTAACCGAAAGGCCTGATTTGTTTATGTACAGTGGATCCTATTCCTATTCCCTACGACTCTTAATTATAATTTTTTTTTACTTATAATTTTGAGTAGATTTGTAGATACACACACGTATATTTTATATATATTCAATATTTGTTTTCATGGAGGTAAGCTGCTCAGGTTGTCAACTGCTGTTGAAATATTAAAGACTTATAAAACCAGTTAATAAGTTATGAATAACTTACTTGCTAGAGATAAAAGAAAGATTCTCCCAGTTTTCTACAACTGCTCATACCAAGCCTCCAAAGACGCGCCATGAGGAGCCAGCTCTATAACCCAAGATGAATGGTGGCATCACTCGAGTCCCTGAACTCACTGTGACACCAACCTCAACAGCTGAAAATAAGGAAAAAAGAAGTACACCAAAACATGCAAGCACATTGAAGACCTCTTCTCTGGTCAATGTGTTGTACTTGCCAAAGCAAGTCTTAAACCCAAGCCCAGTGTCAGTTGGGTGGGATCATATACTCATTCACAACAGGTGGAGGAGGGAGGGAATATTTGCTGAGCAAAATAAATCTGAATTATTCCAGAGACTTCTAGGAGTTTTAGATAATTAAATGAATTAATATTTTGGTCTAGTAGGGCAGCACCTGACCCAAAACATGGTATATAAGAATTGTCTTGGCCGGGCTCGGTGGCTCATGCCTGTAACCCCAGCACTTTGGGAGGCCAAGAGAGGAGGATTGCTGGAGCCCAGGAGTTTGAGACCAGCCTGGGCAACAAGGTGAGACCCATGTCTCTATTTTTGAAAAAAGAATGTGTACATTAAAATGCATAAATGAGTAAACCAGTGATCACTTGTGAATTAAATAATTTTTCCAGTAATCTACATTCATAGTATTAAAATAAATAATGAATCTATTGCTATATTTTTCTTAAAACCATCAAAAGTAACTAACTATATGATAACTTGGTAGAAGTAGAAAAGGAAACCCTTATATATGTGTGGTATGCAAATTACACTGTGGTGGTAAGAAATTCCAGAATACTAAATGCTTATGTTTATTTTCCTTAAATACAATTTTTTAAAGCTAAAGTCATATGCCAAGTTCATTTCATCCTGCCTAAAAGAAATAAAAGTTCATTATCAAAGAATATCAATGAAGCAAAATGTTGGAATCTAACAAGCTGAATATCCAAATTAAAAATTTTTAAAGCTATTGATCATGTAAGAGTGTTGGCAGGGAATACAAATCAGAAGGCAGTGCAGTCATTCTGTGCATTGAGAGGTACCATATCAAAAGGTACCAATCATGTTTTTGGATAATTTGTATAACTTATGTTTGGAACTCAAAGTTAATATGCTGAAAATAATGAAAAAGAGAATAAAGTTATGAGCAATTCCCCCAAATCTTGTGTTCATTGTGATAACCACTTTTAAATGGTAAAGTATATCCTTTAAATACGAATATATATGATAGAGTTTATTTTGATTTTAATCATTTCTATAAAGTCTGTTGTTCCTTCCATGTATAGCTATGTTTCATATCTCTCAATAAGGTAGCTACTCTGAGACAGTAATCATAAATGGGTTTCTGATGTATAACTATCCACAAGCTGATTTCCATGTTTGGCACAAGCAATGAGACTCTGGAAGCCCTGAATGGATAGATTTTGTTTTCTCTAAGTACCTAACAAAAATCAAATTATTAAAGAAATCTGCTTTCAAGACCTTTTGATGGTTTCTTCTTTCTCCCAATGTAATCCAATCTTCCTATTCAAAACCACTCCCTGGAATGACTTTTTTTTTTTTCCTTTTTTTTTTTTTATTATACTTTAAGTTCTAGAGTACATGTGCATAACGTGCAGGTTTGTTACATATGTATACTTGTGCCATGTTGGGGTGCTGCACCCATCAACCCATCATTTATGTCAGGTATAACTCTATCCCTCCCCCATCCCCCCTCCCCATGATAGGCCCTGGTGTGTGATGTTCCCCTACCAGAGTCCAAGTGATCTCATTGTTCAATTCCCACCTAGGAGTGAGAACATGTGGTGTTTGGTTTTCTGTTCTTGTGATAGTTTCCTGAGAATGATGGTTTCCAGCTGCATCCATGTCCCTACAAAGGACACGAACTCACCCTTTTTCATGGCTGCATAGTATTCCATGGTGTATATGTGCCACATTTTCTTAATCCAGTCTGTCACTGATGGACATTTGGGTTGATTCCAAGTCTTTGCTATTGTGAATAGTGCCATGATAAACATACGTGTGCATGTGTCTTTATAGCAGCATGATTTATAATCCTTTGGGTATATACCCAGTAATGGGATGGCTGGGTCATATGGTATTTTTAGTTCTAGATCCTTGAGGAATCGCCATACTGTTTTCCACAATGGTTGAACTAGTTTACAATCCCACCAACAGTGTAAAAGTGTTCCTATTTCTCCACAGCTTCTCTAGCACCTGTTGTTTCCTGACTTTTTAATGATTGCCATTCTAACTGGTGTGAGATGGTATCTCATTGTGGTTTTGATTTGCATTTCTCTGATGGCCAGTGATGACGAGCATTTTTTCATGTATCTGTTGGCTGTATCCATGTCTTCTTTTGAGAAATGTCTGTTCATATACTTTGCCCACTTTTTGATGGGGTTGTTTGTCTTTTTCTCATAAATTTGTTTGAGTTCTTTGTAGATTCTGGATATTAGCCCTTTGTCAGATGAGTAGATTGCAAAAATTTTCTCCCATTCTGTAGGTTGCCTGTTCACTCTGATGGTAGTTTCTTTTGCTGTGCAGAAGCTCTTTAATTAGATCCCATTTGTCAATTTTGGCTTTTGTTGCCATTGCTTTTGGTGTTTTAGACATGAAGTCCTTCCCATGCCTATGTCCTGAATGGTATTGCCTAGGTTTTCTTCTAGGGTTTTTATGGTATTAGGTCTAACATTTAAGTCTCTAATCCATCTTGAATTAATTTTCATATAAGGAGTAAGGAAAGGATCCAGTTTCAGCTTTCTACTTATGGCTAGCCAATCTTCCCAGCACCATTTATTAAATAGGGAATCCTGTCCCCATTTCTTGTTTTTCTCAGGTTTGTCAAAGATCAGATGGCTGTAGATGTGTGGTATTATTTCTGAGGGCTCTGTTCTGTTCCATTGGTCTATATCTCTGTTTTGGTACCATTACCATGCTATTTTGGTTACTGTAGCCTTGTAGTATAGTTTGAAGTCAGGTAGCATGATGCCTCCAGCTTTGTTCTTTTGACTTAGGATTGTTTTGGCAATGTGGGTTCTTTTTTGGTTCCATATGAACTCTAAAGCAGTTTTTTCCAATTCTGTGAAGAAAGTCATTGGTAGCTTGATGGGAATGGCATTGAATCTATAAATTACCTTGGGCAGTATGGCCATTTTCACAATATTGATTCTTGCTATCCATGAGCATGGTATGTTCTTCCATTTGTTTGTGTCCTCTTTTATTTCACTGAGCAGTGGTTTGTAGTTCTCCTTGAAGAGGTCCTTTACAGAAATACAAACTATTATCAGAGAATATTATAAACATCTCTGTGCAAATAAACTAGAAAACCTAGAAGAAATGGATAATTTCCTGGACACTCACACTCTCCCAAGATTAAACCAGGAAGAAGTTGAATCCCTGAATAGACCAATAACCAGCTCTGAATTTGAGGCAATAATTAATAGCCTACCCACCAAAAAAAGTCCAGGACCAGATGGATTCACAGCCAATTTCTACCGGAGGTACAAGGAGGAGCTGGTACCATTTCTTCTGAAACTATTCCAATCAATAGAAAAAGAGGGAATCCTCCCTAACTCATGTTATGAGGCCAACATCACCCTGATACCAAAGCCTGGAAGAGACACAACAAAAAAAGAGAATTTTAGACCAATATCCCTGATGAACGTCAATGCAAAAATCCTCAATAAAATACTGGCAAACCGAATCCAGCAGCACATCAAAAAGCTTATCCACCATGATCAAATGGGCTTCATCCCTGAGATGCAAGGTTGGGTCAACATACGCAAATCAATAAACGTAATCCAGCATATAAACAGAACCAAAGACAAAAACCACATGATTATCTCAATAGATGCAGAAAAGGCCTTTGACAAAATTTAACAGCCCTTCATGCTGTTAAATTCGGTATTGATGGAATATATCTCAAAATAATAAGAGCTATTTATGACAAACCCACAGTCAATGTCATACTGAATGTGAAAAGACTGGAAGCATTCCCTTTGAAAACTGGCACAAGACAGGGATGCCCTCTCTCACCACTCCTATTTAACATAGTGTTGGAAGTTCTGGCTAGGGCAATCAGGCAAGAGAAAGAAATAAAGGGTATTCAGTTAGGAAAAGAAGAAGGCAAATTGTCCCTGTTTGCAGATGACATGATTGTATATTTAGAAAACCCCATAATCTCAGCCCAAAATCTCCTTAAGCTGATAAGCAACTTCAGCAAAGTCTCAGGACACAAAATTAATGTGCAAAAATCACAAGCATTCTTATACACCAGTAACAGACAAACAGAGAGCCAAATCATGAATGAACTTCCATTCACAATTGCTTCAAAGAGAATAAAATACCTAGGAATCCAACTTACAAGGGATGTAAAGGAATGACGTTTAAAACATACCAAACAGTAGAAATCCAAGCAACAGAAGAAGTTAGATATGGATATTGCAGCCAGTAGATGCTGCTGTTGAACAATGTGACAGAGAGCTACCTGCCAGGAGTGGGAATCACAGATTGGCACTTTAATTTAATAGATATGAGGTAAGTAAATATGTTTGGAATTTAAACTAAGTTTCTAGCAAGTAGGACTTCCACTATATATTATTATATTCTATCCTATCACAGTAAATCCCATGGTAACCCATATGTTATTCAAAATACTTTGCACAGATTTATTAGACAAATATATTATTCTGCTTAAAAGATTTAGGACTTGATGCTCCATTTTCCAGTGTTTTCCCATGTGTACCATTGGTAAGAGGAATAGAAAGGTCTTAATCGAATATGCTGTTTTCTACTATATTTTTAACTGAGACATATATGCAAGTTGATGCTCTCTGCATTTTCCAATATTAAGCCATAAATAAGTAAAATGAGAAATGACTTATTTTAACTGGAATATATCTGGATTCAGTCACATTAATGTATGAATTATTTTCTCTCAAGTTGAGTCATGCAAACAAAATTGTGTTTTCTGTTAGATGTTATTGGATCTATAAAATCATTACTAGACATTATGTCACATCAGTGCTCCAGCATTGTGATGATAATGGATTCCTCTTTTTGCCCCACTTTAAAATCTGCTACAAGACTGAAAAGAAGCCTTAAGATTTGTGATATTATTATGTATAAAATGAAGTCATATAGACTGAGTTAAAAAATAAGTTGATCAAGGTCAGGCGCGGTGGCTCACGCCTGTAATCCCAGTACTTTGGGAGGCTGAGGTGGGCGGATCACAAAGTTAAGAGATTGAGAGCATCCTGGCCAACATGGTGAAACCTTGTCTCTACTAAAAATACAAAGATTAGCTTGACATGGTGGTGCACACCTGTAGTCCCAGCTACTCGGGAGGCTGAGGCAGGAGAATCGCTTGAACCTGGGAGGCAGAGGTTGCAGTGAGCCAAGATCACACCACTGCACTCCAGCCTGGGAAACAGAGCGAGACTCTGTCTCAAAAAAAAAAAAAAAAAAAAAAAAAAAAAAGTTGATCAGATAAGATACTATGTCCTAAGTAACTACCTCAAATTACCAACCAATGGCTTTTGCCGAAGCAAGAAGAGTTTTATGGAGACCAGAAAGTTTAAAACTTTGCACTAACACACACACACACATGCACACCAAACACTTGTCATATATGTGTGCATATATATATGGACATCATGCATTTAGAACAGGTATGTATGTATGACATATATGATATATATGGCACATTACATATAATATTATGAGTATTATAATATATCTACCACTTTGAGTAGAAATCGCTAATTCAAATGCTTTTGGTTTGGGGTTGAATAGTGTCTTTGCTACCTACAATATCCTAATGCTGAATATCTCAGAATGTGATCTTATTTAGAAATGAGGTCTTTACAGAGATAATCATGTTAAGATGAGATCCTTAAAGTGAGCCCCAATCATTTCTGACTAGTATCTTTATAAAAAGGGAAAACTGGGACACAAGATAACACACACAGAGGGAAAATGACTTGAAGCCACACAGGGAGAAGATGATGGCCATGTACATGGACTAATGTATCTACGAGCTAAGAGAAGGCAAGGATTGCAGATAAACAGCAGAAGCTAGGAGCAACGAGGAAGAATTTCCCCCAAGAGCAGTCAGATTGATCATGGCCCTGCTGGGACCTTGATTTCAGACTTCTAGCCTGCACACTGTGAGCAAATAAATTTCTGTTATTTTAAGCCACCTGGGTTTTGGTATTTTGTTATGACAACCCCAGGAAATTAATACACCTTCACAGATATTTTTTAAGAAGCCTATCCTGGCTAATGAAAATGCTTATGTGGATCTAATTTAGCCCTTGAGACTTTGTTTTGCATCCTCAAGCAAAGATGCATTTTAGTCAAGTTTGTGGTTATCACAAACCCAAAATTGCTGCTTAATATCATAGATGTTGGAATCAAGATTTAGAATTTTCTCAAGAACCTGGAAACAACTAACAACTATCATCTTAATGCGGATAAATGAAGTGTGAAAATGCACAAACTCCAAATGATGTTAAAAATCGTGGAGTGTTTGCTACTCACAAGTTACGTGGCAACAAGAACATAAATTGCTAAAAGAAAATTGACAAAATTTTAGAAGACTGTATCAAAACTATTGCAATCATAGCAGTGATTATTATTTCAGGCTGCTTGAAATGATATAAATGATATATGGAATCATATCTAATTATGCATGTTATATTTTAACTGAGATTATGCAGGTTCCGGTTACCAGGGGAGAGGCTATGTAGGAGAAAGGCAAGAATCACTGGAATGAGTTAACTGACTTGCATTTTAGTACAAACCTGGCTGCAAACTATCTAAGTGGTTTAAAATAATTCATATCCTCTTGTGGCTCAATATCACATGTCAAATAAGAGTTTCATATTAAGTGCACAGTGATCTGAGATCATTTGGAGCTACATGATACATCTGTTTATTCATTAATTTCACAACTATTTCTTGAATATCTACTATGTGCCAAGAATTGTTGTGTATACTAGGGAGTCAATCACGAAGAGGATAGATGATTTTCATTTTGCAGGGAACTTACTTCAATGTACGAAATGAGACAATAAATAAATAATAAAAATAATTCACACAGTTCTAAATAGAGAGGAAAAACTATTTGACAATAAAGATTAAACATGGCGTAAGGGTTCACTAATTTGCTGAACTCGGAGGGAAGCATTTCATGAAAATAGTTTGCTGTATTGTGAATATCAGCTTAAAAGAAAATGTTAATATAGGAAACAATAGTACATTTCAAATATTTGAACAGATATTTCTCAGACAAAATCTTGTTTTGTATGTTTCATTAGGGCACAAATGAGTAGGTGGAAGATAATAGTAATCATTTTTGATTTAGAAGACAAATGTTCTGCAAATGGAAAATTAACATGGACTGAGCTGCAGTGGCTCTTGCCTGTAAACCCAGCACTTTGGGAGACTGAGATGGGAGGATTGCTTGAGCTCAGTAGTTCCAGACCAGCCTGGGCAAAATAGCGAGACCTCATCTCTACTAAAAATTACAAATTAGCTGAGCGTGGATTTGTGCCTGTAGTCCCAGCTACTCAGGAGGCTGAGGAGGGAGGATTGCTTGAGCCAAGGAGGTCATGGCTGCAGTGAGCCGTAATTGCACCTCTGCACTCCAGCCTGGACAACTGAGCAAGACCTGGTCTCTTAAAAATAATAATAATAAATAAATAAAAATTGAATAGACTATCTTGTGACCATCAGTTCCCTGAGGACCATTTGACAGGATATTATATTTGGTATTCCATTTGTTTTTATTTTTTATTTTTTGGAGATGGCGTCTCGCTGTGTCGCCCAGGCTGGAGTGCAGTGGCGCCATCTGGGCTCACTGCAAGCTCCGCCTCCCGGGTTCACGCCATTCTCCTGCCTCAACCTCCCGAGTAGCTGGGACTACAGGCGCCGCCACCACGCCTGGCTAATTTTTCGTATTTTTAGTAGAGACGGGATTTCACCATGTTAGCCAGGATGGTCTCAATCTCCTGATCTGGTGATCCGCCCACTTCGGCCTCCCAAAGTGCAGGGATTACAGGCGTGAGCCACCGCGCCCGGCCTGGTATTCCATTATTGACTAAGGCATCTTCAATGTATAACATTTAGTATGATTCCAATACCATTAATAATACTGATTGCTAAATGTGAACCATGTGCTAACCACTCTGGAAAACTCTCAGGAAAACAAAATCAAACCAACAGATATTTTCGTTTTGCTTTTAAAACCTAAGAGAATAACATCGTTTCTCTAAATGTTGTTTTACCTAAGGGTGTTGGAGTGTGTGTGTGTGTCTTTATATGTGCATGTGCTTCCCTTGGAGTTATATTTAGTTGTTGCAACATATTTTTGTAGGTAGATAATTAAGTAAAAAGTGGGAAGTTAATTGGGGAAGTATCAACTTCATTTTAGAATGAAGACATTTTGAGTGGAGAAATTGGGAGTGGAGGGTGCCTGGAGGACTGGAAACAGAATGTCAAGAGTCTATTAGTGTTGTGTTGAAAGTAGGCAATCTTTCTTCTGTATTCTTGCTTCTGCAGGATATTCTTGAATCCTCCCTCCAGAAATGTTGGACTCAGAGATTTAAGGGTATGATAGTAAGATTATGAAGAAAAAGTCCAGGTAATAGTGCATCTGTTATATCCTTATTTTAAGTTTACTCATAATATGGGTTCATAACAACTCCAAAGACCAATTTTGCAGGTTTCATTAAAAATCTTCTAAACAATTTTTTTCTTATACTAAATTTTGAAATTATTTTGAGGTACTACATCTTATTTTTCAAGCAAAGCTGCTTAGTTTTATTCTTGGTTTTATTTCTGAATGCCTGGGAGGCCATTTCTTATTTTCCCATCAGCTCAGCAGCCCATTTATAAATGGATATAATATTTAAAATAGACTCAAAGGGCCATGCTAAAATTAATTCATTTTACATGGTACACTGAGATTTTTGCTTACTGCTTCATTTAAGAAAAAGAAAATCTCAGCTTAAGAATATCTTTATGGTATCATGGTATTGTTCAGAAACATTTAAGTGCCAGCTCTGTCCTAGTAGTTTTTCAAAACTAAGTCCATATCTGAATTTGGGCCAGACATTTAAAACCCAGTGCATCCAACATTGTTTTATAGTTATAATTAGGAGACAAGCAATTGCTTGCAGTGTAGTTTAGCTGCTATGAGCAGTGGGATGTTCTTTCTTGGTTTCTAGAGAAAACCCAAGTTCATGTACATCTTTACACTGGCAGAGTGTGCAACACATTAACAAGGAGAGAGGCAAGAGATTACTGAGTTACTGTACTTTACAGTCTGATGGGAACTGAATGAGGTGTGAAAGATGGTGGCTAGCTCACAGCCGTGGAATACTAGGTGGTATAAATTGACATGAGCCTATCTCAGTGATGCAGGGGAAAGTTATGAATAATTATCTTGTAAGACTGTGATGACAGAGATTTATAATAGCATTGGGCATCCATGTAGGGTTAGGATATTTTCCTACTTTCTTGTATGTTGCCCTCGAAGATATGCTTATATAAAAGAGTTGTATTCCATATTTCTCTAATTTCATTCAAAGAAAGGGAAAAGAATTTACAGAAATTACCAGTTACTACATTGAAAAAATATATGAATTTATAAAGGTAATATGCCTGTACATTGCCATTGATCCACATTAGTGAGAGGACACCGAGTTAACAAAGTAAAAAATGGTTATAAATGAAGTCACACAGGACAAGTTTATGGTTATTGGAATTGAGTGAATTCAAATGCAGTGTTAGGTTATATCAATTTAATCTATTAATAAACAAAATTCAAGTCTTGATATATGTTAAGTGTTTTATGACTTAATCATAAATAAAATGATAAAAAACTATGACTAGTTGGACAGTGAGTTTTTAGTTTGTTCGTTAAATTAAAAATAAATGATGAGTAGGGTTTAAAGTTGGTCTTACATGGCTGTATCCCATCATATATCTTGTTAAGCCCCCAAATTCTAAACTTGTTTGTACATTCCTAGAGGTTCCTCCATAAAAAGGTATTAAAATACATGTACTTTTAATCCAAAAAAATCATGTGATTTTTAAAGGAAAAAGATACCCTGATATGTTTAAAATGAGGAGTCAGTGTTCTTTTAATCCTTCCCTAGTCATTTTATATCCTAGATCTATACTTATCTCCAATAATGTAATGATTAGTTAAAAATCTATCAAAGATTGACTGAAAAATATGGCAGGCTTATGAAGGGAAGGATAAAGTTCTCCATAGGTATCTTTAATAAAAGAGCATGAAAGCATAATTACAACAAAATGATCCCCCAAGGAGAATAATATTGAGTGTTATTTTAAAAAAATAATGTGTTGATTTTCTGTCATTTAACTCTTACTCAGAAATACTTACATAGAAAACGATATTTAAACATAAATGTGAAGAACAGCCAGGGCTTAGTCAAGAGAACATCATGGGGGAAAAAATTAGCCAAGAGAACATCATCAGAGCTTAGCCAAGAAAACATCATGGACCCCATCATGGGAGTCATCTTGGAAGACCCTAACATTGGGAGATGTCTGTTCAAACAGAAGCAAGGAGGCCCATGTGGCTGGGGTGGAGTGAGAATAGCAGGAATGAAGATAAAAAGAAACAGAGGGCCTTGTAGGCAATTGTAATGATTTTGACTTTTACTGAGTAAAGTGAGGAATGACCCATGTTTTTTGAGAAGAGGAGCAAATAACATTAACTTTTAAGCAATATCTAATATGCTAGGAGTTTAAAAGAAATTGAACAGCTTAAGAAAACTTAAGTTGGGTGTGGTGTAAATAAAAGTAAAATTGGAGAAAGTGCTCTGCTCCAATAAAAACAAATTAAGTCTACTATGATGTTATTGTGACTTCAGGTTTCATTTCAGTGTGTTGACAAGTGACTGAAAGGTATGGGTAGCAGCTTGGGAACTTGTTAAAAAGAATTTATTTTTAATTTTAATTTTTTAGAGATGAAGTCTGGGTCTTGCTATGTTACTCAGGCTGGTCTTGAACTCCTGGCCTCAAGCGATTGTCCCCGGCCTCCAAAGTTACTGATCCAAGCCACCATTCCCTTATGCACAGACAGAGGAATATTGGAGATTGAAACAGGCTGAGTCAGTGCAAGTGGCAAGAAACAATTAAATTCTGCTACATTTTGAAGGTAGAAAGAATATAATTTTCTGGGAGATTATAGATGGAGTGTAAAAGACAGACATAAATGATGAATTCAGTTTTCTTATCCCCAGCAGCTGCATGCATGGAGCTGCTATTGACTTAGACGGGGATTCCATGGCAGTGGTGTAGCAGGATTGAAAGAAGAGAAGAAAGAGCAAAAGTTTTTTTTTAGATTTTTTCCCCCACTGGTAACGAATATGTGTTGATAAACCTAAAATAAAGAATATTAAACAACTATAATAACTGTGGTATCCATACATTGCTCATCTAACATCTTCCTATTAGCCTATTTAGATCTCGCTGTTATTTTTAAATAATATAGAAAACTTCTGGCCGGGCGCGGTGGCTCAAGCCTGTAATCCCAGCACTTTGGGAGGCCGAGACGGGCGGATCACGAGGTCAGGAGATCAAGACCATCCTGGCTAACATGGTGAAACCCCGTCTCTACTAAAAATACAAAAATCTAGCCGGGCGACCTGGCGGGCGCCTGTAGTCCCAGCTACTCAGGAGGCTGAGGCAGGAGAATGGCGTGAACCCAGGAGGCGGAGCTTGCAGTGAGCTGAGATCCGGCCACTGCACTCCAGCCTGGGCGACAGAGCGAGACTCCGTCTCAAAAAAAAAAAAAAAAAAAAAAAAAAGAAAACTTCTTTAAGCAATAGGATTTGCACCTAAGCTAGTCCCTTTGATTGGAAAACCCTTTCTCAATGTGTTTCCAATGCTCTTCATGAGAAATTATAAAAAACTTTTAATGAGCTTACAAGTCAATATAAGTTCTTGCTCATATCATCCAACACAGCATGTTCTCTTAGCATTCCCTGTATACGTTGTATTCTCTAGATTTTCTGTGAAACACTACATCTTCCAGTAACTCATCTCTCTATTTGTCACTTAATATGCTTTTGTACATGGTGTTCCAGCTGCCCACAATGTCATACTGTCGTACGCTGTCCCTCAATGTATTAGCATGTATGTGTCTGTGCGCGTGTGTGTGTACATGTGCATGCATGCACACATACTGATTTATGTTGGGATTTCCCAGAAGCGGATACTGAGAAAAACATATGAGTGAAAGTAGTTTATTTGTGTCCCCAAGAGGTAACTCAGTGCCTGTAATATAACAGATGTGGTACACCATATATTTATGAACCAAGAATGATAGCATACGACAGCAACTAATAATACCTTACTAATGTTTGCTTAGCATACTTATATTATTACTAAAGTGTTTTTACATGTACCGTATCAAGCCAGTTGAAGTCAATTTCCACCCTTTTATTTAAGGAAAACTAATAAATTAAAAATGAAAATGTAGACATTATTTTGGAAATTTCCAGCTCTGCAGTTCTGTTTCAAGAAGACAGAATTTGCTTGGCAAACTTGTAGAATAATAGCATATTTAGCATCAGTTTTTATATTCTTTAGGCTTGGTTTTACAAAGCCAGGAAAATCCCAGTTCCATGTAGGCCCAAGTCAACTAATTGAGAAGATAATCTCCAGAAGACCCTGCAATGTCTCCTCTCAATTGCTAGTTTAAGTGTTGATGTTGTATGAGAAACAATAGCTAATGGATGCTGGACTTAATACCTAGGTGATGGGACAATATGTGGAACTAATCACCATGGCACACGTTTATATAACAAACCTGCACATCCTGCACATCTCTGCACATGTACCCCTGAACTTGAAATAAAAGTTGTAAATAAAAAAATACAATAAAAAACGCTCCCATAAAAATGGAGTTGATATTGTACCTTCCTAAAGCACTAGTTTTGTTAGAATATTCTGAACACTTTACTCTCTGACACCCTGATTCTGCGTCATTACTCCTATCTGCGGTGTGTACTTAAGCCCTAAATGATAGATTGTAATAACCAGAAGAGACTTTGGAGACCCTACAGTTCAAACATCATTTCACAGTTGAAAAACTGAGGTTGAGAGATAATTGGTTTGCCCAATATTACCTAGCAGAGGAGGGGGTGATATTTCAAAATATTTAACAACTTGTAAATCAAGGCATCAGCCAATCAAAATGAACATTACTCATTTAGAATGAGCATGGGTCATTTAGAACACAGTCATGCCAGTGCATGGAGCCTAAATACGGGTCCTTCAATAGAGGTGGAACCATAACTATGCAGCTCATGATGCCGCTGATTATTAGGCTCCACCTCAACATGTTCTCCGCCTACCCTACTTGTACATGCTTGTATAATAAACACAACCGATATATTTAACACAAGTTGTTCACTAATTTATATTCATTTTCTTTTAATTCAAACATGATGCTAAAGCAGGATCAACCCATACAGAAGTATGTGCATACATGTTGGGAGTGGTATAGTAAGGGTAGTGGCAAGATATGTGTTTTTCACAGTTGGCTCATTTCCAAACTGCACAGAATGTTCTTTACAACCCCCAATAGGGCCTTAAAGTCTAAATAAAAGCCAAAAGAATGAAAGAAAGAAAGGGGGACAGGGAGAGGGGAAGGAAGGAAGGAAAGAAGGAAGGAAGGAAGGAAAGAGGGAGGGAGGGAGGTTGGTTTCTGAGACACAAAAGTAATTGGACACATGATGGCTCAGGCATAATCAAACTGAGTACCATAATGGCATGAAACTCGCATCAAGAAACTTTTATAGAATGAATGACAGTGAAAAGGGTTGTCTTGTATCAATAGTGGTCATTTAATACTACTTCTGAAATTCTTGATTGTATTTGCTTGAAATATCTCTGAAAGTTTCTAATAAATGAGCCTCACTACATTCTTAATCTTTGTATAGATTAATTTCTATAAACACCTCTAACACTTTAAAAAGTGTTTAAAAGGAAAAAATCAAGTAAATACATCATAGCCTATTTTTGCACTAATGCTATGAGAGTTTTAACTTTGAACTTAATGTGTAATTCTTTATTTTAATGCACCAATATTATTTTTTGAGGACATTTTAGGAGCTCTCATTGGAACATTAATTTTCATAGAGTTCTATATTATCACATTTGTTAGCAGGAAATTCAGCTCAATGTAGCTTGGAAATAGTCATTGCTTTCTGACTGGAAATAAAGATGGTTGTATTTAGAAATTATTCCTTCTCTATAGTAATTTTTTACCCTAGCAACTCCAGTTATAAACTCTGAATGCTTGTGCCTTTTTTTACCTTAGAAAGATTAACTTAACTTTGATATTGATGAAATTCTCACTTTTCTTTTAGATTAATATAGTTCTATCTATTGATTCTAATAAAAGTAATACATATAATTAATTTTTAGGTTTGTGTGTGAATTCATACATACCCATACAGATCATGTAAATGTTTTGTTTTGGTTTTTTTTGGCAATTAAGAGTGAAACTATTAGGTAGTCAACTATGAAAATATTTCACTC
Organism: Rhinopithecus roxellana; assembly: GCF_007565055.1. Lineage (NCBI taxonomy): Eukaryota > Metazoa > Chordata > Mammalia > Primates > Cercopithecidae > Rhinopithecus > Rhinopithecus roxellana. The sequence goes on along the minus strand of NC_044561.1, from coordinate 63,968,843 downwards.
ATGCTAGAGAAGCCTTGAATTAGTCGACATCTTATTTGTTTGTAATCTGTCTCCTTAGTTGGATGATAGTCTTTTTGAGGTCAGAAGGCTCTGAAATTACTTTATTACTCTTTGGTTTCTCTTGCACGTGGCAGAATGGATTGCATATTGATGAGTTTAAAACAATAGTATCATGATTGAAATTACTGAGTCTGTGTAGCCAACAGTATTTCTCCATGAGAATTTGAGATTACATGTGCAAAATGCTCACACAGTGATTGATGTGATTTATAGTAGAGACTATTATGAATCATAATGGTATGCATTCTGTATTACAGAAATCTCATAATTATTCCAACATCTGTAAAATATCGAAAATACTCTGCAGAGAAAACACCTAATAATTTGAAATAGGTTGTGATAGAGAACTATATTTGAAAGAGTAGATCATTTTACAAGCTCTTTCATTTAAGAGTTTACATAGCGTATGAATTTTGTACTGCATATATCCTAGCATTTTCAGAGGAATGGCGTGTTTATTATTGAAGAATTCTTAGCATGTTTATTTTGCATTACTATGCATATTAAAGTGTAACCATGTAGAACAATAATCAATAGTATGGTGGCATTCATATTTTTAATTCATGTCAGGCTGACTGGAAGTAGTTTATATTTAATATTGTACAGAAGTTAATAATGGATGATATGCATAAATATGCTCATCTGGGAATTATATTTAGCTAGTACTTGAATTTCAACATAATCAAGTAGCTTAACTTTGCAAAACATGATTTCTGTAAGAATGTTGCATAGAAAAGTCTCTTGTTCCTTCCAACATCCCTGTTGTAGAGACTGGGACATACAATAAACGTAAAAGTGTCCAGGAAAACCTGCTCAGCATGTTCTTCCTTTTTTTTGTTTTACCCATATCAATTTTACCACTAAAGTTTATATTTTTAATTTTCTATGCATTTCTTGTTTTACCTTTTTTAAAAAATCAGTAAAATAAAGGACGATAATGAAAAGTACACACATGTAGATAAAGTTGGGACTGAGATTTTTTTTAATGAATTACACATAAGCAAAACTGGTGGTGGATTAGTCCAAGGTCCGTTATAGTCAGCCTTTGTGGATGATCTTCACTTTAAGATATTAAAAAATACTCACTATTAAATATTTAAACTCAAAAATGCCCTTTAGAGTTGATGGGAAAAGTGCAACAAGTAATAAGTAAATAGAAAATTTGGCAAAAGCATGACTGTAAACCAAGTACGATAAATTTCTGTAAATGTAATGTTTAAGGAAAGTGATACCACAGAAAAGAAAGTGTTCTGATGAAAAACAAAAAAAATGAACAAAAGCAAAAATTGACGAATGGGATCTAATTAAACTCAAGAGCTTCTGCACAGCAAAAGAAACTATCAACAGAGTAAATAGACAACCTACAGAATGGGAGAAAATATATTGGCAAACTATGCGTCTGACAAAGGTCTAATGTCCAGCATCTATAAGAAATTTAAACAAATTTACAAGAAAAAAACAACCCCATTAAAAAGTGCACAAAGAAAATGAGCAGACACTTTTCTAAAGAAGACATGCATGCAGCCAACAAGAATATGAAAAAAAGCTCAATATCACTTATTATTAGAGAAATGCAAATCAAAGCCACATAAATATACCATCTTGCACCAGTTAGAACAGCTATTATTAAAAAGTCAAAAATAACAGATGCTGACAAGGTTGCAGAAAAAAGGGAAGACTTAAACATTGTTGGTGAGAGGATAAAGTAGTTCAAACAGTATGTGTTTTGTGGAACACATTATGGCGATTCCTCAAATCGCTAGAAACAAAATTACCATTCAATCTAGCAATCCATTACTGAGTATATGCCCAGAGGATTATAAATTATTCTACCATAAAGACACTTGAACATGAATGTTCACTGCAACACTATTCACAATAGCGAAGACATGGAATCAACCTAGAGGTCAATCAATGACCGATTGGATAAAGAAAACATGTTATATATACACCACGGAATACTATGCAGCCATAAAAAAGAATGAAGGAACATGGATGGAGCTGGAGGCTATTATTCTTAGTGAACTAATGCAGGAATGGAAAACCAAATATCACATATTTTCACTTATAAGTGGGAGCTAAATGATGCGAACTCATGAACACAACAGACAATAGGGACTATTTGAGGGTGCAGGATGGGAGGAGGGCAAGGAGCAGAAAAAATAAATGTTGGGTACTAGGCTTAGTACTTGGGTGGTGAAATAATCTCTGCAACTAACCTCTGTGATACGAGTTTACCTAAATAACAAACCTGCATTTGTATCCCCAAACTTAAATTAAAAGTTAAAAAAAACACACAAAATATGAGAATCAGTAGTAGCTCATAAACAAAGTGTTGACTACTAAGTAACAGACTAAACCTTCTAAAGTGTTGACATCAGATTAACTTTTGAAAACTTTATGTTAAAATAATTATTTTATTTCAAATTTATATGTATATGTGTATATAGAAATACACATTCATATATGTAGATACCCACACCTACATACATAGAAAGTGTACATTTTTATCCAAGGTATCCATTTAGAAAGTGAAATTTCTTATTCTTCGGCTGTGCCCTAAATTTCAGCTGTGAGGCAAGTTATTTGGCTGAGTATGAAAGTATGAGCTTCATAATAAAGAATCTGACAGAACTTTAATTATCCTGGTGTCATTTGAGTGCTACTGTAGTTAATTCTCTTATATACTGATAACAAAAGAAACAGTAACTTGTAACCTGCAGCTAACATCTTTTTATTTACTTCTATATTTTTGATATTTTATTATAGATTTTGACATCTTATTTTGTTGATTCTCTTTCTGTAGTCAATGCTGATTTATTTCAACACATTGAGAAAGGATATTTTCTATTTAATTATATTACTTACGTTCTCCTCCCGTCTTCTCTTACAGGAACATTCCATTTTCAGTTACCTCAATGCATCATACTCACTCGATAAATGATATCTTTAGATAGGACCCTTGGCTCAATGCAGTAGGTTGTGTCTATATTGCAGAATTACAACTTGGAATAGTGTGAGATAACCATGTATCTCAAAACATTTCTTCTTAATACTGCCATTTCCAAAGTCTTTTATAGTGAATCTTTAAACTCATCAAAGTATTAACTAAATACCAAATGTTGACTGGTAGTCTATTAAAAATATCTCTTGAATTAGTTTTGAACTTACAAATTTCCAGAAGTACATGTTGTATATCTAACACAATCTGAACCACAGGTTGGACTCAACTGTGGTGAGAACACGACCATGTCATATTTTAATACTCATGGACCTAGTTCAAATTTGTTTTGTTAAAAGAAACGTAGGAACAAAAGTTCATGTGAATTTTGCAATGACCTACAGAGCAGGGTGAAGGGCAGTAATTATTTTGCTTTAGTTATGGAAGTTACATATCATGAGGGCATTTCAATTAATCACTACCATTCTCTCTCCCCATGTATTGTTATCTCATTAACTTCCTGCAACTCTGACCATACCATTTCATCATTCAATTATTTTCCTGTTACTTGAAAATAGTGTTTGAATTTCCCAGCACTAATCCAAGATTTGGCTTCTTTTTCTTTTTAGGTCCTATTTCTGACTACCCCAGTTAAACTCATTCATAGGTCACCTTTGAATTACTTTCCTTTGTGCCTTTACTACACCTGTTAAGTTTACTTGGTGAGAAAAAGCATAGAGTAACTAAAACACTGTAAATATTGAACAGAGTAAAGCTCAAATGCCACCTCCTCCAAGACATATTCCTTATCCCATCAAAGAGAGACTTTCTCTTGCTTTATTATTCGTTTCACCGAGATGGCATAATGAATCTGCACTGCAGGGATTTGAATCATGCCTTCCTCGGGTACCAGCTGTAAACATGTTACTTTACTCTGTCTCAGTTTCTTCCTCATGCATCTGGGTTGTGAAGATATTGCAGATCTATAACCCCTTATCCAATTCTGAAACCCAAAACTCTCAGAAAAACGAAAGCTTCTTTTGCAACTCAAACAGCTGCAAATTCTGCCCAACCTTAGCTCTTCCAGAAGAAAAAGCTGACTTAAACTGTGCGTACTTAGTGTCAATATTCATGTTTTAATGCAGAAATACTCGTTTACTTACATGTTGCTCTCCCAGATTCTCCTGAACATGTTTAAAAAATGCTATTTTGCATCCTCAATAGTGATACGTAAACAAATGTTTAGAAATGAATGAACTGCAGCCTGAACAATTCAGCGGTGACACTATCAGCCCAGCTGAAATACGTACATCCAGGATGTCTTCCACTCCCTCCAGCCCTGCATTTTCCAGAACTTGTACATTAAATTTAAAATGAGTGTCTAGATTAGATATTCACTATCTTGGTAAATATGGCTTAATAACAAACTTGATGGAAAGCAAATCTAACATAGCTCTAAGGGAATTTAACCTGAGGTTCTCTGTTTATTTAAGGACAAAGACAGCATATGAAAAATGATGTTTTCCATCAAAAAGCCTCTTCAAGTAGGAGAGAAAAAAGTGAGTAAAAGTAGGTACATTAGAACCAACATGAGGAAGATCCAAGCTGGGGTTAGTTTTAAAAATCATCTCTCTCTGAAATTTGGACCATGAAGTTTACTATAATTCTGATTGAATCTTTCTCTTTTAAACCCTCTTCAGTATTCTTTCATCTTTTATTAAAAGCTTCTCTGTTTTCTCTGTTTTTTCCTTGTACAAGCCAGAGAGATTTTATATTGAGCCCATCCAAGTTACCACACATCAGTCAACCCATAAGTGGGGCATAGGGGAAGTCTAAAGTGGTTCACAGTTATCCAAGAATATTCACATAGCATATGGCATTTTAAAAGCCTGGGGACTGTGTGGCATTCAGCCTCTTCATTCAAGGAGTTGAGAGGTTAGCTCCATAATTAGAAAAACAGAGAATTCGAAACACAGAGGCAGATGGAGTAGAAAAAAAAAAGTGAAGCTCATGTTTCTCCCAAGCACTCACAATTGAAACTAGCTGGCATAGCAGGTAAGTGCCTATAAATGCCTGTATACTATATGTAGTAGTCTGAAAAGGGCTGTCATAATAAAGTACTACAGACTGAATGGCTTACCCAACAGAAATTTATTTTCTCACAGTCTACAGGCTGGAAGTCCAAGATCAAGGTGCCTGCAGGGTTGGTTTCTGGTGAGGCCTCTCTTTGTGGCTTGCAGATGGCTGCCCTCTCACTACGTGCTTACATAGTCTCTTCTCTGTAAACATGGAGAGAGAAAAAACTTAGACTCTCTTTCTTTGCTTATAAAGACACCAGTCCTATGGGATTAAGATCTTACCTTCATGACCTCACTTAACCCTTATTACATCCTTACAGGTCCTATTTCAAAATACAGTCACATTGGAGGTCAGGCTTCAACATGTGAATTTGGGAGGAAATTCAGGAAAAGATTCCATGTAAGACATTTCTGATTTGTTAGAGACATCATTTTCTTTTTCCTTCATAAAGAACCTTGATTTCATTCAGCTCTATCCCTCCTTCATCTTGCACGCATGCCTCCCAAACAGCTGATCACATCTCATATTTCAGGGTTTGACCAGATTGACGTTAGGTGGAATAGTAATATAATTTATTATTTAAACTGGGTCAATTTTGAAAGTGAAACAAGGTACTATTTAATTACAACAGAATAACAGGTAACAACATTTTTGGGCAAACTGGGATGTAAGGTCACTATTTCTCACGTTTGGTTAAAAAATGAGCCTGTGGTTCAATTCGTGAGAGTGGATTGTAAAGGTATTTGCTGGAGACTTTAGGACAGTTTTTTCCTTCTTATTCTCCTCTGGACATCTTCTCCCTCAAGCCCTATGTGAAAATGTTAACAGGTGTTATCATTTTGTTACCACCTGAAGATGAGGTGGGCACTTGGGGTGAATCAGGGAAATAGAGCTAGAGGCGTGAAAATAAATCAGTTCTCAATCTCAAAAATATTCCAGCACACACATCTGCATTAAAAAGTTCCTTATGATGAAAGTTAGTTTGAAAAGGGTTTTCTGTCATAGCAAAAAGGATCATAAATAGTTTGGATCTGCCTTGGATGACTGTGAAAAAAATTCTGTTACTTTTCATTGTCAACTGCAGACTCCTACTTATTCTGAAACCCGCTGTCTATATTTTTCATCTTTCTTCTTTCTTTCTTTTTCTTTCTTACCACTTCCATCATTTCTCATGGGTTTGACTCAGGTGGTTTCATTATGGTCCTGAGTCTCTTCCATCTGTCTTAGGTCTTAGAGCTTGTTCTGCAGATCACAATCATAAGCCCTTCTTCAAGCTCCAGCATCTTCACACTCACTCTCTCTCCTCCCTCCCCAACATTCCGACAGTGTTTATTCTTATGGTGACAGGGGCTACTTTTAGTTAAGAATACTCAAAATTGTCTCTTACAGAGAAAAAATACATAGACACACAAATATCTTGAGGCGTTTGGAACTTAGAAGAATGAATCACTGTAAGAATAACACAGAATAACCCTAATTAGTGATTGTGTTTCATTAAACTAGTGGTTTAAATCAGAATACTTACAAAGAAATATTTTCAAGGAATTTAGGGTCAGTTGAAGTATGTTTAACCTGATTCCAATTTCATAGATATCTCTATTACTGTCTGTCTCTCCTTCCTTTTCATATATATGTGTGCATGTATGTATGATATAAGATAATACACACTGTATCTTACATCAGTTTGTTTTTGCAAAACCTCAATATACTATAAACTATCCAAGCGTAATAAGAAGACAAGAAATCATTTTGAAAAATATGCCTAATATTGTAATTTGGTAACTTTTACAAAAAATAACTAAATACGGCTGGCCTCCAAGATTTAAGTCACAAAAGAAATAAGCATAGGTATAAACATAGTTTTTTAGACAACTGATTGTGGCACAAATTATAACATTCTGAATTCAACTCATTCTGTTATTCTTTAGTCTCTTCCAAGAGATTAAAATAGCAAAACCTTTGCCAGACATCTGGGTGATAGATACATCTTCCCGTCTCCCACCATGTATTCTCTATTTCTTCCTTTTAATCAATGAATCTCCCACCCAGAGTTTGAACTGACATCGCCAGAGACTGTACTTAACAACTTTCCTTGCAGTCATGAACAGTCACGTAAATGAGTTCAGGCCAGTGCGGGGTGGGCAGAAATAATGTGTAACACTTTCAGGCTATGACTTTAAAGCATTATGTGTGAGGTCTCCCATTCTCTCTTTGTCTTGCTGTGGCCTGGAATTAAAATATGGCTATACTCATGCTCAAAGATGAAGAACAGGACTATGCCCTATATGATGGTGAAGCAACAAGTTGAACCCTTGATTAACTTTTTGGAATAGCGCTGAAATACCAAACATTTTTTCCAAGCCACTAGAACCTGTTATTTTTCTTTTGCGTAAACTTAGCTTTCACTCTACCTTAAGAATTATGTTAAATTTATATCCATTTTAGAACAAATATCCAAATGCTTGCATATGGTAAACATATCATGCCTCTATTCTTCAGCTTTAATACTGTGAAAAAATGTAATCACATTTTTCACATAAGAAAAAATGTAATCTTTTGTAAAAATATTAATCTTAAAAATTAAGCCCATGGGAACACATACATACATACATACTAAAAACATAAAAAACCTTAATTATTTTTATTCATGTAAAAAATTCTACTTTTTTGACTACATCTAATAAAAATTTTCTCTTCAGAGCCCACCTGTATGATGATTTTAATTTCTACAATCATAAGGTAGCGGACCTTAAACTCTTTTACCATAGGGTTTAAGAAGATTTAATTTAAACGTTGATTTCTAGGACAGGCTTTCTGAAATCCAAATTATAATGAAGTTTTGAAAATCATTTAACCTTCTCAAAGCATCTGAAAATAAGTGCTTATGAGAACGAAAACCTTGGCATCCTCCAGAGGCATTATATCAACCCACACTCATTCTCTCTGTGTTCATGTTCACATGAAATCCCTGATAATAATGTAGTCAACAAAATCCTCTTCAATTATTGATGAACAACAGTGATGTATGCATGCTGAAACTTGATCAAGCTGCACTTAATAAAAACTTGAATCTCAATGTCCGTGTTAAGTTTAAAAAAGCATTAGATTGTAAAAGGAAATTTTTTCTGTTTCATTAATTTTATAGTGAATGGCTATTTCCCACACATCTCATCCTACTGAATAAATTTGTTCACCAGCAGAAAAATAATAATTCATATGCTCATCTAGGTGAATACTCAATTTTTATGTGCAGTATGGTACATTTCTAAAATTTATGTAATATTTAAAAAATAAGTTCCAGCCATACTTTTGATTTCTTTTGTGAAGTCCATTTAAAGATCAAGCATAAGCTAGATATTCCGAATTTCTTCAAGATCTTCCATTGCTATGTCATAGTTGTACAGATTTTGAGAGTACATGTGATATTTTGATACACGTGTACAATGTATAATGATCAAATCAGGGTAATTGGAGTCTATCACCTCAAACATTTGTTTATTGTTTGTGTTGGCAACATTAGAATTCTTCTCTTCTAGCTATAGGTGTGCTGATTTAACAAGAACAAAAAAGAAATATTGAGCATGGAAGAAAGCCTACTTAATACATAATTTTATGTAAACACAAATAGACATGTATTTGCATTTACTCATGTGTGTAGCTATACATGTATATGCGTATACATGTGTACATGCAAATAGGTGTCTATGTAGACAGATATACATGTGTGCATCTATCTACACAGAAACCTATTTGCATATTTATTAAATGCCTGGGCAATGCAACAATATTGAAGGCAAAAAATAAAAATGTCATTATTAATCCTAAATTTCCAAGCATCAACTCTTGTTATAGGCTGCTAAAGATTCTAATAAACACAATCTTCATCTTCAAGATTTTTTCAATTTTAGAAAGTTTTTTATTTTAATTCATACATCTTTAACAATTATTTAAAATAATTTATAAATAAATATTTATTATAACACAATGTAATTACCATTATCATACAGGTAAAAACTGAATGTTTTAATATTTCCTGTAACAGTTGTTTAACGGGTCTAATGTGGGAGAAAGTGAAAGAGGTAATATTTCTAAAGTGGACACTGTTGAGATTGCCTTAATTGCAAACAGGAGATAGAAAAACACACACAACAGATATTTCAACATGTAAAACAAACATCTCTGCAAAGACAGAACAATCAGGGACTGCATGGGGATCGTGATGTTTGGAGAGTACTGTGCAAATAAGATAAGGGTCATTCTTGGAAGCAGATGCTTTACTCCACCCCCGGCATCTCTCAGTTTTCATCTTACCAACAATAGTTTTGGTAATACATGCAACCATCTTAACGAAGAGGATAATTTTGTATTAAAGGAAAAGCATGACCAAAAAAACTTGGAACTAACAACGAATATGTTTGGGGATGAGGTGCGAAGAATGGTATAAAGTTTTTCAGTAAGAATTATTTTTCCTTGTCAGTTATCAAGATTCTCATTGAATTTATCAAAATTATTAAGTAACAGTAACCAGTATACAGACAGAAATATGCCTTTTACTTTGAAGGGACTATCCCATACCAAGAAAGTTGCATGGAAGAATTTCCTGTGATTTTTTAAATTGAAGTTGCTTCTCCACACTCTGATGATTAAAACATAAGGATATGACTTCTGTTTATGTTTATACTGAGAGCATTTGAAACCCACTGAGGTTCACACTGCAAACTATAAATACATTTTCTACTTTAAATTGCAGAGTATTGTGCTTAATAAACAGTTTTTTCTGAAGTCTGTTTTCTTACTTACTTTTCTAAATTTTGCTTTCAAATTGCATTCTGGGGAATTGCCCCTTCACCCTAAAATTTGGTTGTACCTTAAATACAATTTAAGTTTAGTATTTACAGATTGAATGTCATATGGTTGAGTATTATAACAGAAATGAGTGGTTTTCAATTTAATTGCTCATATTTGTAAATATTATGTGCCTTGCAATTCGCCCCACATGTAGCAAATTGCCTTTTAATGGCCTACCTTTACAAACAAGAGTAGGGTGTGCAGAGTCACAGAGATTTTTAATAGCTTTTGCCTGTGGCATATTTTTGCAAGTGATGAATTGCAGCTTCTGTCTAATTAAAATAAATAAAACGTTAGGTATTTCAGGTACCCAGGTTTTCTGTGAGCCTAAAAGAATTAAAAATGAGAATCACTTATTATTGCTTCTATTAAAGACACAACAGGGGATGCTATGACTTAAAAAATGATTTAGAATCAAGTGTCAAAATAAAGTCACAGGTAGGAAGAAATCCTTAGGGAGGTTAAGTGACCAGGTTGTTTGGATATACTTCAGTACGTTCTAGTACTTTTCTTTTTCTCTACTTCTCTCAAGAGCAATATTTGATTATGAGTTGATTACTCTGGCCAGTAGGGTGAAGCAGTAATATCCATGTTTGAAAAGTCTTAGTGCAGATTTAAGTTTGAATAACTTCAGAAGTATAAATACTATAACCTTAAAAATTTGAAAGTTGTGATTTAATTTGCTTTCATTTAGTGTTATAAATTTTGAATAACAAAAGTTTATTATTATTTTTGTTTCCTAAGATTGAAAATGGCAACATTGACTAAAATACACAGATTTTAAACTTATGTATTTCAAAATCCCAAACTATCTCTTCTTATCTTTCACAAACTCTACAGCTGGGCTACTATCTTACTTCTGGTACTTTTGTGGGTATTCAGAGCAAAGGTTAGTTACCTTAGATGAGAAACTGAACCAATCATGGGCTTTTTCTTCTCTGTTTTTGTATTTCCAATGGTCTAAAATAACGTAAATCAATAATAGAAATGGTGTTGGATAATTTAATTAATGAACTTCATACATCTAGATTATTTTGTCTCTTGTTCAAAATATAAATATTCATTACTGAAGATCTCACTTTTTAACAGTGTAAGATAACAACAACTTATAGAAAATCCTAATGTCTTCTCTTGTCCTGCCACCAGAAAGTCAGCAGCTCAGAGATTCATTTTTCTCACTGTTTTGGTTTATATCTCCTCACCTCTTGGAAGCAAGCCCATGTGTAGAGCTTCTCAGAATTAATAAAAAAAAAAAAAAAAAAAAAAAAAAAAAAAAAAAAAAACCTGTCTTTCTCTTAGGTTTGTTATTTTAAAAAATGAGGCTGGGGAAAAATGGAAGAGGAATGTTTATACATTCTTAAACACAGTGCTAGGTGCATAATAAGTTCTCAATAAAAAGACTTTCCCATAAAACAGATAGGGTTCCGTGTATATATTAGTCTCTTTTTTCATTTACAGATGCAACAATCTGTGTGATATTTGAGTTCCTGAATTGGCATTCATTTTATAGATAAGGTAACTGAGATTGGAGAGGTTAATTAACATGTCCATGGACCCACAGCTTGTAGGGATCAAGCTGAGGTATTCTGGCAATGACTAATGGTACAAGTTTATAAATGCCCACTCTCAATATGTTGCTTTTTTTTTTTTTTTTTTTTTTTTTTTTTGAGACAGAGTCTCGCTCTCACCAGGCTGGAGTGCAATGGCATGATCTTGGCTCGCTGCAACCTCTGCCTCCTATGTTCAAGTGATTCTCCTGCCTCAGCCTCCCGAGTAGCTGGGACTACAGGCGCACACCAGCATGCCCAGCTAATTTTTGTATTTTTAGTAGAGATGGGGTTTTACCACGTTAGGCAAGATAGTCTCGATCCCTTGACCTCATGATCCACCTGCCTTGGCCTCCCAAAGTGCTTTGATTACAGGCGAGAGCCACCGTGCCCAGCCTCAATCTGTTGCTTATTATATCAGAGACCTGAAGCCATTCATACAATGACAGTGAACCACAATTAGAGGAGTAAAGATTGCTCAGCTATTTCCTAGAGTCCATTCTGGGGGACAGTAGACTACATGGTTACTTTTAATAAAACTTTTTTTTAATATTAACATGGAAAGCTTAATATCTTCTAGCCCTATACACGTACAAAGTTTCTCAACATTTTTCATGTTTTTTGTTTCCTTTTTTTCACTTCAGACTCAAAACTAAATGGTTATTGATGTGAAGAAATACATTTACACAGAGAATACTGGATTTAGTTTAAAGAATAAGCTATCTCATCTCTTCACATGCTTTAACAAAGTTCCCCTTGGCCAGGACAACTGTTGGTTATCAGGGGCTGTTCAGTGGATTGCAGGATGTTTGGAAAGACTCCTGGCCCCTACTCACTAGGTGCCAATAGCATGTTCCCATTTGAGAGAGCAAAAAGTATCTCCAAAAATTGTTGGCAAAGATTCCCTGGGGAAAATACTGTGAACAACTCATATTAGAATTGTGAACTAATCCGTATTAGATTACGAATCAACACATAATCCTAGAGTGACAATCAAAATTTGGCATGCATCAGATTAAACGTGAAAACCTTGCTATAACACCCCTATCTGGGCCCCATATTGGGAGATTCTGAATGTCCTGAATGAGTAGCTCTGCTATGGGTCCAGACAGTCACTTTCATACTAAGGTCCCCAGGTGATTTGGGCACACACAGGAGGCTGAAAGGGCCGCCGCAGAGGAGAAGGAACACGCAGCTCTGCTGTTAGAGGAACACAAGGTAGACTCTCGGCAATAAAGAAATCATAGGAAGTCTGCTGCGTAGGCAGGTTGCTGCACATTATCGAGGACACCTGAGTCAGAAAGATATTTCTGTCACCAAAGGAGCCTGGGGACAACTGACATAGACATTATTAACATTACTATTGATGTATACATTAATGAGGGTCACAGGTCATCCATACCTATGGAGCCCATTTCAGGCTGGACTCAGTATTAGGATATAGATCCTTTTTTTCTGGAAATAAGAGCTACACTGTATAATCCAACATTTTACGTTTGGTGCTTTTATTCCCCTCCAACTAACATAAAGGCAGAATGATACAGTGGCCAGGAGTGGGAGACTCACTGTATTTGATTTCGGGCTCCACTGTTCACTAGTTGTAGAATCTTCAACAAGTTATTTGATCTCTTTCTGAACCTCAGTTTTCTCATGTATAAATTGAGAATGATAATTATCTGTGATAGAGAGAATAATAGTGCCCCAAAGATGTCCACACCAGAATCCTATAATCTGGAAATATGTTACCTTACATGGTAAAAGGAACTTTGTAGGTGTGATGAAGTTAAGGTTCTTGAGATAGGGAAGTTATACTGGATTATCTGGGTGGGCCTACTGGATCAACAGTGTCCTCAGGGAGACAGAGGGAGATGTACTACAAAAGAGGAGAAGGTGATGTGACAGTAGAAGGGGAGATTGGAGTATGTGGCCAGAAGCCAAGGAATGTTGGCAGCGTCTGGAAACTGAAAGATTGAAAGAGGCCTGAGACAGATTCTCTCGGGAAGCCACCAGAAAGAAACCATCCTTATCAACACCCTGACTTTAGCTCCATAAGAATCATTTTAGACTTCTGACCTCCCAAACTATAAGAAAATCAGTTTGTGTCATTTTAGGCCATTAAGATTATAGTAATCTGTTACAGCAGCAACCGGAACTAACACTTTATCTCACAGGGTTGCTGTGGGCATTACATGAGTTATACATGTAAAGCATTTAGAAGAATGGCTGTCACACAGGAATAATCAATATATGTTAGCTTATTATCCATTAATATGTTGTATGCCTTTAGATCACAATTTTAAGTAATTTATCATTATTAACACATTCCATAATGGTTTCTCAAAAAATATCAATAATTTGCCTGGAGGAACAGATAAAGGGTACATGGTTCTATCCTGCATGATACAATAGCCTCAGAGCTTCCAAGACTGGGTAAAAACTTGATCCAAACTGTATTAAGCCCGCTTTTCATTTGAATGAAAATAAAGTTTTCATGTGAAGAATTGGGAAGTTATCGTATAAGTTAGAGGTCTAGGGCCTAACCTTATCAAGAGCTTATATTTATTAATAAAACATACTATTTATAATATTGGGTTCCTAATTTTAAACAAGATTGAGCTCTATATGTGGATTCTTATCATCTTTGCTTAAAAAAATCCTGACTAGAAGTTATTTTTGAAAATGTTCTCTTTTTAAAAATGTATGTTTTGTCTTTCAAAAATAGAGATGGTCATGAAACCGCCTTTGCAAAAATTATAACAGTGAGAAAATTATGACAGTGAAAAAGATCTGACCTAACCAACTCCATCTTGCTTGTAACCTCCAAGCTGTCCTTGTTCATTCCTGGGCATACGCCAAACTAACTTTGGGAGGAACTTAGTTTATAGTTTAACTTGGAAACAAGACGGTACAGCCCTTTCCTGAAACAACCCTGATTCTTGCCTGGGGACCAGACTGCCTTTGCAGGACTAACAAATTCGCTACTAGAGTAGAAATTATGGTTTAGGAGTCATGCAGTGAGAGGCCACAAGATTCCAAACCTCCCCAATTGCTCCTAGGGAAAACATCACTATAACAAAACCTAGGATTGTTGCTGCAGATATTTTTCAGATCGTATACTCCACAGATGAGCTGGCACCACCCAGATCAATAAACTGGCTCATGTGGTCTTGGGGCCCTACCCAGGAACTGCTTCAGTGCAAGAGGACAACTTTGACTTCCTATGATTTCATTTCCAACCCGATCCATGAGCACTCCCCATTCCCTGGCCCCATACCCACCAAATTATCCTTAAAAAGCCCCACTCTCTAAATTTTGAGGGAGACTTATTTGAGTAACAGTAAAACTCTGGTCTTCTGTTCAGCTGACTCTACGTGAATTACACTCTTTCTCTATTACAATTCCTACGTCTTGATAAATCAGCTCTATCTGGGCAGCGGCAGATGAAACTACTGGGAGGGTCCAGTCATATAAACAAATCACACATATTATAAATACTATAATTGCACATATTATAAATTATAGTGGCCACTAATGAGGGCCACCACACAGGAGTGAAAACCGTATAAGTCCATTTTGTCTGACAGATCAAGCTCTAAGGATGAAAACATACGTACTTCACTCTGATCAGATCGTTACTACATTACAGCATGCTGCTGACTCATGCCGCAAAAATACTTTTATTCTTAAATCAAGGAGAAATGATAAATATATATAACATGTATTATTTGTCATTTTTAAAAATGGATTAAGCAGTTTTTTTTAAGTTTTTATAAAATAGAAGCTAAACAAATTTTAAAAATGGGGTGGAAATACTCTTGGGATTCCACAAAGATGTCAGATCTCATACATAACTTTGCTCACTTTTTAATAATTATGTCATGTCTACTGCTGGTAATTGTCAAGTAAAGAGAAGACCTTATTTAACCTGCTTAAAATAATCATAGAAGCAAAGTGATGCCTATGCCAGCAGATCTATTACATGATAGTTCACACACATTTTTAAAAGCAATCATCAAATGCAAATTTGATGTTCCTTTCTCTGTTGTTGTTGTTCTTACTTATTGGTTTAACCACAACAATTGTACATCAGAAGGATTTTGCATTTTTCAAGAGGAAAATTGGATATTCATTGAGAGGCTTTTCTTCCTTTGTGAAGGATTACTCAATTCACCGTCATGACAATTTTACAGGATGAAAGATATCGCTTTAACTAATTGAACATACCCACATCAAGCATGAGCAATTCACAATTTGCTCCCCTTTATATCCTCAATTCTTAGTCATTCTTCTTTTCTTCCATATTACTCTTTGAAAATATAATCCAGAATCCTAGCTTATTGATGGTAATGCCTGCTATGGGAAATTCTGCTATCAATTACTCTTTTTTATATGTTTTTTTAATTCCTTATCCATTGCCTTCTTATTCTAAATTAAAGAAAAAAAAATCACCATTTGGCTGTACCTCTTTCTCAAGAAACACACTTCCAACACTATTTGTAGAATTATGAATAAAGTCTTCAGCTATGGTGACAAACCCACTGACTAAACCTTATGAATATCACTAATCATTACTTCAGTCTTACATTTTATTTGACAGCTGGTTCACGTTTAGTTTTACTTTAAAGATAAAATTTGCTTGATCTGTATTTAATTTTGTTTTAGATTGTCCTTGGAATGCCTCCCATATTCTCTGAGCATTTGAGTTTTCTAAAGTGAGGTATCTTTCACCTGATGTATAGCTAAATTTATAAAAATCATGCATTGTTAAACTATACTTTGATACTGAGTTATGCTTATATAGGCTGAAAACTCTGAACTTCCTTTTCTTAAATCCATGGATTAGAGACAATACAGCCAAGTGATTAAGAGCATCAGGTAGGGGCCGGGCGTGGTGGCTCAAGCCTGTAATCCCATCACTTTGGGAGGCTGAGACGGGCGGATCATGAGGTCAGGAGATCGAGACCATCCTGGCTAACACAGTGAAACCCCGTCTCTACTAAAAAAAAAAAAAATACAAAAAACTAGCCAGGCGAGGTGGCGGGCGCCTGTGGTCCCAGCTACTTGGGAGGCTGAGGCAGGAGAATGGCGTAAACCCTGGAGGCGGAGCTTGCAGTGAGCTGAGATCCGGCCACTGCACTCCAGCCTGGGCGACAGAGCGAGACTCCATCTCAACAACAACAACAAAAAAGCATCAGGTAGATGCCTGGACTTACATCCTTACTTTGATGATGTGCTACTTGCATGATCTTGAACGAGTTACTTAAGACCTCAGAGGTAACAATTGCATCTCGGGGTAAGGTCTGCAGTTTAACTGATCAACTATTACATTTTAAAACAGAATCACAAATATAACTGTAATTAAACAAATATCAGTATAAGTAAGGTTGGTGATATAGTTTGAATACTTGTCACCTCCAATCTCATGTTGAAATCTGATTTCTAATATTAAAAGTGGGGCCTGAGGGGAGGTATTTAGGTCATGGGGGTGAATCTCTAATGAATGACTTGGTGCCTTACTTAAGGTAATAAGTGAGTTATTGCTCTATTAGTTCCCGCAATAAACGATTGTTAAAAAGATCCTGATTCCTCCCTCCCCTCTTGCTTTTGCTGTTGCCAAATCATCTCAGCATACCAGCTCCCCTTTCCCTTCACCATGAGTGGAAGAAGTCTGAGGCCCTCACCAGATGCAGATGCCACTGCAATGCTTCTTGTACAGCCTGCAGAACCATGAGTCAAATACACCTATCTTCCTTAGAAATTACCCATCTCGGGTATTCCTTTATGGCAACACAAATGAACTCAGTGGCTTTTGTGGAAACTGTAGAGTTATGGACTTTGGGTGCAAATTATCAAGTGTGAATTTCCAGTGAGACTCCTCAATGTTTTAAAGTTCAAATTCACAGAAAATATTTTGGACTATAAATGTCATAAATAATGTAACAACATTAGCAGTTATTCTCCATTTCAAGAAAGTTAACATTTTTCACCCATTTTATTTGAGATATATATTTGCCATCAAGTATTTTTAAGTATTATTTATATGAATAGTTACCTGCTTAAATACTAAACAATCATTTGTTTTCAACTAAAAGAGGTTTTGAAAATATTTAATATATTTTTTTGTCAATAAGGACCTAATACATAAATCTAGCAAACATTCTTTGAACTCTATAGTATTCAAAATTGTCACAAAAAAGTGCCCTGAAATACCTTTTGTATCTCTTTTTGTTAAAGATTTCTTGGAGGGCTACTTTCCCATGGATGCTTGAAGATACACATAAGTTTCTCAGAATCTGTTGAATGGCAGATAAATTTGTGTCTTTCTATCTTCTTTTTATTTCTAACACAACATAATACATATCTGTAAGAAAGAAGAGTTAACAATTTTCAGCACTTCCAATAATGATTCAATATCATCATGAGATTTATTAGATGAGAGCATTTCTTAGAATTTTAGACTTTTTGAATTGGAAGAAACTTTGCTTATTATCATATCTAATTCTTTGATTCTTTGGGTCAAAATACTAAAAGAAAATTCGATAGAATTTCCCATATTCAAACCTCATTCTAGACCCATTGTAAAATATGAATGCATCATCATTGTTTATTTTTAAACTGGTTTTGCTCCAATATTTTACATGTTCTTCCTACCTACGTAGTTCATTTTCTCTGTAGAACACTATTTAGTTTCTGTTGTGTATGTTGCAATTATCCATTTTGAAAATGCATTAAGAGAACTCTGTTCTCATCAGAACTATGCAATGAATGCAGTCTTCCAAGTGACTTCAACACTAGCAGTCCAAGATTGACATCAAGCAGATTTACTGTTACTCAGAAAGAAGGGAAAAATCCTTTAAAATTTAAAGTGCTGTTCTTATAGATTTTAGAAATGCCGTCGATGCTGCCAAGCAGTTTTAGATGTCAGGTGATTTACCTTTGAAAATGGTCAGCATCAGTATGAGGGTTGAAGGAGTAAGAAATGAATGAAATGGGGAAAAGAAATCCCTGAAGGAAACATTACAGGAAAACAAAAACATCTGTACTATTAAAAAAGAAATTGTGGACTAATAAAAGAGAGAGGGTTTAAATACCAAATGATAGACCTATTGTTTATATATTTTTTTTTAAAAAGGCAAAGACAAAGGGAGCAACTCACATATTTTCTTCACAACAAGCAAACAAACACCAAGCCATGACATATTCAGGCAGATTAGCAGGTGAACACAGGTTTTGTATAATAACAGAATATTACTAGTCCTGCTGAAACCTTTCCAGGCCCATGATGCTCATGTCTCAATACAAACATGAGATTTCATCTCACCTGTTATGTGTATTTATTTTGCCCAGTCTCTAGTTAGTGGCAGGACCTTGTTATATTTAGATGTACACAACTTGGATCAAGATCATTTTTGATTCTCTATTCAGATGAACCTCTAAGATATTGCTGCTCTTTCAATGGACTTCTCTATTTTCAACTTTTGCTCGCAGTGAGATTAAATATTGAATTTTCCACAGTGATTTTTGTCCAACAGCTCCCAAGATCTTAGGTTCCATTATTTCTTTATAAAATGCTTTACATGGACAGTGATGTCCAAAATTCAATTACCACAGTTTCAATTAGCTAAAAAGCATAATTATCTAACATTCATGTAGAATGAACCTTAAGTATAATGGCTGAGAATTTTGAATTATTCTATATCCTGCACAGTACTAATTGGACAAAATTAAAAGTTCATTATTATTGAAATTATGTAGCATGAACTTAAAGTCTGAAAACATAAAGCATATAATATTACCTTGTATTGTAGCTATGTTGTAGTGTAAATCTTGTAATATAACCATTTGTGTATATTCATCTATTCTCGACTTTATTGCCACCCTGAACTCATCATGTTAGGTTAATCTGATATACGGAAATATTTGTAAGAATGTTGGTGACTTCAAAATCATAATAATGTGGAATTAGAAGGAATTTTGGAGTTACTGTGATTTGGTTTCCTTTCATATATGGGAACTCTTCCTTAAAGATTCCTGACAAAAAAGTTTATCCAATCTTTACTTGAATAAGTCCAACGAAAAGGAGGTAAAGAATATTTAAGGCAGCTTATTAAATTGCTTGAAAACCCAAGTTGCTAGAATCATTTTTTTTTTTTTTTTGTTTTACTAATTTAAAATCTTGAAGCCAGAAATGGGACAGAATAGAAATAGCTGTGGAGAAGACAAAAAAACTTTGGATTCAGGAGGAGCTATAAGGGGGACAACTGGCAACAAGCCCCCTCTTATATTGCTAGAAGTATTTTTAATGAAATCCATTTTCTAGATAAAGTGTGACCAGATAAAGTGAAAGCAGTAAAACTGTCCTTTCTTTCCTTGTAAACAGGAAAAAATCCTATTTACATTACCTAACTGGCAAACTTTTTTAGTCTGCAACCAAATTTAATTTGAAGCAACACGTTGATAGAGGTTTTGTTGTTTTTAAAAGAAAAGTGAAATAGAATAAATACAATAATAAATAGTATCCTAGCAAATTTAGCATTTACATCTGTAATCTTAAGGGTAACTTATTACCTGCAGTCTTTGTCTCCACATATGCACAAATTAAAAGTATGTATTTTTAACTGGAGACTACTAATTCATAGGCCAGAAAAATAAAAGTTTAAAACATAACCAGCCATAGATAAAGAGGCAATTTATAAGTGAATTCCAGATCAGTAGTGTGAGGAGATTCACAAATTGTGTGCTGATATAGCTACCATGCTTAGTATGCTGGTATACCCCCTATATCCACTAATCTATCACATAATTATTATTAATTGACTTATGTAATGGGCATGAAAACACACTAAGTTCAGCTCTTAAAAAAATTGTGTATCCAATTTATGTAATACCATCAACATTTGACTGAAACAAAGGCATTCAAAAGTATACCTCAGCCACGCACAGTGGCTCACTCCTGCACTCCCATCACTTTGGGAGGCTGAGGGGGCAGCTCACCTGAAGTCAGGTGTTCAAGACTAGCCTGGTTAACATAGCGAAACGTGTCCCTCTTAAAAATAGAGAAATCAGTCTGGCATGGCGGCGGGCACCTGTAATGCCAGCTACTCAGGAGGCTGAGGTGGGAGAATCGCTTAAACCAGGGAGGCTGAGGTTGCAGTGAGCTGAGATCATGCCACCGCACTCCAGCCTGGGTGACAGAGACAGACTCCCTCTCCGGAAAAAAATAAAAAATAAAAATAGAAAGTATACCCCTTGAAGACATCACCTATGTTATCATGATTATGCTAACAATAAAATGAAGCTATTTGTTACAAAAAGTGAAACTCTAGTAAAGATGAACATATTTTATGAAGAATAGCTAAATATATTTTTTCTGTCATTACAGGTAGCATTTTAAGGAACCTAACATTCTAGCTAAATGATGGCCAGACTATCTTTGATTTACAGGGAAAAAGGTGTTTACAGTAAATAGCAAAAATATTCCTATACCACATGAATATTTGTTCTTTCATTATCTTATATTATATAAGTTTAAGTTAGTTAACATAATCAACGTTTCATTTCTTCAAACTGCCGCTACAAAATATATGAGAAATGTGAAACAATCTAAGAGGTGGTTAGAACAACATTTTTCAAATTTAACTCACAAATACAGCGACGTTAGTATTTTTAAAGTGTTTTTATGACATTGATGCACGCATGTAATTCAAAGAGTAAAATAACTCCCCAAGGCTTCTCATGAAAACCAGTGGAGGCCGGTCGCGGTGGCTCATGCCCGTAATCCCAGCACTTTGGGAGGACGAGTTGTGTAGATCACGAGGTCAGGAGATCAAGACCATCCGGGCTAACACAGTGAAATCCCGTCTCTACTAAAAATAGAAAAAAATTAGCCGGACGTGGTGGCGGGCGCCTGTAATCCCTAGAGGCTGAGGCCGGAGAATAGCTGGAACCCGGGAGGCAGAGGTTGCAGTGAACCGAGAACGCGCCCCTGCACTCCAGCCTGGGCCACAAGAGTGAAACTCAGAAAAGAAGAAGGGAATGGGAAGGGGAAGGGGAAAGGGAAGGGGAAGGGGAAGGGGAAGGGGAAGGGAAGTTTCTGTTTCTCCACTTCTTTTTCCTTTCTCTTCTATGGTTCTTTCTCCATCAGTTCAGTCTTTCAATTTACCTCTTCACTGCTAAATTTTGTGATTGGGTTGGTAAATTTTGATTTTTTAGGTTTAAACGTTGATTTTTGACATAGAAGAATAATTATATTTTAGTTTTCCTCACCCATTGCTTACTTACATGCTCTCACCTTCTCAATTCTGTTACATGGTAATTTTGGTTAGATCAATGTTTATATTATGAAAACAATGCAAACACAATTCATAAATAGTTATGAAGTAAATTATACTTTTATTTTTCTCTAACTTTTTTCTATTATTTCTGTAATTCATAGTTTCCTTTTGTGGTCGTGGTGGTGGTGATTTGCTTAGCTTGTAATGTGTATGTTCCACAGCACTTGTTTATATCTAAATCTCTTCTTAACAACATTCTTACCCATCAGATATTTCATCAATTTCATCTTTCTAAAGATGCTTCTTGGAACACTTGGGGCCGATCTGTTCTGAACTGGTTCCCCTCCATGTCTGTTGCACAGATGAAATCTTGAGATTTCCTTTAGAATTGTCCTGGGGACTTAATATCTAGTTCATATACCCAAAGGTTTCCTCTTTCTTCTTTAGCTACTTTGTGTTACTGGACCACATACACTAGAACCATTTAAAAGGACAAATGGGAGAAAGATATTTAGAAATGTGAAATAAAAATATAATTATTCTTTCCTGAGTGTTTAGTTTTGGAGTAATATTTAAAGTTGAAAGCAACTTTGATCCAACATTTTGAATGCATTGTTTCATTGCTTGTAGCTTCCAGTGTCACCACTGAGGAGTCTGAGGGCATTGTGCTCCCTTGTTATTTGTATGTGACTATTTTTTCCCTCATATCTTATGGCATTTTCTCTTTGTCCACAATGTCCTGGAATTTCATCATTTAACTGCAGTTCTATTTTTTTTTTTCTTTCTTTTTGAGATGGAGTGTTGCTCTGTCGCTCAGGCTGGAGTACAATGGCGCAATCTTGGCTCACTGCAATGTCTACCTCCTGGTTCAAGCGATTCTCCTGCCTCAGCCTCCTGAGTAGCTGGGATTCCAAGTGCATGCCACAATGCCAGGCTAATTTTTGTATTTTTTAGTAGAGATGGGGTTTCACCATGTTGGTCAGGCTGGTCTCAAACTCTTGAACTCAGGTGATCCACCCACCTCAGCCTCCCAAAGTGCTGAGGTTACAGGTGTGAGCCACCACGACAGTCCCAATGTAATTCCACTTCCAAACATTATGCAGGACATGTCAAATTATGTTTTTGTATTATGGAGACATTCTGTTTTAATTATTTTATGTATATTATTCTCCCCCTCTCTATTGTCTTTCTGAAAGGACACATGCTTAAATACTGGGTTGCCTGGAGCAGTATTCTGATATCAAATCTTCGATTTTTCTTATTTTAAAAAGTTTTCTCTTTCAGGAAGATTTTGTCAACTTTATATTCCAATTTGTCTATTTAATTTATTAATTATTTTACCCTTGCTTTATGTTTTTATGCTTCAATTACCAAAATATTCTTTGATCTTTTATATAGTATCTTTTTTTCATGGTTGCCATGTATTATGTTTTCTTAACTCTCATAGTATTAATGCTAGTTTATTTTTAACTTTTCTCCTTTTTTACATAATTTTCACTTCTAAAATTGTTTTCTCTTTGTTTTGCTCACCTTTTTTTTTTTTTTTTTTTTTTTTTTTTTTAAGAAGTTTTCCTTGGATGTTTGGTAATCCTTTGTTGTCTGTTTATATTTAAAGTGAAGAATGAAAACCTGAATTTAAATCCTGGGTTTGTGGATGTCACTTGCCTCCTGTGTGCCTCACTGTAGGGTAATGTGGTTCAATTATTTAGTTGGAGAAACTTAATTGTCAGTGTCATTGGGGCTGATTAGGTATCCCAGCAGAGCATTCAGATATTTCTTATCTGTAGAGAGTAGTTATGGCTGCTGACAATTAGGGAATCTTGTAGAATTACGTCTGGGTATCTCAAAGATACATACATTTTGGTCAAAACCGTTCAACAAGTCTCTAGGAAGTTCCAAACTTTCTCACATTTTCCTGTCGTCTTCTGAGCCCTCCAAACTGTTCCAACCTCTGCCTGCTACGCAGTTCCAAAGTTGTTTCCACATTTTTGGGTATCTTTACAGCAGTGCCCCACTCCTGGTCCAATGTACTATATTAGTTTGTTTTTATGTTGCTGATAAAGACATACCCAAGACTGGGTAATTTGTAAAGAAAAAGAGGTTTAATGGACTCACAGTTCTGCGTGGCTGGGGAAGCCTCATAATCACAGCAGAAGGTGAAAGGCATGTCTTACATGGTGGTGGACAGGACAAAATGAAAGGGGTTTTCCCTCATAAAACCATCAAATCTCATGAGATATATTCACTACGATGAGAACATTATGGGGGAACCACCTCCATGATTCAGTTATTTCCCACCTGGTCCCTCCCATAGCACATGGGAATTATGGAAGCTACAATTCAAGATAAGATTTGGGTGGGGACAGCTGAACCATATCAAAAATAAAAACTGTAATTAATGCCTTTTAGTTAATGTGACTTTGAGAAATGAAGAGTTTTAAATATTATTGGTAAAATAAAGCTATTTGGTCTAAATTAATCTTATTGTTTCAATAAAGGTCTAATTAGGAGATGGAAACCACATGGTAATTTGAACAGGGAATATGTATATGAAAAATATTGACTATAACAGATTGTTAAGCATAAAGAGGCAAAGCAGATTCTAAAGAATATATCTTGCTGGCAAATTCCAAAGAATGCACCTTGGTGGAAACTTCTAAATAGTATATCTTATCCCCAAGAAACGAACAAACTTGGAAGACAGGCCCTCTCATCAAGGCTGGAGTTCTGGTATCACTGAAGAAGCTGGGTTTCCCTGGGCCAGAGCTAGTTCACAGTTGCTGGGTGAACAGAAAACACACCTGTGAGGTGTAGGTAGTTGAGGCTGGTGGTCAGGGAACCACAGGCTAAACTAGCAAGAATACCCATTCGGGCTAGAGATAGGAGGATACTAAGGCTTGGACAAGCTAGAAAGAAGTACTTCTCTAAGGTGCAGGAGAGTGAAGCAGCAAAAATGATTTCTGGGGACCACTGTGGTAGATTTACTAGAAATCCAGATAAGAAGGTGATACTGAAATATCCTAAGAAGCCATCCACTGTGATGATGCTAAAATTTGCTCGAGGGTGAGTATCACCAGATGTCTCCCTTGTGAGCTGCTTATAGCTATGGGAAAAAAATCAAATTGAAGTTCATCAGAACCAGGAAAGAAAGCTCTTTTTAGCTCCAGTGTAATCTCTAGCAGCCTCTATTGCTGAACTCTAACATTGTGCCTACTACAAAGGACAAATGTTTACAGGATTCAGCTCCACTATCACAGAATAGGCCATGAAGTATAAATTTAGAGCTGAAGGCAATAAATGGATAACTGACATACCCACCCTTGGAGTATGATACTTCTACCTTCTATCCACTAACTTGCTAGTTTTCTCAGTCATCAAACCTTGTTATTTTTTACTCTCCAGAAAATATTACCACAATCATTTCCTACGTTAGAAAGAGGCAGTCTATGGAAGCAGCTCTCTTCATTGGGTGGAAGAGGGAAATCAGAGTTCGGGTGGTTTCTTTAACACACTTTCTATACGTTTTCATCATTTTATACCAACCACCCACTAATCTGGGATCTCTGTGGACCCTAATGCCTCAACCCTTGGGGTTATGCAAAATTCTTCTACGTGTTTCACACAGTCTGCAATTTTGGTACATAATTCAATTTTCCTAGATTTGCCAGATTATATGATAAGTTACAATTTCATAATTTTCAGGACACAATGCAAAATGAAAATGTGACAGTCTTATTCAAAAATCATTAAGAATTTTAAGAAACAACAACAAACCAGTAAGCCAACTGCTGGGCACCTTTATGTGTGGGATCTCTGTGACCGCACTGGTTACACACTCGTGAATCTTGCATGCTCTGACTTTACTAACCCTCCATCTGTTTTCAAAGTTCAAGGTTGTGCTTTTTTCTTTCTAATGTTGCCTGTCCTTATGATATTATGTTTTTAAAAGAACTGTATCTCTAGACTGTCTTTTTCTCTGGGATCCAAAAGGATATGAGAATAAA
Source organism: Rhinopithecus roxellana (assembly GCF_007565055.1). NCBI lineage: Eukaryota > Metazoa > Chordata > Mammalia > Primates > Cercopithecidae > Rhinopithecus > Rhinopithecus roxellana. Next base: position 63,943,090 of record NC_044561.1, on the reverse strand, counting down.
TAGATTTGTTTACTATGCCATCTTTACCTGAAATTTTGGCATTTATCTGCCTAATGTAGTGAAGAGAATTTGCTATTTCTCACTTCAACTGAACCTCTCAAGTTCTGATTTCATATATAGAGGCATGAAGACTATAAACTGTAAAATTTATATTTAAAAAGTAAGAAAAATATCAAACATTCAGTATAAGCAACTTGAGAATGGAGACTTGTCTTAACTAATTTATTTTCCCATATAAGAGCCTTATAAATGATGATCAAAAGGATGAAAGGAAAAATAAAGTTGTAGTTTTTCTTAATTACACAATCTTCCTTCTTTTTTCATTCTTTTTTGTTCTTCTTCTTCTTTTTTTTTTTTTTTACTATCTCTGTATTTCCCTCCTTTTCTCCTTCCTTTCCTTCCTCTCTTCCTTTCTTCCTTTTTTTTCTTCTTAAGTATTGACCCAGAGTGGAACACAGTCAAAAGTAAGGAAGGACGTTGCTCTAGAAAGTGAATTCAATAAATCTGTTTTCTTAAACTCATATGTTCAGTAACACTTTAGTTCTAAAATTTAACTAAATTTTCCTTTTGAAAGTTACCTATTGCATTATTTCATTCTTGCTTTGCTATAAAGAAATCCCTGAGACTAGGTAATTCATAAGAAAAAGGATTTAATTGGCTCATGGCTATGCAGGCTGTGCAGGAACCACAGCTCAGGAAGCTTCAGGGAAATTTCACTCATGGCAGAAGGCAAAGCGAGAGCAGGCGTCTTCACATGGCCAGGGCAAGAGGAAGAGAGGGAAGCGAGGAGATGTCACACATTTTTAAACCAGATCTCATGAGAACTCTGCCTCTAGAAAAGCACCAAAGGGAGCAATCCAACCCCATGATCCCATCATCTCTCACTAGGCTCCTCCTCCAACATTGGAGATTACAATTCAACATGAGATTTGAGCGGGGTCAAAAATGCAAACCGTATCATTCTGCCCCTGGCCCCTCCAAATCTCATGACATTTTTACAGTGCAAAATACAATCATGCCTTCCCAATAGTTTCCCAAAGTATTAACTCATTCCAACATTAACTCCAAGATCCAAAATCTAAAGTCTCATCTGAGACAAGGCAAGTCCCTTCTGCATACGGCCTGTAGGATAAAAAGCAATTTAGTGGCTTGGAAGATAAAATGGGAGTTCAGGCATTGGGTAAATACTCCTGTTCCAAAACGGAGAACTCAGTCAAAAAAATAAAAGGGCAACAGACCCCATGCAAGTCCAAAACCCAGCAGGGCAGTCATTAAATTTTAAAGCTCTAACGTAATATTCTTTGAGCCCATGTCTCATATCCAGGGCACACTGATGCGAGGGGTGGGCTTCCAAGGCCTTGGACAGCTCTGCCCCTGTGGCTCTAACGGGCTCAGCCCCCTTGGCTACTCTCAAGGACTGGCATTGGGTGCTTGCAGCCTTTCCAGGTGCAGGATGTGAGCTGCCAGAGGATTTACCATTTGGGATCCTGAAAGACGGTGGCTGTATTAGTTCATTCTCACACTGCTATCAACTCTCCAAGACTGGGTAATTTATAAAGGAAAGAGTTTTAATTAGTTCACAGTTCCACATGGCTAGGGAGGCCTCAGGAAACTTACAATCAGGGCAGAAGGGGAAACAAACAGATCCTTCTTCACATGACAGCAGGGGAGAGAGAAATACAGAGTAAAGTTGGGAAAAGCCCCTTAAAAAACCATCAGATCTCATGAGAACTCTCAAACTATCAGGAGAACAGCATGGGGGAGCTACCCCATAATCTAATCACCTTCCACTAGGTCCCTCCCCCAAAACATGGGGATTATATTTTGGATGACAATTCAAAATGAAATTTGGATAGGGACACAGAACCAGACCATATCAGTGGCCCTCCTCTCATAGCTCCACTAGCGTAGTGCCTCAGTGGAGACTCTGTGTTGGGGCTCCAATCCCATACTTCCCCTCTGTACTGTCATAGTAGATGTTCTCCATGATTCCACCAGGACATCCAGGTTTTCTCATACATCCTCTGCAATCTAGGCAGAGGCTCTCAAATCTCAATTCTTGCACTCTGTGCATTGACGGGCTTAATACCACATGGAAGCCACCAATGCTTATGGCTTGCACACTCTGAAGCAGTGGCCTGAGCTGTATCTGGGGCCTTTTCATCCACAGTTGGAGCTGCAGCAGCTGGGATGCAAGCAACGATAAGCCAGGGATGTGCAGGGCAGTGGGGCTCTGGGCCTGCCCCATGAAACTTTCTTCCCTCTTAGGTATCTGGGCCTGTGATGGGAGGGACTGCAACTAAGGTCTCTGAAATGCTTTGGATGCTTTTTTCCCATTTTCTTGGTTATGAGCATTTGTCTCCTCTTATGCAAATTTCTGCAGGCAGTTTGAATTCCACCCATGAAAGCGGGCTTTTCAAGATGGCACATCTTAAACACTTAGCTGCTTAGAAATTTCTTCACCAGATACCCTAAATCTTCACTCTCACATTCAAAGTTTCACAGATCCCCAGAGTAGAGGCACAATGCTGCAGGATCTTTGCTAATGCATAACAAAAATGACCTTTCTCCAGTTCCCAGTAAGTATCTCATCTCCACCTGAGACCTCCTCCTCAGCCTGGCCTTCGCTGTCCATATCACTGTCAGTATTTTGGTCACAACAATGTAACAATTCTCTAGGAACTTCCAAATGTTTTGTTATCTTCCTGTCTTCTTCTGAGCCATCCACATTCTTGCCACCTTTGCCGGCTACAAAATTCCAAAGCTGCTTCCACATTTTCAAGTATCTTTATAGCAATACCTCACTCTTGATACCAATTTTCTGTATTAGTCTGTTTTTCTGTTGCTATGAAGAAACTCTTTAGACCGGGTACATGATAAAAAAAAAGAGGATTAGTTGGCTCACAGCTCCACAGGCTATACAGGAAGCATGACTCGGGGTGTCTCAGAGAGATTTTACTCATGATTAAAGGCAAAGCAGGAGCAGACGTCTTCACATGGCCAGAGCAGGAGGAAGGGAGGGTGAGGCGGGAGGTGCCACACACTTTTAAACATCCAGATCTCATGAGAACTTTATTATGAGAACAGCACCAAAGGGAGAAACCCATCTCCATGATCCAGTCACTTCCCACCAGGCCTCACTTCCAACAATGGAGATTATAATTCAACATGAAATTTGAATAGGGACACAAATTCAAACCATACCACCTATTTTCCAGGTGGATGGAAAATGCAACTTTAGTCACTTTTGAAGTCTGTCTCCATTTTTCTGCTTTACTATGGTCTGAATGTACCTTCTCAAATTTCATGTGAAATTTAATCACCAATATGATAGTATTAAGAGATGCAGCTTTGAGGAAGTGATTAAGTCACGGGAGTGAAGCTCTCATGAATGGGATTAACAACTTTATAATAGAGGAACTGAGGAGCAGTTCATCCTTCTGTCATGTGAGGATGCAGCAAGAGGCATCATCTATGAAGCAGGGATCAAGCCCTCACCAGACACCAAATCTACTAGCACCTTGTTCTTGGACGTCCCAACCTCCAGAACTGAAGAAATACATTTCTATTACGGAAAAATTACCCCTTCTAAAGTATTTTGTTAAAGCATCCTAACTATATTAAGATAGCTTTTCTAAGAACTCTTTCTAAGTATTTTAATTAAGATTAAACTAGTTGTTCTAACACATAAATTGCAAAATCCCAATGGTTTAAAACAGTGTAAACTCTCACTCATGGAAAGCTCAAAATTAATATGCATAATTGACAGGCAGATTGACTTCAAGTGGCAAGTTAAGGCTTGTGTTCACCCTCTGTATTTTCAGTCCCCTCATCTTTAAAACCTGGCTTCCGGCCGGGCGCGGTGGCTCAAGCCTGTAATCCCAGCACTTTGGGAGGCCGAGACGGGCGGATCACGAGGTCAGGAGATCGAGACCATCCTGGCTAACACGGCGAAACCCCGTCTCTACTAAAAATACAAAAAAAAAAAAAAAATTAGCCGGGCGTGGTGGTGGGCGCCTGTGGTCCCAGCTACTCAGGAGGCTGAGGCGGGAGAATGGCGTGAACCTGGGAGGCGGAGGTTGCATTGAGCTGAGATCCGGTCACTGCACTCCAGCCTGGGCGACAGAGCAAGACTCCGTCTCAAAAAAAAAAAAAAAAAAAAAAAAAAAAAACCTGGCTTCCAAGTCACAAAGTGCGGGTGGAGGTGAATTATAGTTTGTGGGAAGTTTTTTGGTGTAAGGTGCAGGGTGAAAGCTGCTGGTGGATCTATCATTTTGGAGTCTGCAGGACCGTGATCTTCTTCTCATAGCTCCACTAGGCAGTGCCTCAGTGGGGACTTTGTGTGGGGGCTCCAAGCACCCATTTCCTCTCTGCACTGCCCTGATAGATGTTCTCTAGGATTCCGCCCAGACATTCAGGCTTTTCCATACATCTTCGGAAATCTAGGTGGAGGCTCGCAAGCCTCGATTCTTGCCGTCTGCATTGAAAGGCTTAACACCACATGGAAGTGGCTGATGCTAGAAGTAATTGGCTAGAACTTAACCATATTGCTCCTCTTAACTGTAAGAGAGGATGTAAAATATAGTCTGTGTGCCCAAAATGAAGAAAAATGGTATTGATGGTTAGCTAGCAATCTTTGCCACACTAAAAGTAATTGTGTCAAAGTTCTTGGTTCTTATTTGATATTCAACTAATCCCCTGCAACTGTTCAATTTTCTATGACTTCTGGTGGTTTTGTAATATTTATTTATTTATTCCAGTTGATAATGTGTTATTATCTTGAAATAAATAAATATTCTTGCCATTTTTCTCAAACATAAAGTTAACTTTAGAACAAATTACTACATCATCAATAGAACTTTGAGTATACATATTCAATGTTATGATAAACATAATTTTATATTGATCACTGTCTTTTAATAATGACACATACTTTAAAGAAAAGCATTGGGCTAAATGAGAAATATAAACTGCAAATCTCATTCCATTGCGTTTCATAACCACTTTGTTACCAAACCCATTAGTTTTTCACAAAGAGAAAACTGATGCTGAATATCTGATTACAGCAGTTCTGATGAAATGATTTATGTCCACGAGCTTTCATCAACACTTATGTGCTACGAAATTTCAAGTGGCCAACACCAAGACCAAGTCAAAGAGACAGTAGTATTGATGAAAGAAGCAGAGGCACCAGTGCCTAGGAAGCCATCAAATAAAAATGAGAATTAATGAGACAGCAAATTGGGATGCTCCGAATATCACATCTCCATGATTTTGTATTAGGGCAAGAAAAGTTAGGGTCAATCACAGATACTCCAGTAAGAAAAAGGGGATCTGTTCATTAATCAAGCTCAAACCAGAGTGGTCGAAGTTCTTCCTCTCATTAGAGGAAGAGCACAGTAGTTTCTTTTAATGTTCTAGTTGACTGAATATTTCATTCTCTAATGAGAAAGAGGTTACTGAAATCATCCCAAAATTCTACTGCAGACTGAATGTTGTAGAGGCAAAATTTGGTTAGAAAATCAAACTTCTCAAAATCCATATTATAAAGTTTTACAGAATATATTTTTTATCTGCATAAACAAACCAGCATACAGGTACTAAATCTCAGTTTGAGTATCAAATTTTGACAGTGTTTTTACTTACAATGAGATATCGGAGTATTAAGGGGCTAACAAATACATATTTAATGCTTTTCTATAATTATACTCAGAATAATCCTTGAGTTTTTGACTGAAAGTTTAAATATAATAATTATACAATGATAATCTCAAGATGTGATCTTTTCTGATCATTCTGAAATGTGTATTTTAAAGACATTCAGTTTATTGTTTTATATGCATATCATGGAGCCACTCAAATTTTACCAAGTCTTTTTTCCTTTCACTATCTTGAGGTATTTTATTTATTCATTTATTTTTAATTTTTGTGGATTTTTTTTTTTTTTTTTTGAGACAGAGTCTCATTTTGTCACTGAGGCTGGGGTACAGTGGTGCAATCTCAGCTCACTGCAACCTCCGCCTCCGGGATTCAAGTGATTCTCCTGACTCAGCCTCCCGAGTAGCTGTGATTACAGGTGTGTGCCACCACATCAGCAAGTTTTTGTATTTTTAGTAGAGACGGGGTTTTGCCATATTGGCCAGGCTCCTGACCTCAGGTGATCCGCCCACCTCAGCCTCCCAAAGTGCTGGTATTATAGGCCTGAGTCACCATGCCCAGCCAATTTTTTAATTAAGGTAAAATACATATGACATTTACCATCTTTACAATTTTTAAGTTTACAATTAAGTGACATAGGACTTTATTTACTTAAAAAAGAGGGTTTTTTTTGTTGTTGTTTCTTTGTTTTTAATTATACTTTAAGTTCTAGGGTACATGTGCATAATGTGCAGGTTTGTTACATATGTATACTTGTGCCATGTTGGTGTGCTGCACCCATCAACTCGTCAGCACCCATCAATTCGTCATTTATATCAGGTGTAACTCCTAATGCAATCCCTCCCCCCTCCCCATGATAGGCCCCGATGTGTGATGTTCACCTTCCCGAGTCCAAGTGATCTCATTGTTCAGTTCCCACCTATGAGTGAGAACATGCGGTGTTTAGTTTTCTGTTCTTGTGATAGTTTGCTAAGAATGATGGTTTCCAGCTGCATCCATGTCCCTACAAAGGACGCAAACTCATCCTTTTTTATGGCTGCATAATATTCCATGGTGTATATGTGCCACATCAGAGAAATGCAAATCAAAACCATAGTGAGATACCATCTCACACCAGTTAGAATGGCAATCATTAAAAAGTCAGGAAACAACAGGTGTTGGAGAGGATGTGGAGAAATAGGAACACTTTTACACTGTTGGTGGCATTGTAAACTAGTTCAACCATTATGGAAAACAGTATGGCAATTCCTCAAGGATCTAGAACTAGATGTACCATATGACCCAGCCATCCCACTACTGGGTATATACCCAAAGGATTATAAATCATGCTGCTATAAAGACACATGCACACATATGTTTATTACGGCACTATTCACAATAGCAAAGACTTGGAATCAACCCAAATGTCCATCTGTGACAGACTGGATTAAAAAAGAGTTTTTAAGAGATAAAGTCTCACTATGTTGCACAGGCTGGACTTGAACTTCTGAGTTAAAACAGTTCTCCTGCCTCAGCCTCCCAAGTAGCTGGGACTACAGGCATGTACCACCACACCTGGTTCTTTAGTAATTCTTTTAAGTAGATATTTTATGATACATTATTTTATCTGGTGTCTCTGTTTACTATTTCACCTGCTTTCAATACAAATCATATTGATATCCCAGGTTAGCATTGGAGAATATCCTTTAAAACACCTTTCTCCTGCAAATTCAAGAATCTCCAATGACCTTCTACTGCCCAAAGCATTAATATATTCAAGGTCTTCAGAATTCATTATCATTCATCAATATTTTTAATAGATGCCTGACTGGTCTTCTCACTAGTACAACATACTTATCCCTACAGTCATGATTTCTCTTATGCCATTCTTAAAACAGACAAGCTCTAAATACTTTTTTTTCCCCATTTAAATTTTATTCCTTTCAAGTTTTGGTTGAATTCTTACTGTTTCCACAGAGTCTTCTAAGGTTTTTGCAGGCCATAAACCTCTATTTATTCTCTCTGCTTCTTTTGTATTGCACTGTTCTGCAACAATATTTATTTTTTAGTACCACTTTATTGTAATAGTAAGCACACTATTAAATTGTCAGATATTTCTGATATTAAAAATTAGGGCTTCAAGACATCAGTCTTGGGAAATATTTATGAATAAGACCTCAAAAGCACAGGCAACAAAAGCAAAATTAAACAAATGGGATTTTATCAAACTAACAAGCTTCTGTAAAGCACAGAAAACAATCAACTGAGTAAAATGACAATTTATGGAATGGGATAAAATATTTGCAGAGTATTTATCTGATAGAATTTAATATCCTGAACATACAAGGAACTCAATCTTCTCAAAAAAAGAAAATATAAACAAACCAGACATCCAATTAAAAAAAAGGCAAGTGATCTGAACGACATTTCTCAAAAGAAGACATACTAATGACCAACAAATGTATTTAAAAAATACTCAACTTCACCAATCTTCAGAGACACGGAAATCAAAACTGCAGTGAGCTATCATCCCACCCCAATTAAGATTGATGCCATCAAAAAGACAAAAAATTTCAAATGCTAGTGACGATGTGGAGAATAGGGAACTCTTACACACTATGGGTGGAAATGTAAACTAATACAGACACTATGGTGAAAAGTATGGCGGCTCCTCTGCCAGCTACCAATAGAACTACCATACCATCCATTACCAAAGTACTGAACATTTGTTCAAAGAAAAGGAAATCAGTACATCAAAGAGACTCCTGCACCTCAGGGTTTACTGCAGCACTATTCACAATATCTGAGATATGGAATCAGCATAGGGATCCAACAATAAGTGAAATATATGTGGGATATACACCACATTGGACTATTATGTAGCCACAAAAACAAAATTCGATCATTTGAGATAACAGAAATGGAGCTGGAGGCCATTGTGTTAAATACAAAAGCCAGGAACACAATGAACACTGCATGTTCTCACTCATGTGGAAGTTAAACAAAGTTGATTGTGTAGAAGTAAAAGTAAAACACAATATGCTAGAGTCCAGAAAGATTGGGGAAAAGGGGATAGGGAAAGATCTGTTACAGCTAGATAGGAGAAATAAGTTCTAATTTTCATAGCACTGTTGTATGACTACAGTTACCAATGATATATAGTTTCAAATAGCTAGCAGGAGGTTATTAAATGTTCCCAACACAAATAAATGATAAATGTTTGAGACGATTAAGTGTACAATTCGATGATGGATATGGTAATTATTCTGATCTAATCGCTATGCATATATACATGGAATGAAGATATCACTATGTATCCCATAAATATGTACATATTATTACGTGTCCATTAAAAATAAGATTTAAAAACTTAGGGCATGGAAAATAGTATGAGATAATTTTTTAAATCACACAAGTTGCTGGAGATAATGTAAACTGATAGGACTTTCTATATTACAAATTTGAAAATTTCTCCTCTGTGGTGAGTAATATCCACGTACCAATCAGTTTGTGAAAATCCATGCTCTTTTTCTGCAGTCTTAAACACCTGAAACACTTGAATGATGCTAGTTAACTATAATTCTTCTTATATTGTAAGTATTTTATTTATTCAATATGTGAGAAGCTTGTAAAAATTGTAAGGAATAGACCAACAATCTGATTTTTTAAATTGTCACATACGTGAACAGACAGTTCATGAAAAAAAAGTGACTCGGACTTCCAGCTGGGCGTAGTGGCTCATACCTGTAATCCCAGCACTTTGGGAGGCCGAGGCAGGTGAATCACCTGAGGTCAGGAGTTCGAGACCAGCCTGACCAACATAGAGAAACACCATCTCTACTAAAAATACAAAAATTAACTGGATGTGGTGGCACATGCGTGTAATCTCAGTTACTTGGGAGGCTGAGGCAGGGGAATCTCTTGAACCTGGGAGGCGGAGGTTGCGGTGAGCAGAGATCACGCCATTGCACTCCAGCCTGGGCAACAAGAGCAAAACTCCATCTCAAAAAAAAAAAAAAAAAAAAAAAGCAAAGAAAACAAAGTGACTCAGACTATTAAAAAAGAAATAGCTTGATGTCAACCTTAATGAAATTAGTGAAAATTGAAACTAAAGTAAAAGAACATTTGTTTCAGTTATTAGATTAACAAATATCAAGAAATTGATTAAGTTTCTGTGATTGGAAAAGTGAATAGAAAGAATCCCATATTGCTGGTGGGAGTACATAGGGTCATTTGCAAAACCAAAAATGGACATGCCCTACTCCTGTACAATAAGACATATCAATAAGGATAATGTAAATGATAGCTTCAATTTCCCTATTTATATTCTCTCTACATCTTTACAAGAAGAAGGCTACTTCATGTGAAAGTCTGCATTTTATGTCTGAGGATTGTTTTCTGGCTATGAGAGCATGGTCAGACCATACACAAAGAAATCCGAAACTACTAGAGAGAGAACCCCCTCTAGGCCACCTTTAATTAATGATGGACTGGATAGTGAATTATTGGAGAAATGCTTAGCTTCCTGGCCACTGAGTTGGAATAACTCCAAGGCATGTTCTACCCTGTCTGCCAGAGTCCCCCAGCAACACTGTGCTTCAGTTTCTCACAGTGGTGTCTTGAAACTGCACTCCTTATTAGATTCTCTCTTTTCCCCGTGTGTCTTCCTCAATCCCTTTCATGTGATTCTGAGATGACTACCAAATAAATTATTTGTACCCTAGTCCTTTTATCAGGTTCTGGTAGAACCCAAACTGATGTAGATATCCACTGCAATTTTGTCTGTAAAAGGAAAACTTGGGGGAAAATATTTCATATTATTTTATTTATAGAGAGTCTTTTTATGTTGCCCAGGCTACTCTCAAACTCCTGAGTTCAAGTAATTCTCCTGCTTCAGCCTCCTGAAGCAAATATATTTAAATGCTTATTTATAAAGATTGATAGAACACATTAAAGTTCATTCTTTCAATGAAATACTAAGCTTCATTTAAAATAAATGACAGAGCTGTCTACATACTGATAATATATTATATCTAAGCTATGATACTTAAAAAGCATTAAATATTATAGTGCTTAGGCATATGTTTATAAAAGCATATTATATCTCAGGAAAAATAGAGAGGAATTGATAATAAAATTTATCTATGATATTAGAATCTAGCAGCTGTGGGATACTGACGAAGAGAGTCCAGCATGTTGATATAGCCCTGTTGGTGCCTTTTGATATTTATTTCACGTGCATTTCTATCTGTTCAAATATTGAATAATGAAATTTCACAAAAAAGGACAGATCAGTTTCTGTCTATGCAATTGTACGTTGAATCTCACTTGTTAGTAAGGCCTTGAGAAAACTGACCTTGAAGGAAAGGTAAATATGTATTCCAAGCCTATTGTGCAAAGATTCTATTATTTCTTAGTAAGCCTCAATTTGTAAAAGGTATTTCATACACAGAATACTCTGCATGACTGGCAATCAAACCAAAACAAAACAAATAAACAAAATAATCAGTTTCTAACACATGTAAGCTCATATTATAAATCTACATGGCAACCTCGAAGGATTTTAAGACTTTTTTTTTTTTTTTTTTTTTGAGATGGAGTCTCGCTCAGTCACCCAGGCTGGAGTGCAGTGGCCGGATCTCAGCTCACTGCAAGCTCCGCCTCCCGGGTTTACGCCATTCTCCTGCCTCAGCCTCCCGAGTAGCTGGGACTACAGGCGCCCGCCACCTCGCCTGGCTAGTTTTTTGTATTTTTTAGTAGAGACGGGATTTCACCATGTTAGCCAGGATGGTCTCGATCTCCTGACCTCGTGATCTGCCCGTCTCGGCCTCCCAAAGTGCTGGGATTACAGGCTTGAGCCACCGCGCCCGGCCAAGACATTTTTTTAATGGGACATAAATTGGGCAAGAATATGAAGAATATTCAATGAGAAGCTATAAAGGGATTAGCTTGTATGCAATACAGTCTCGGCTCACTGCAACATCCAACCCTGGGTTCAAGCAATTCTCCTGCCTCAGCCTCCTGAGTAGCTGGGAGTACAGGTGCCCATCACCACGCCCAGTTAACCTTTGTATTTTTAATAGAGATGAGGTTTCACCATGTTGGTCAGGCTGGTCTCGAACTCCTGACCTCAGGTGATCCACCTACCTTGGCCACCCAAAGTGCTGGGATTACAGGAGTGAGCCACCATACCCGTCTATGCAATATATTTTTAAAACCCTGTATGTACAGCAATTCTACAATCTGCCTGTGAAATAGAAGTGTATATTTTCAGGTGTTCTTAATTTTTATATAATTATTAGGTTCATGTTTCCAATCAAGTAAGAACAATCAAAACAAACACTATAATAAAAGAATTATTGTAACAAATTATTCGTTAATTGAAAACGTTGGCCTGTCATTTGTTGCCGTCAAATTAAAACTCCACATTAGATTCTTCTATTTAGAGTTCTTAATTGTTCGTTTCCTCTCCCTTCTTGCCATAAATTTCTAGATATTGTTCACTTTGTTTAATAATTAAGGAAGTTTTATCCAAATGATAATGAACTTTCACCATTTTGGCCTGTCTGGCAGTCTCCGAGCACATCAAATAAGAAAGGACCTGTCACCACAAAGTGCTGTGAAATGTACTTGAAAATGAAGTTTAATTTCAGTCAGCATTTCTTAGACCACTGCTGTTAACAGCTCTCTCACTTTACAAGGGTGACAAGATTGTACGGAGTTGAGAACCTAAGATGAAGTAACACATTTTGTATTGCAGGATATTCTCTATTTGCTAATCTTGATTATAGAAGAAAGAGCTTTGCTATCAGACCAGACGATTTGGAGAATAACCATTATTTTGAAAGTGGCAATGCAAATTAAAACAAGACACAAAATTATAAAAAGATTCCACTTAGGTCTAATCGTAACTAATGCCAGTAACTATTTGCATATACTTTAAAACAATATGTTTTGGTCTTAATTTTGATAAAATGCACTTGCTCTCATTGTTCTCACTTAAAAGTGGGAGATAAATTGTGAGAACATATGAACATAAAGTCACAGACACCGGGGTCTCCTTGAGTACTTGAGGGTGGAGGGTAGGAGGAGGGAGAGGAGCAGAAAATATAACTATTGGGTACTGGGCTTAATTCCTGAGTGATGAAATAACCAGTATAACAAACCCCTATGACATGAGTTTTCCTGTGTAACAAACTTTCACATGTATGCCTGAACCTAAAATAAAAGTTAAATATGTGTATGTGCATGTGTGCGCGCGTGTGTGTACACATATACTTCCTTGATATTTCTCTAGATGTATGGAGCTAATGAGGTCTGGTTGATTTAATTTGGTAGAGAGAGTAGTAAATATTCGTATAGGTCTCTTTCATTAGAGTGACATAAATAGTAACATAACCAGTCAGACATTCAGAATGTGATTTTCTAAGATTTTCAGACTATTTCACTAAAAGGAAAATCATTGGCTCTTTATCAAACCATTTTGACTGAAGCTATATTTCTTTGCCTTTTCAAACAGTGTTTTCTTGAAAAAAAAAAAAAAAAAAAACTCTGCTTCTGAGAGGTTAGCTCTAAAATGGTGCATCAAAGTCTGTGCCTTTAGAATACCTGTTAACAGCCACAAAAGAGACTTAATAGATAATGTGAAAGGGGGAGCTATTACTCCCCTTTAAGCTACAAAAGCATTTCTAGATAGCAGGGAAGATACAATTCAAAACACATCTGTTATGCTTCTCTTCTAATACGAGAAAACTAACATAAATCAGCATGAGAGAACCTAGCCTGCAACAATTTTGAAAAGAAAAAAAAAATCTCTAATGAATTCTCATGGTAACTCCTTTACCAAAACTATACAAGACAGCAAAAACTAAAACTAAAACAAAACCCAAAATGTGTTGGATCAAGATAAAAACTTATCTGTTGAAGAAATTACTGTAGCATACAACACCTGTGTATTTTCAGAGTGAATTCTAAAACACTTATAGGAAAATGGTAAGTGATGAGTGGCACAAACACACAATTCATTGGGTCATTGATGATATTCTAGTCTGAGTGAAATACACCTAGGCTTTAGTTCAATTTTCCAATCCAGAAAATGTGTTTAATGACACTGTGTTTGGTGCTACATATTAAAAATGCTTTTAAAAGTAAAAATAATAACAATCTATAAGTGTGGAGATGTAAGAGTCCCAAACGCCTGTGTGTTTGTGTTGTTGTGGTGTGTGTTCTCTGTGTGTGTGTGTGTGTGAGAAGATTGTTAGGAAGAATCTCCTTAAACTTTTGACAATAGCGTATTTTCTTAGAATTCAGTAAGTTAATTCTTGTTTTACCTTACTAGAGATGATTGTTAAAGACACCCACATAAGGGTGGTTGTACACAAAATTAGGAACTCTTGGAAAAGAAACAAAAGTGTGGTATAAATTTTCCCCAAGCTAAGATCAATATTCTGTAAAAAAGTAATAATAATGAATGGAAAATATAGGAGGTGTCTTCTCACTTACTTACAAATGTGACCTTGGACAAACGACGTATCTTTTTTTTTTCCATTTTTTTTCATCTGTAAATCTCACGTAGCCTTTAAAAAGGATTAAATAAAATTACATAAAAATACCTCAGGGAAGGTGCTTAGAAAAAGGCCCAGCACATGATTAGTGCTAATCACATGTTAGCTTTTACTATTTCCAGAACTATTATTAGTTTTGATATTATTATTGCTGTTAGTTAACCCATATTAGGCTTACCAAATGTAAATGTCACATAATCACGTACCACCATTCATCGTTACCAAGCATTATCTTTATTATCTACCTATCTGTGAGTTTGGTTGTTGTTGTTGTTTGAGACGGAGTCTCGCTCTGTCGCCCAGGCTGGAGTGCAGTGGCGCGATCTCGGCTCACTGCAAGCTCCGCCTCCCGGGTTCCCGCCATTCTCCTGCCTCAGCCTCCAGAGTAGCTGGGACTACAGGCGCCGCCACGAGGCCGGACTAATTTTTTGTATTTTTAGTAGAGACGGGATTTCACTGTGTTAGCCAGGATGGTCTCCATCTCCCGACCTTGTGATCCGCCCGCCTCGGCCTCCCAAAGTGCTGGGATTTCAGGCTTGAGCCACCGCGCCCGGCCCATCTGTGAGGTTTTTTGAAGGAAAGCCCGTTTTCTTAACGTATGTTCTGAACAAAATAATTAAGAGCAAGGACTCTGGAGTCAAGACTGTCCAGTTTGATAATTTGATTATATTTTATTTATTAGAATATTTTAGTGTGTACTTTTGTTGAGATTTTCTCATTAATATTTTATTCCAGTTATTTCCTGGGTTTCTGTGGAAGATATTATACTCACATTTGAAATAATAATTACATTAGGATTTCTTTAGAAAATATGCATTGACTTGCCAAAGACTCAAAAAGTCATATTGTTGTTTAGAATAACCGTAAGAGGAATACATTGAGTTATTTTTTAAAAGTAATGTGCAGATAAAAGGACATAGTGTAATTAAGAGAAAATTATTTTTATAGCACTTTGGACTAAATTATAATTGAATATTCTAATAGTGCCAGGAGTTACAGACACCAGTGAAAGTAAAATAAATAAGCAAATACAAAACTGCATACACTGATTGAAGATTCTTCCTCATCTACCCTGGGGGCATCATTTGCAGAGTGAATGGAGCCAGTCTTCATTAGTATTAAAATCAGAACACAACATGTCTTTCATTTGAACAGAGAAAAATAAATCTCAGTTGTAAGCCTATTTTATAAACACTATAGAGAGTAGGCCAGGGGGAGCATGTCCACACAGAGTATAGTGGTTTGTTGAAAGGAAACATTGGACATGTCTCTAACTTTAAAAATAACTAGAATACAGGTGTCGTATTGTCAACAATATAGTGCAGAGCTGGGTTGATGCCATGTAGTAATTGATATTAACTGCAGAGGTTAGTAAATAAGAGTTACAGCAGGACATTCTATTTGATGGGCATGTCCATTGTTGCAGCTCCCACTTCAACACTTTTAAAGAGTCCTGTAAGAGCTTAATAAAGATAATTTCTATTAATTGGCAAATTTATTACTTTCTGGGTCTTTTCCATTATCCTTTAATATATTTCTCAGGCTCTGTCTTTTAATACCAACAATTAATACAGCTTCCAATTATTTGTTAAAGTGAATTAAAATTATTCCAAAGAAGCCACCACTGTTCATATTTATTGAAGTGGTCACAGACAAGGTGTCACTCAAATTCTCATATTGAACATCATTGTTCAAGCATTGCATGCAACAGGTATGGTAACATCACTGCCTTTATTCATGGTTGTCAAGAAAAATTTCATCAGACAATGTTAAACAGGTAATTATTATTTTATTCAAGACTATTGCAATGGGGAGAGAGGCAATAATTAAGTCTGAACTTACCTCTGCTGTAACAAAGAATGGTAGGGTTTTTAAGGGCTGTGGTGAGTTAGTGGAAAAGTAACAAAGGATGTTGCAGGGAGGTTGATTAATGGAGTGTGTCAAGTACATTAAATTATACATTAAGTTTGTGATTAGGGCCTTTTGCTTGGAATGTTTTGCTCTGTGATTGGGTAACCTGCGTTCTGTAAGGGATAGGGGGAAGGAAGGACAGGATCCTCTGTGGTTAGCCCACGTGGTCCAGAGTGAGAGGGAGGTCAGTTATCTAGAGACAAAAAGAAGCCTGCATAAAGTTCAGTCAAGCTAAGGGGAATTTTTAGGCCATCTTACCCTAAGCCACCCTTAGAGAGAGCACCACTCACCCTAAGTCACCCTCAGAGAGAGCACCAAAGCTACCCTAAGATAAATAAAGAAATATCATGGACTCCTTGGAAAGTACTATCCCAAAAGCTCTCCAGGTTCAAGAAAGCTTCAAGAAAACCCTATCTTTCCAAATGGGCTACGATATTCTGAAAACTCATAGCAATTTCAGCTCTTGGAAATAAGTGTGAATTTCATGTTTCCATGTCTTTCTTGGATTAGTATTGGGTTTTCTAAGGCAGAATAGAATATCTGGTCAAAAGATGGGTTTAATAGCTCTTATCACTTGCACCAAGGTAAACTTTCATGAAATAGTCTTCACATAAATGCCACTATATCCTCTTTTGTAAGGAAAAAAATCAGAAGAAATAATAGCTAGAAGCTTAGCAGTACAAGGACTGGTAAGAAATGATACTTGCTGAGAGAACCACGAGAGTCAATGATTGGTTGGCTACTCTGGAATTGTGATATAGGCATGGGTTTATCCATTGCCTTCTGTGAACAAAGGAGAAAAGAAAAAGCAGGGTCAGAGGATGATGATATCAGTTGTGTTTGGGATATTTTAGCTCCCTTCCTCTCTTAAGATGATGCAACAAAAGAGAGAAGTAACAAATTAGCAAATAGGGTAATGTAGATTTTAAAAGACATATGCTATTTGAGAAGTTGAAGTATTTTATGCGTTTAAAGACGATAGCAGCTGGCATTTATTATAGTCAAAATTGCTGCCTTGGAAAATTTGCAATGAAGCTTTAAGAAATCACCAAGATTATGATCCAGAATTCTAATGGGTTCAGCTTTAGGAGTAGATTACTTCAATCTGAAAGATAAAACATTGTTATTCTTAGACTGATTTTACCACTAAGAACATATACAGGCAGTAAATACGGTAGCTTTGTTGCAAAGTGAAAACTGTTTAGATGAGGAAGGAGGGCATTAGCATCTTTCATATAAACTAGGAGGCCTTTTTCAACTTTACAAGGTCTAGAAAATATTTACTTAAATTTCATAGTGGTAAAATTGCCAAGAATAAAACCATGAAGGCTGATCAGTACTGAAGTTATTTCTTGTTTTGTTTGTTTTGTTCTTATTTACCCAAAGCTTCATAGCCGGAGAGCACATGAATAAATCACCTCTGAAGAGAGCTGAGTGTGTGAATATCAGACAGAAGGTATTTTTAATACAGGCAATATCTTCTATGGCAAATGTGCTCACTTGTCAGAAAGAATGTGAAAAATATAATTAAGATGTTAATTTTGGTATACCTAAACAACATGTGTTTCCAACTAATAGTTTGAAGTGGGAAACAATTTGGGTTTGCCTGTGTTTCTGAGGCAAGTTTCAATGTGATGAGGTCTGGAATTAATTAATTTTGAGTTGTTCCTTAAATTCATAATTTAACTGATTAAAAGATTACTCTTCTAGAGTTTATGATATGAAAAGACTTCCTAGAGAATGATCACCTCGCTGATGGAGAGCAGAGGAATTCAAACTTGGAGAGACGCAGATTCAGCATAACAGTGCTGTACATGAAAACAATAGAGAATGGGTGGCGGTCTTTGTTGTTGTTTTAATAAATTTTATGTGTATTTACATTCATGGAATGTAAAACAGGTTTGTCTAGAAATCCATGATAGGTAATTGTTTCTATAATTTTATGTTTCTTGTTTTTAAAATGAACAGCTAAAATAAAAATGGATGAATATATTTTAACACTCCTTTCTCCTCACGGCATCTGATAAGCAAGCATGTGTTAATTCATGTGACTTATTATCCTCAGCATCTTTCTGTTTGTTGTACCCTCTTTCAGAAGAACTGACATTCATTATAACAGTAGAAATCATTTAAAATGTCAGTTCAAAATTTTACTGCTTGAAACAGCTCATCCTTCAATAATTAAGTCAATAAAATGAACTTAATTTAATTTAAACAGTGATGCTGTTTTGTAGGCCTGGTGGAGTCATTACAATTAGTAATTCATAATTAGAATTTTATTGATGTCCATGCACCGTGTTGCCGAGCATCATCAAGAAACTGTGATGATTGGTGGTAATTTGATAAACATTCAGAACCATTGCATTAATTATGTGCCTTCCAATTATATCTGAAGTTAATGAATGTATGGAGATATTGTGGAGATGAATTCAAAGGACAGCTCAACCTGAATTTTAAGACCATATTTTGTAATATTCTAATTATAACTTTCCTGCTTATCAGCTGTTAGACAAAATGAGGCTTATCTAAAATATTAAATGTGAATATTGTTCATACAACAATCTGTTTTCTAAAATCTTAGTGATTAATTTGAAACAGCAGTCAATGTAATTTCTGTGTAATATGGTGAATAAAAAAGCTACAAAGCATATTTTAGACTGAATTAACAGCAAACAATCCATGAATATGGTGGCTAGAAAATCTTTAAAAAATAAAGTAAATGACCTTCCTAACTTTGCTTCTGTTTTCTCATATAAAACATAAGTGATGCCCAATTTAACTTTACTTAATTATTGCCAACAAATTAAAAGAACTACTATGGCTTTCCAGATGCCACCACTGCCAGGAGCCCAGTATTATCAGCCATGGACAACCCCACCATGTTCTTAGACATCACCATGGATGGTGAGCCCTTGGGACGTGTCTCCTTTGAGCTGTTTGCAGACAAGATTCCAAAGACAGCAGAAAATTTTTGTGCTCTGAGCATTGGAGAGAAAGGATTTGGTTATAAGGGTTCCTGCTTTCACAGAATTATTCCTGGGTTTATGTGTCAGGGTGGTGACTTCACACAGCACAATGGCACTGGTGGCAAGTCCATCTATGGGGAGAAATTTGATGATGAGAACTTCATACTAAAGTACACAGGTCCTGGCATCTTGTCCATGGAAAATGTGCTGGATCCAACACAAATGGTTCCCAGTTTTTCATCTGCACTGTCATGACTGAATGGTTGGATGGCATGCATGTGGTCTTTGGCAAGGTGAAAGAAGGCATGAGTATTGTGTAAACTATGGAGTGCTTTGGGTCCAGGAATGGCAAAACCAGCAAGAAGATCACCATTTCTGACTGTGAACAACTCTAATAAGTTTGACTTGTGTTTTTATCTTCATCACTAGACCATTCCTTCTGTTGCTCAGGAGAGCACCCCTACACCCCACTCGCTCGCAATATCCCATCATCTTTGTGCTCTTGCTGCAGTTCCCTTGTGTTCCATGTTTTTCTTGTTCCCTTCCATGCTTAGCTGGATTATAGAGTTAATTTTATGATCATGAAATAAAAACTAACAACAAAAAAGAATTACTACAAAAAGAATGCATATTCTCCTAGATAAAAATACATAAAAATTACATACCAGTGAAGACTGTCAATATCTTTCCTTTTCTTTACTGATGGGGTTGAGGGAGGAGGGCAGAATCACATTTGGTTGGGCCTATTTAAACTTAATTAGCAGAGCATATTTTGCACAGCCATTACAAAAAACAATTCTCTAGAAAATTGATATATACATGTTTTCAATTTGAGTGAGATATGGTTTGGCTGTGTCCCCACCCAAATCTCATCTTGAATTGTAGCTCCCATAATTCCCATGTGTTGTTGGAGGGACCCAGTGAGAGACAACTGAATCATGGGGGAGGTTTCCTCCATACTGCTCTCATGGTAGTGAATAAGTCTCATGAGATCAAATGGTTTTATAAAGGGAAACTGTTTCTCTTTGTTCTCATTATTTCTTGCCATGTAAGACATGCCTTTCTCCTTCCACCATGATTGTGAGGCCTCCCCAGCCACATGGAACTGTGAGTGCATTAAACCTTTTTTTCTTTATAAATCACCCGGTCTCGGGTATGTCTTTATCAGCAGCCTGAGAATGGACTTATATAGAGTGATAATGGAAACCTGTGGTAATGTCCATAGTGTTTTGTCTGTAGAACTGAGATGTTGTGCCTCTTCAGACTACTGTCTATCAGGTTGCAAAAACATCTGGTGTAGTTCAGACTCCATGCTCATTGGTAGCCATCTAATCTGTTGTTGTGCCTGTAATTTTACTACCTCCTGATGTTTCTTTATTCTGTCTAAATCTCTTTGATTAAGGGGCCACTGAGCAGGCAAACTAACATAATAGTCTCGACAGTCCTAAAAAAATATGGAAAATGCTGTTCCTGTGAAGTAGAAAGGAAAAAAATTTTTAAATGGAAGACAGAAAGAAGGCGAGAGAGAGAGGAAAAAAAAGAGAGAGAGAGAAAAAGCAACAAAACACTGTGATATTATCGAGCTGTGTCCCCACCTAAATCTTATCTTTGAATTTTAGTTCCCATAATCCCCATTGTTGTGGGAGGGATCCAGTGGGAGGTAATTGAATCATGGAGATGGTTACCTCTATCATTTTCTTGTGATAGTGAGTAAGTTCTCACAAGGTCTGATGGTTTTATAAGGGGCTTCCCCCAACCCCGCTTCACCCTGCACTTTTCCTTGCTGCTGCCTTGTGAAGAAGGATGTGTTTGCTTCCCCTTCCACCATGATTATAAATTTCCCGAGGCTTCTCCCGCGATGCTGAACTGTGAGTCAATTAAACCTCTTTCCTCTATAAATTACCCAGTATCAGTTATGTCTTTATTAGTAGCATGAGACTAGACAAATACACACTGAAATTTAAAAATATCCAATGAACCTTATTTTTCCCAAAGTA
This sequence comes from Rhinopithecus roxellana, assembly GCF_007565055.1. NCBI lineage: Eukaryota > Metazoa > Chordata > Mammalia > Primates > Cercopithecidae > Rhinopithecus > Rhinopithecus roxellana. The sequence continues at coordinate 63,922,015 of NC_044561.1, read as the reverse complement.
AAAAAAAAAAAAAAAAAAAAAAAAAAATGCTCTTTCCTAGTATATAAATAGAAACAGAACCAGAGCTATTACTTACTAACTTGACTTTAATAATTTTTCAGGCTTATTTTAATTGATAATGTGGTTATGGGACTGGAAATTGAGGGTAAGGGTTCATAACCAGGTACTGTAACTGTCTAGATGCATGATTTTGAAATAAGTCACATAACTTTCTCCAAAATTAAGAGTTCAGAATAGATAACTACAAAGTGCCTTATTGCTCAAAAATTCTACAGACCTATGAAAATATATCAATGAACATCATAGATTATGCTTGGAATAACATATAGTTCTTGCACATAAAAACCTTAATTAAAAAATATAATCCTAGTGTTGAATACTTAAAAATATAAAATAAACACAAATAAAACACTACTGCCTTATTAAATCATGGATTTTGATGTTCATTATAGACAACTCTATTTTTGTAATATTTAAATTCATTTCTTTATAATGACCTATGTTCTTTAATTTGTTCTTGATATTGTTTGGCCATGTCCCCACCCAAATCTCATCTTGAATTGTAGTTCCAATAATCCCTGTGTGTCAAGGGCAGGACCAGGTGGAGATAATTGTATCAGAATTGTCAGAATCATCCATGCTGTTCTTGTGATAGTGAGTTGTCAAGAGATCTGATGGTTTTATAAGGGGCTTTCCACTTCCCTTGACAACCACTCCATTCTGCTACCCTGTGAAGAAGGTGCCTGCTTCTCCTATACCATTGACCATGATTGTAAGTTTCCTGAGGCCTCCCTAACAATATGGAACTGTGAACCAATGAAACATCTTTTTTTAAATAAATTATCCAGCCTTGGGCAGTTCTTTATAGCAGCATGAGAACAGACTAATATAGTTCTTATTAGCTTTTACCTTACTTACATGCTGTATTAGTTTCCTAGGGCTTCCATCAAAACATTACCACAAACTAGATGGCTTAAGAAAAAGGAAGTGTATTTTCTCACAGTTCAGAAGGCTGGAAGTCTGAAAGTAAATTGTTGGCAAGGTTGGTTCCTTTTGGATGCTCTGAGGGAGAAACCATTCCAAGCCTCTCTCTCTCCTGGCATCTGGTGGTTAACAGCAACTTTTGACTTCAGGGATAACCCTAAAGCCAGTATGATATCATCTTGAGATCCTTAACTAATTATATTTGAAGAGGAAAGCAAAGACCCTGTTTTCAAATATGTTGCCATTTTTAGTGTTGGGGCTCCAAAACCAATACTCCAAAATAGGGTTATTTGACATGCTGAACTAAAAAAGATTCAAGATCTCTCTGACCACACCACACTTCCTGGCTCTCAATCTTCTGTGTTTCCCAAGTCACAGGATCAAATTGTTCTGAAGTTCTCTTATCTATCTAAAGTTTGGACTTACAGAATAAGAAAACAATTACCTCTGGTGTCTTCCCTGAATTTTCATTAACTGAAATCATATGGTGGGAAGAAAGACTGAAGTCTGTCAACACACCTGGAGAGATTTTTGTTACAAACCATTTTCTGCTCAGGGGCTCAACAGACTTTATCCCACACCACTCTATGTTGTTTAAGCCCATTGAATTCCCCCCAAAATTATTTACTACCCCCTAAAATCATCCATACTTCCCCATCTCTTATTCTCTAAGAAGGAGGCTATATAACAATATATAACAATTTGTTCCCTATTGCATGGTGGGGAAATCACTCTCTAATTTCCAGGCATGCTAATACATTTGAATGCCTTTTCTTCTATTAATCTGCCTTTGTGAATTGATTTTTTGCAACGATTCAGAAGGTGAAAGGGAAGTTTACCCTTGGCAGCTACCAGGGAGGGTTGAGGCTTCAGTGAGCTGTGATTGTGCCACTGTACTCCAGTCTGGGAGACAGAGAAAGACCTTTCTCAAAAAAAAAACAAAAAAAAATTAATGTTACTACTGCTTATGGCAACCACAAACTCATTCTCTGCATCAATTCAATCCCAATTATGTCACATTTAAGTCAGATCCAACAGCCAAAATACATGATTATTATTTTTTAACTTTGCATCATATCTTTACATAAATACTAATTTATTCATTCTAGGTGGTGAGTGGAACTTCTTCACTTCCATGCATTATTTTTATGTAGTAACTGTTTTCATAAGGTTTTCTAATTTGATAGGGTGTTGAAATGGTTCTGTGTTTTTTTAAATGGAAATTCCTTAGTATATCAAATGTTTATATAATACTAGAATTATAGGCACTCTTCTCATCTCTTGGTAGTCTTAGAAAAGCATTGTATTTGCTGCAGAAGACAAGTCCCAGAACTTCCAGAACCATTTGTGATTTTCTTTCACATTAAAAAAAAAAAAAAATATATATATATATATATATATATATATATGTAAATGAATCTGTAAGGGAGCCTTTTAAGTAGACTTGTGTAAAAGGGCTAAGCTTCTACCTGCCACACAGAGATTGACTATGTCTTGTAATTCAAGGTTATATTTTCAATCCTGAATCAAAGATATGATGAGTTTGCAGACAGTTGGCTGATGTGGCAAGAAGGTAGCAGAAACCATTGCCTTGGAGACTTAGGTTTATGTAAAAGATTGTAATGTTAGATAGACGGCAAGATGTTTAAATAAAAGCATTTACCATGTCCATAAAAAGCTACATTATTCAGAAATTTTGTGAATAATATATTTGAATGTAGTTCTTTAAAAGCAGTACCTATATTTGTATAACCCAAAAATGTGAACACAATATAACCACTCAGAAATTCTTATTACCCTAATTGCCATTGTGATATAAATGTAAATGTTTACAAGCAGTAGTGCATGCTTTTTGTTGTTGTATTTGAATTTAAAAAATCAGTTTTTCACCCAACTGATGCTTTTGAAAAGAAAAAAAAGAAACTAAATATTTCGGCTTCCAAGGCTTGGGAAATAGTTTTGATTTCTTTATGGTTGTAATAGTCTCTGCAAGAAAATCTAAATTAAGAGTCGCATTTTAGCACAAAACAACAATTTCATTTTGTAGGACTCAGAGTATTTTTTAAATGCCCAGAACAGAAATTTCAATGACTATTTTTTTAACCTCAAAATATAGCCCTACGATAATCACTGGGACAAAAGCCTGCAAAATATACAAATATCGTATGTGCAAGTGGGCCAGAATTCCTCAAGTTGCTCAATTGTAGTCTGACATAATGGGTGCAGGGCACTTTCTCTGGAGTTACCCCCTGGAGGAAGGCTTATTATTCAGCCCAATGATGAAAGTGTTTGTGTCATCCCCGCCGCCAGTGAAAGATGTTGCCCACACAGAGTGGGAGCTTTGAAGTCTTAGTATTTCAGTCTTCAAGTTTCCATGTGTCAGTTCCGAAAACAAAATGTAGAAAAAAGACAGCTGCACAAGAATCTCCAGGAATAGCCTGAGTCAGTGGCAAATGAGCAGGCATTCTGTTGGACATATTGATTTAGTTTGTAATTTTCCCACTGCTTGTTAAAAACCAGAATGTGCTTAGATACTTCTTCTCTGTACGGCATAATAGGACATTGATCTTTTCATAAAAAGTATTTGTTGGGGAATGTCTGTCCACTTGAGCTTTTACCGGGGACAATTGTTTTCAAATGCAAAGCTTAACAGAAACGCATACATAACTGTATTGAGTGAACATACGAATGAAGGGAAAGAAACGTATAGTAACTTATTCTTATCAAATTTCCAGAGTCATGAAATGAAAATGCAGATCTGAACAAGATGAGCTGGAAACTGCTTGTTGTAATCCCAGCCCTGTTTGGTAAGGGGAATGTACTCCTGTCACTTCACTGCTTCTGAAACTTTCACATTAATAATTAGGACTCTTGTTTCTTGGAGCCCCAGGTTATTTGCATTGCTTCAATATGGAATGTATATTAAAAAATATTAATGACTGTGATGGAACAAGAGAAAGGAAAGAAAAACAGCACAGGAAAAAAGACAGTAAAAAGGAACTGTCATTTAGTCTATAAATGGAAACAAATGTTTATTAAACTTTGAATGTGTGCACTGTATGTTTGGGGTTATAGTGGGAATGGGGATTGGGTAGGAGTATAAAGATAAGCAAAATATTCCCAGGCCTAGAATAACATAAAAATGTGTTTAAATAAATACTAAAAACCTAAGTTGGAAATTTAGATTGTAAAAGAGTATAGAAAATACAACATGGAGAGTTCTAGTTTACAAGTGTAATCATAATTAAGGGAGTCATTAGGACATGTAAGCATAAGCTTTCCAAGAGGCCAGGTATGTGCAAAAATGCTCAATATCACTAACAATCTCAGAAATGCAAATAAAAACTGCAATAAAATCTCAGCTTATTCCTTTTAAAATGGCATTTATCCAAAAGACATGCAATAACGGATGCTGGTAAGGAGGTGGGAAAGGTAAGCCCTCAGAGACTGTTGGTGGGAATGTAAATTGTTATGGCCACTATGGTGAACAGTATGGAAGTTCCTCAAAATCTAAAAGCAGAACCACCCTATGATCCAGCAATTTCACCACTGGGCATATATCAAGAAAAAAGGAAACTGGTGTATCAAAGAGATGCCTACACTTCCATGTTTACTGCAGCACTATTCAAATAACCAAGATATGGAATCAACCAAAGTGTCCATCAACAGACAAAAGGATGAAGAAAATGTAGTACACATCCAGAATGGAATATATTTTTAGCCATACAAAAGAAAATCCTGCCATCTGCAGCAACATTAAAAGAACTGGAAGACATGTTAAGTGAAATACTCCAGGCACAGGAAGACAAATATTGCATATTCTCACTCATACGTGGCAGCTAAAAAATAAATCAAACTCATGGAGACAGAGAATAAAATGATGGCTACCAGAGGCCGGGAAAGGTACTGGGAAAGGGAGGATAAAGAGTGGTTGGTCAATGGGTACAAAAATAGAGTTAGAAGGAATAAAACATAGTGTTCAGTAGCACAAGAGAATGCCTACAGCTAACAATAATTTATTGTCTATTTCAAAATGGTAAAAATAATAGAATTGCAATATTCTAAACACAAAGAAATGATAAGTTCTGGAGATTATGGACATCCCAATTACCCCGATGTTATCATTACACATTGTGTGCTTGTATCAATATATCACATGTACTCCCTAAATATGTACAACTATTTTGCTTTTATGAGAATTAAAAAATTTCTAAAAAGGCTAGGGAAGGAGGACAAGACACTGAATAAAAAATGACAGAGATAAAAGGAAGGAGAGGTTTTTAGGAGATGTAGTATTTCAGGCAGAAGGAACATTGTGAACAAGAATATAGAGGAATAAAATAAGTAGAAATATTTGAGAAATATTTGGCTGGAAAGAAAAATTGGGGAAAGTCAGAGGTTGGGTAGTAATATTACTATAATATATAAACTCTCTTTGTAATCAAGAGAAAATAGAGTTTCAAAGGAATACTTTTTCACAGATTTGTTAGTCCTTTGCACACCAACCCAAAATAATGTCTTATGATTACTTGGACTATCTTTTTTTTTTTTTCTAAATTTTTAAAATAAAAGTTTCCTTGACTCATTATTGTTTGGCAAAAAACCCATTGCAAAGTTCAGAGAAAATCATTACTTCTGATGAACTGAAAACTATACCTGTATTTGTGCAGCTTTGGTTCTTGATTTTGAATATCAGGAAAAAAAAAAAAAAGTAGAGTTTCTTCAGGGTCAATGACACTCCCTATTTTTCCATTTTTCACACACACTAAACATCATCCAGTCAAAGCCTCTGGAATTTCTTTCACCTTCTGAGAGACATTACAAGAGAGAGGACATGGTTTTGAACTTCTACTGTAAACTTTTCCAAATTTGTTCTCAAATGAGGCTTAATTTTTGCACAATTAATATTTTTAAACTTAAAGAACTGTCTTATTTTGGATAAATACATTCTCAATAAATTTGTATATTTAAGAGGGTAGGTTTAAGAATCCTATTAAAGATTTAGCACTTGTAAAAGTTTGAGCTGAGATATTATACATATCTCAAAGTTACCCAGTGAGTATTTTTAAGATTAGGCAAATCCACACAATTTCAGTTCGTTCTAAGATCCATGTGAGAGAGCTATATTAACTGTACATCCGATGACTAAGTGTTCTAGATATATATTTAGAAATGACATTATTGTAAAATTATATGTGTTTTAAAAACTCTATATGAAGAAAATCTTTTTTTTAGGTCAAATGTGTCATTTAAAAATCTAAAAAAAGAGAAAAAGGGACCCTGTGAGCTTTCCTTGAACTAATAACCTTGAAGAATTATGTTAAAATATCTCTTCTGATGGGATACGTTGACTATATATGTCTGTCAGTAGCCAGAATTTGTATCTATATTAAAAAGAAAAAAGACCAAAAAATAACATCCATATAAAAGTATGATCTAAATACTGAGTTATTGTACCAAAAAAAAACAAGTAAAAAATCTACAGTAGAGATCTTCATTTTTTTACTTTTAGGGTGTAAACTGAATCCACATAAAATGTGGAAATACGTGCAAGAGATTCAATGTACACATATCTGTATGATTTGGTCAGTCTAGTTTATCATAGCCAGTTTGTATGCTTTTTTGGACAGCAAAACATGTAAATAGCCCAAAACTGCAGCTGATGAAGTAGTATGAGACTGTAAATGGACCAAACTTTGGAATCCTATGCTATTCTTCTCCTAAGTAGGGGTGCTAACTTTGTCAACGTTCGTAAGTTACCCATGATGATTAGGTAAGAGTCTCTTCCATTCACACCATCATGGAGATGGCTGGGATTGAGGAAGAAGTCAATGTACCAGAGATGTTTATGAATCTAAGATGGCTTTACTGGAGTGTATGAAGTTTTCAATGTGTATGTATTAGAATCAGGACATTCAGAATATCTGGAGACAACCATCCTTCAGGAAAGGTTAGTCTTCCTGAGACAAGTTTGACTGTCAGTTTATGTTCTAAGCATATCTGTGTGGCCAGTACACTCAGGGTGGACAGTCTCTGAACTGTTAGTCTTTCCAGAGCGGGCTCTCTATTCAGATAGTAGTAGAACAGAGTATTCAAAACATACATGTTATTCAGGGGATGAGAAATATCTTTATGCTTTTCCTATGCTTTCTTCTTGGCCTGGAAACAAATCTGTTTATGCTTTGATTTGATCAGACTTTGAATGTGTATGAACATGATTAATGAAAGGTTAAAAAAGCCTCCCATAACCTAGGAGAGGGGGAATCTGTTCTTAGCCCACTTCTGACAAATATCAGTATCTGATTCCTCCCCAGTTGGGATGCTCCTCAGACAGGGGTTACGTGTAGTGGTAAGAAACAGGGTGTGATTGGGTGAGGGGGAAATTGTGCTTAGGTTCTAGATTATGTGGATTCTATCTCTCTCAAGTGCTTCACTCACAAATCTTTGAAGGTCCCCAGAGTCCCAGTCTTCTCTCCCAGATCTTTGCAAGTAAAGGCTGATAGGTGGCAAAAAGCCCATTGATTTTGGCTATACTGGTTGTGTTCCCTGTCTTCCCTTAGTGTCTATGTGAACTTAAACAATTCAATTACCCAAACTAACCATACTTCCTAATCAGGAAAAAGGGGTTAATAAGATAATGTATCTATATCATAATTTCCTATTAAAATTAAATAAGAAAAATCCATTTAAAGTGTCTGTCACACAAATCTTTGCAAGCTATGCATCCAACAAAATAATAATATCAAGAATCCACCAGGAACTGAAACAACTCTCCAAATAAAAAACAAATAACCCCATTAGAAAGAGGGTAAAGGACATGAACGGACATTTCTCAAAAAAAAAAAAAAAAAAAAAAACAACCGTAAAAGTGTTTAACAAGCATATGAAAAAAAAAATCAACATCACTAATCATCACAAAATGCAAATAAAACCACAGTGAGATGCTATTTCACACCAGTAAGTATGGCTATTATTAAAAAGTCAAAAAACAACAGGTGTTGAAGATGTAAAGAAAAGAGAAAACATATACACCCTTGGTGGGAATTGGTGGGAATGTAAATTAGTATAAATTCTATGAAAAACAATACGGAAATTTCCCCAAGAACTAAAAATAGAATTACTATTCAATCCAGTAATTCTATTACTAGGCATCTAACCCCATGCCCCACCAAAAAGGAAACCATTATACCAAAAAGACACCTGCACTCATATGCTTATTGCAGCACAATTCATGATAGCAAAGTTATGGAATCAACCTAAGTGTCTATCAACAGATGGCTGGATAAAGAAAATGTGATATATGCACATCATGGAATATTATACAGTCAAAAAAAAAAAAGACTGAAATTATGTCTTGTGCAGCCGCACAGTTGGAATGAGAAGTCGTTATTCTAAGTGAAATGACTCAGAACAGAAAATCAAACAGTGCATGTTCTCACTTGTAAGTGGGTGCTAAATAATGGGTACACATGGGCATGCAGAGGGGAATAACAGACACTGGGGACTCTTAAAAAGGGAGGATGAAGGGGAGATGAGGTTTGAAAAACTACCTATCGGGTATAATGTTCTTCATTAGGATCAGAGGTACACTAGAAGTGCAAACCTCACCATTATACAATACACCCATGTAACAAACCTGCACAGGCACCCCCTAAATCAAGAAAATTTAAAGAAACATAAATTATGGCAATCTGTACTATAAAAAATAAATAAAATAATAAAATATTAGTTATGTTCTTAACAACAACAAATTCGTATACATATTTTTAAAAGTTACCCAGGTATGACTTCCAAGTGATTCTTGGATGTTTATCTATTTATTGACAGATATGTTATTTTAACTTTAAAAATTCTAAAATTTGAGAATCCGTGAAATGATATCCACCTAGAACTTAGGAAAATGGAGCTACTGTTTGCTATAGATAAAGTTATTGTGCATATACTATGTATCAGCCACTGAGGTAACGTGTCAGGAACATAAAAATTAGCCGAGGTGTTTAATAGTTTTAGATGCCATAAAAATACTGCTCAAAAGGTCAGACTGAGAATAATCAAATAATCAATTAGGTAAAAATTTTATTTGCTTTAGTGCTATGAAGCAACAGTATATAGCATCATGAGGATGTATACCATGGAAATCTGTCCTGAACTAGAGTATTAAGAAGACTTCCCCAAGAAAGCATCCTTTGGGCAATATAGCACAACTATTGCAAGTTTGGAATCAGAGACCAGAATGCTTGTGTTCAAGAATCATGGATCTGCCACATATGAGCCTAGGTGACCTTGCTGGTTTTTCCGTTTTACTAATACTCAGGTATGTCATTCATCAAATGGGGAGAATAACAGTACTTGCCCACAGAGTTATTGGGAAGATTGAATTAGTTAATATTCATAAAGTATTTAGCATTGGCATGTATTATAATAGTATATACCTTGTAAATATATTATTAGTATTAATAATCTCATTTTGCTAATTATTACTTTGTGTGATTTGAATGTTAGTCGAAGTTAACCAATGAAATGGAGGACTTGTGGTGGGAGAAGAGCATGTGCAGGAAGGGCACAGAGTCCTAAGTTCTGGAAGGCAAGGGCAATGTAGTAAGAAATTAGATTAAAAGAGAGAGAACATAGAGGGAATCACAGGCCAATATTAAGGATTCCAAAGCTAAGTACTCTTTGGAGAGGATAGTGAAGAGGGGAAAGATTTGAGGAGAGGAGTATGGTGGGAAAGCTTTTGAAGTGGCCTAGATGAGAAACGATATTTTACAGTATAAATACAGTGGTAGAAATAGACACACAGCTAACCTACTTGCCTTAGCCTCACTCGAAATTAGGTGTGAGGAATGTACTATGAATTAAAGTGTGACATTTGCAGGCCTAGATCACAAAATCTTCTCTCATCCAATTCTATTTTTATGTCTAATTAACTGATTAGCTGAAAAGTAATTAAAGGAGCCCACGGAGAAAAAAACAAAACAAAACAAAAACAAAAACAAAACAACAACAACAACAAAAACCACAAGATGGAAGAATCCTGGATTCCTGAATGACCATATGGAACAAATTCTCATTACATTTCCCTTTTGATGCTTAGGAGTACATGAGGAAGAAGAAGAAGAAAAAAAAAAGGAGTAAGAAAGCATGAAATCCTCATATACGCTGAGTCTCACAGTAGTAAGATCCCACTCTGAGACTGTCCCATTCCCATAGCACCTGTCAACCTCTTATGGTGTTTTAACCTTTGAAACAATTGGCATAGTTTACATTTGTCTGTTGTGTTTTCAAAGTTTCCTCTTCTTCAAAGCAGTTTTCTCACCATTTTCTACTCCATGTAACATGTTATTTGTAAGTAAATCTTAATAAATCTTAACTGCCTCCCTAGCTAGAGCAGGATTATAAGACATGTTAACCAAAGCTTTGAAGTAATAGAGACATGGGCTCCATACTAAACCAGTTCTTAGCTGTGTAAAAATTGGCAAGTTGCTTATCTCCTTAAAGCCATTACTTTATTGCCTATAAAATGACTCCTTCCATCATGTGAGGACACAGAGAGAGGGTGTCATCTATGACCAGGAACAGTATCTCATCAGACACTGAATCTTCTGGACCTTGATTGTGGACTTCTCAGCCTTATGAACCATGAGAAGTAAATTTTTGTTGTTTATAAGCCACTGAGTTTTTGACATTTTGTTATAGCAGCCCAGATGGACTCAGACACAGTTTTCATCATACCCTCTGCTTCTGTTTATGTTCTTTCTACCTTCTTTTAACTTTCATAGGAAAGTGAGAAGAAAGGAAAATTGTATAGAGCAAAAAACCACAAGAGCAGTAACAATAAAATGCAGGCTTCTGCAATACTATAATGACAGGGGAAGCACACTGAGTCTGGTTCAACATAGACTTAACAAAGTACGCACTACATGTGACTAGGAATACGCAGCTCCTGGAAACTCGACTCACAGCTCTCCAGTTAAGTATTATTTTAGGCTACTTATTGTTCGTCTCTCATAGCTAACTGTAAAATTCTTTGTATGGCAAAAATAGCAAATCCTGTTTGTGTAGTTATCTTGTTCCAAGAAATTGAGAGTATCTTTATGATATTCTAGCCTCTCAAAAGCTTAAAATTTCCGTTGTTTGAATTTTTATTTATTTTCCATATGTGCACATGTGGTGATGGCAGAGTGTGGAGTAGGGACCCAGTAGAGTGAAAAGTTGGAACAGTAACAAAATGTTTACTCTTAGCACTTAGTTATTATAACAAAAACACTCTTTTTTCATATCATGAACAATTATAATCAGTATGTCACATTCTTGATCAATATTCTTAATGATTTAGCAACTGACAAGTCCAAGTTTGTGGAAGCTGTGTTTATTTCCCATCTTCCTCAGTGTATACATGACACTAGCAGCTGGGCAACACTGTGAGAAGTAGACCAGGCCAACCTTAGCCATATCTACCATTTTCCAGACCACCATCCCTCTCTGGTTGTCCTTCTCACACAGCCCATTGCTGTTTTCTAGCTCTGCCTTTTCACCCTAGAGACTTTAAATTTCCTACCACTTACCCAAATACTCCAATATAGTACTGGCTCTTCTAAGAATGAAACAAGAATTACATGGTCATAAAATACTTACACAAGCAAATGATGTTGTGAAACAAAAGGATGGAGAATGTCATGCTCTTTCCATGAAGTCCAGGGATTTTCTTTTGACAACATATCAGAAAATGACAAATGTATATTTATGTCAATATATTTACAAATACTTGGAGTTGTTGTATCAGCACAGAAGTATGAGGCATGTTTTTGCCTGATTTAAATTGCACGTACATTTCAGTATACAAATCGCATAACACCTCAAGTTATTAATTTTTTTCATGAAACGAGACCATTGGACCTGAAAACTTCCTATTCATTTACCTTTAGTATGAGGTAAAACTAAACAGCTAACACATATTTACTTAATCTTATTTATTTGCAATAGATTGTGTCCATTTTAATCAACAGAAAATTGGAAAATATTATTTTAGAACTCAGACATGTAAGTTGAAGATATCACATTTTTGCCTGTATAAGTAAAATAATTATATATTTTAGCTTACCTTAAATACATGTCTTACGATTTTTCATAGTTTAATAATTTTATGGTCTGAAATTGCAATGCAACTTCAATGTTACATTATTGCAGCAATTTAATATGACTTTTGTATTCAAAAAGAAGGATAATTAAAGGAGAGAAGAAACTTTCTAAATATTTGATCCCATATGCCGGCTTTATCTTTTCTTTTTTATTCAGGTAGTATTATCAAATCAAATCTTGAGGAATTTAAAATTGATAGTGTAGCTTCCTCCTCCATTTAACTATGTTCTATATATGTGTAGTTAAACTAAAAGGGTAAAAAAAATGGCTAAGCTCAAGTTTTATAGAGATTTTCAAAGGGCAAATAACCAAGGTTAAAAGAGGGAGAGACAGGAAAATAATTTCTTGACTGGAGAGCTTGTTAAATATGTGAGTTCCTAAAGGAGTTTGTAGAACTGGAGGACTTTAGAAAAATAAAATATTCTCCTAGCTACACTAGAGGTGATGGTTTGGGTGAGATTATGACTACAGGCAAAATAATAGATCTGATGAATACAAATGACATTTTCTAACTCTGTGGGTTTAAGATTTATTTTGTAGGCTATGATAAAATCAGATTTAAAAGTCATGCCTCATTATAAAATCCAACTAGAGGAGGAATTTGATTTTGAGATATTTCTGAGCAAGAAAAATGAGAGGATATTATTGTCTACTTCACGTTAACGCAGTCTGTCTCTATCATATACAAAACAAGACTTTTAAATTCCAATAACGCTTGTAAAATATTGTGGGGAAAAATATCATGGCTACATACAAGTGTATGCAGCCGAGAGTGGGGGAAAAAAAGAAAGTGGTAACAGAATTTCTCTTATGCAGAAAGACTGCCTGGGTTTAGCAAAATATTTTCGTGGTCCACTTCGGTTGCAGAAAGTTAACAGACAGAATAATCCCTGAGGGCCAGGAATGAGGCAAGTACACAGATCATCAGGAAGAAATTTGGATGAACTGCAAATCAGTCAGGGAAGGGGTGGGAGAGTCTAAGTGGAAGAAAGGGGACCCAGAACCTACATAGATCCAGCATCAGGGCATGTATCGTATCCTGCTCTAGCCTTGTCCTCAGCCATTCCCCTGCCCTTCCTTGAAATGTTCCAAGGCCTCCTCCAATGTCTGGGTCCTGCCATTACCTGCAGTTGTTTCATGCAGCCCTGTGATGACTGAGAAGGATCTGCATGGGTCCAAGGTCCTTTTCTCCCCTTTAGAGCCTCTCTGGCATGCTCATAACCCCCTCAGTGGAGTCAACTAGATGCCCAGAAGAGCTCCAGGCTCATCCCTATGGAGTGACATGAAGTCCTTTGGACAGCTGGGTTCCAGGGGGTGGCACAGGGAGCCAATCAGTTCACTAGTCAAGACTACATTATTCCACAGGATCACAAATGATGAGGATACTCCAAAATGGTGCTGACTCCTCATTTAGGTGACTCTTACAGTGCAGGGCTCTGGAATATTGACATTTCATCTCTTGATCTTTGGATTGAGTGATGAGTTAGGGAGCGAAGATGTGTGTTCACCATGATTGTATCTCTGGTCTCTGACACTGGAGGGCACAGGAATAGCAGTAGGTATCCCTTACCCTGTGGACCACCACAGCTGGCACCTGGGCAGTGACCTCACTACTGTTTCAGGCTCCTGACGACGTATCTACCAGTTCTCCAAGGGTGGCTGCACCTATGTTCTCTGACTTTTTGAGATCATTGCTGTAACACAAAAAATGCCCCAACATGGGACAGCTATAGATAAACGTCATGCATTCCTTCTTTAGCCTCTCCACTGGTAGTGGTATGTGGATGACAGATATGTGGCCAACAATGAGAAAGATCAAATTCTAGAAATAGAATGATTATGACCTAAGGAGTTCAAGAGAAAGTACAGATGACAAATGTGCCATTGAGATTTACTGCTATAAAATACAGAAGATCATATTTAACATGATCTAAAACTGTACTGTCATTCACATTTTTCTGCATAATCTTGGTGAGACTTTCATTTGTGGCCACCATAAACAAAGCACAATAGCAACCTCGGAAGGAGTCACTAGAGGCCAGCGCTCATGGGTGGCACAATGCTTGATGCAGCATCATGCAAAATGATGAAGCCAAACATTTAAAAATATGCTTTTAGGGAACTGTAGAGGCAATAAGATTGCTACTGTTTTAGTACAAATCACTTCTACAGAGCAGTCACATAATATCACTACCTTCTTCTCATTGTGGTGGATATAAAATCAGGCAGTGTGGTGGGCAGAATTCTAAAATGAACCCTAATGACTCTTGCTCTTAAAATATCTCCTCCTCTTTGAGTGTTGAGTGGAGCCTGTGAACACAAGGAGATATTATTCCTATAATTATGCTACATTACATAGCAAAAGGGAGATTGTTATTGGTGTGCCTGACATAAACAGGTGAGCCCTTTATGTTGAATGTTTTCTCTGGCTGGGTGCAGAAGAGGAAGTCAGAGAGACGTGCCTGGTTGCCTTGGAAAAAAGCAGATATCCATGCTGTGACCTGTCTATGGAAGTCACGTGGTACTGAACTCCAAGTGGCTTCTAGTGGCGTAGGGCCATCTATACCTAACATTTGTCAGTAAAACAGGGAGCTCAGTCCTAAAACTGCAAGAACATAAATTCTGCCATTATCCAGAGAGCTGGAAGAGGACCCCTAGCCCCAGACGAAAGCCATAGTCCCAGGCAACACCTTACTTTCAGCCCAGCCACAGCTTCAGCAGAGAACGTAGTCATAATGTGTCTGGAATTCTGACCTTTCGAAACAGATATAAACTTATGTTGTTTTAAGCTGATAAGTTTGCAACAGTTTGTTATGCAGGAATAGAAAATGATATAGCCAGGAACAGCTTAATTGATGAACTATGTGATGAAATGATTTCTGGACCTGCATAACAAGAGATAGTGCCTGGACATTATGACAAATCTTCAAGTGAATTTTTGGTACAATAAACAAATACCTATGGACCTCTTCTCTATCAGGATATACAGTCATCCACAAAGCACCACACCTCATATGGACCATGATATTTTAAGACTTATTTTTTTTAATCAGATTGTTCATATGGACAAGGTCTCTGCCAAAAATATTTGCTCAGAACTATGTACACCACAGAGGCAAACTATAACCTGTCCTTGTATTAATATTTCTTGTTCTGAGAATAAACCTTATCATTAAGACATGATTTGAGTTTTCTGTTATTTGTAGCCCAAAGCATACTAAATAAGATACTTTTTATTGAAATATATTTAAAAGTTTTAATTTAGTAATTAAATAACAAATTGATATTATTTAAGTTAGAGCATCCTATATTGTTCAACTCTCGATTTTGCCAGTATGAATATTCAATCAGTGATCAGCTGTATATTTTTCTGATTTTTCTTTTAAACAATATTTTATGATTTTACTATTTATGGTTTTATGGTATTAACATGGCCTCAAACATACAGAATCATGAACAAATGTAATGACTGAATTGTTTGTGATGTCAAGTAGGCATTTGCAGGGGTTGATAATATAATTATGTATCATTTGAGATACTTTTAAAGAATTCCTCTTATATGGCCAAGACATTTCATTTTTATTTCTTAAATTCACCAGATAGTGTATTTGAATCAGGACCACATAATTCAGACAATCTATTTCTGTCATTTTCTAAGGACAGTGGGGCCTGGTTAAGTTAGGTCATCATTATCAAAGGTGGGTATGTGAAAGAAAATGTCAAATTCTTGAAAACCAATTTTGATTCAGTTAGATCTCTAAAATACTAAAAAGTTAACAAAGACTTTAGTTGTAGTTTAACTAAGAAATTTCTATCTTTTTAACTATTACCAAGTTATTCTTAATAGCTTATTGTGTCGGCTATTTTAATATTTCATATCTATCATTCTTTGTTTCATAAATAAATGAAAAACACACTGAAACCCTTCAAATGTTAAAAATTTTCAACAGGCTGTAAAATATGATTTTTAAGTACTTACTCTTCACAGATAAGAATTTTAATGTGATACCCTTATACACATAACACTTTAAACAATAAAATGCATATAGTAAAGAAATTCCAAATTCTGGTTTCAAAATGCTCTCACCATAGCATGTCTCTTTCAGAGATATTTCTTGTTCACATATTGCTAACAGTATTACTTATATATCGAATAAGACATGTTTAAATAAATTTGCTACTTGCTGTACTTCTGACAACCTTTTGCCATCATAGAAAAAGTCTGCAAATATAGAAAACATTTTCTTTTTTTCAAAACAAAATATGTTACTTATATTCACATTTGACACATCTTGTAGATGCTCCATTGCAAACAGTCTCAGATTCCAGACTCAAAACTGTGCAATTTTTTCCAGTTAAGTGACCATCAATATTTTTACCAATCTCTATTCCAATTCATGAATATTTGTTCATCAGCATCTTATTAGCTTATTTGTTAATTAACATGACATTTATCATCTCATCTATGAAAAGCCTAGAGAATGTTCATGCATTTTTTATTACTAAAGAACTTATAGTTATTTCTAAAACATAACCATGCTGTGTCATAAATTCCAATCTATATTTTACTTTTTTAATTTCTAAAAATTTGATTTGAATTTCATATTATTGAACTATCACCAGTGACCCTGCCAGAGCTTTTCCCCATCCTTGTTATGGACAATATAATTTACTGGAAAATATGAAATCAGACTTCCATCATTACTATCATATGTTGAGTACTGTGCTAAGCAAAGGAATCTAATACAAAGACCTTAACCCTTCTGAAGTCATAATCTGCTAAGGAACACAATACTTTTAGGTACAGAGAAAAATAACAATGACACAAGTCAGCACTATTAAAATATTAGAAAATATTCATTTAATGAGCGCTATTAGTGAAGCGGTTCCCAACCTTTTTGGCACCATTGGCTGGTTTCGTGGAAGACAATTTTTCCATGGATGGTGTGTGTGGCAGGAGGAATGAGTGAGGATGGTTTCAGGTTGACACTGTTCCACCTCAGATCATCAGCCATTAGATTCTCATAAGGAGTGTGCAACCTAGATCCCTCACATGTGCAATTCACAATAGGGTTCATGCTCCCACGAGAATCTCATGTCACTGCTGATCTGACAGGAGGCAGAGGTCAGGTGGTTATGCTCACTTGTCAACCCAGTTCCTAAGAGGCCACAGACTGGTACCAGCTGGTAGCCCAGCAGTTGACCACCCTTGCATTAGCATATTAGAAAATAAGTGATGTGTTGATAAATGAATGAGTGCACAGATATGATCAGAAATAACTATCTGACAAAGAGGGTTTGGAAGTAGCTTTTAAATATGAAGGATGGAGAAATGCAGAGGAATAGAAGGGTCATTTCACGAGGTCAGGGTGGCATACTGAGGAACTAGACCTGTAAATGCCGATAGTAGACTGTGAACACTGACTGGGCCACTGAAAAGTGTATATCTGTTGCTAGTAATAAGACAAATTCAAGCTGGGTCAAAAGTTGTAACTTGTAGGTTCTCTAATGATATATTCTGGTTTAGAGATTAGCTGTTCCAAAACCTTAAAATGCTCACACTTTCCTGCCACAGAGGTGCCTCCTGATATTTAGTAGCAACAAAATAATGTTCAGGGAAGTTTTATTGCAGAAGCTAATTAATGCTAATGAAACAAACATGTCATAAGTAGCAGACTGAACTATTTAAAAAGCGTAACTTAGCTCATGACTCAACCTTCAACATTATCAAAATATTTTATCACAGAGTAGCAAATATGTGTTTCAATTTGTTATACTAGTGGAGAGTTGCTTTAAGGGGGCTTGTTCACTCTGACAATAAGGAAGATAACTCAATATGTAACCAATACGCCAGCTTGCTGTATGTTCCCAAGTTCTCCAGGTTGCTTGCTTGTGTCACCTTTTCCTTTACTGGTTAGGTAAAATTTGCTTAAATCAACTCTCCATAAATGGTGGGGGTGGAGGGAATACTTTGTTTCCCATGCCCCTAGAGGTCCCTGGTTATATGGATGAAGGATCATCTACATATATTTCTCCTGACCTCAACCTCTAAATTCATACTTGTGCTTCTTTATCTGTCTTCTGGATCTTTTTTTTCTTCTGCACCTACAGTCCATTTTCTAAATGATATCATTCCCCAGAAGTCAATTTCTCCACAGTGCTACTTCCCACCAGCCATCTCCTCTCAGGGACCTGGACCCAAGGCTGTGTGTATACCGACTTTACTCAACTTACAGGCAACAGAGGAATTTTACAAAAGAGTTTGGCAAAGTGGCAGTCTCATATTAAACTGTAAAGAATGTGTTCTTAAAATTTCCTCAAACTTTTCTGCCTCTAGGAAATTTTCCCTGATCAACTCTTCAAGTTCCAACTTCCCATCCACATCACTACTGCTATTAATCATACTAATCAGTGCACTAGACTAGCAGTAATAGTAATAATAGCCAACAATTACTAAGCATTCTATGTGAATTATTAGTTTTCGCACTATACCAATGATGTAAGTACTATTATATCTCCATTTTGAAGACAGGAAAAATGAAATACAAAGTGATTAATTTGTCTAGAATCTCACAGCAGTGGAGTATAAAGTGGAAATTAGAAAGCAGATTCCAGATCATATGATTTTATTGATCACGCACACCATTATCATATCTCTGGGCAGGACTGACTAAAATGTTTGTGGTCTATAAGCAAATTTTATACATATACATAATTTGATTTTTAAAAGATGTATTAAAATTTGCATGAACGCATGTGAAATAAAGTGATTTAAATTACATTAAACATTATTTATTTATTTATTAATTTATTTATTTTCAGATAAGGTCTCACTCTGTCGCTCAGACTAGAGTGCAGTGGCATGATCGCGGCTCAACCTCTGCCTCCCAGGTTCAAGTGATTCTCCCACCTCAGCATCCTGAGTAGCTGGGGACTATAGGCATGTGCCACTACGTCCAGGTAAGTTTTTGTATTTTTTGGTAGAGAAGGAGTTTCACAACTTTGGCCAGGCTGGTCTCGAACTCCTGACCTCAAATGATCTGCCGGCCTCAGCCTCCTAAAGTGCTGAGATTAGATTATAGTCGTGAGCCACCGCACAGGGCCTTAAAGAGGATTTAAATTAATGGGTAGGAAAGGGGTATTTATGTATTTGATAATTGTCCCATCAATGAACAGAAAGATTCTTTGTAGCATTCTAACTCGTCTTTTCTTATTCAGGCCTACGGATCATCATTTCATATTATATATTGTCAAATGTTCCATTTCTTGCTAATTTCATAAGTCTCATCTTGAAAAATTGGTATTAATACTGTGACTGCACATAATAACATGGCTTTTCTCAGCCTGTTTGAATGGAAACAATACAGACCTTTTAGTCTCTGCAGCTTCCTCAAATCATTTATTGAATGACGCCTACATCATTCCTCATCAAGCAGTGATCATTCATTGTGCCACAGTCTATGAAAATTAAAATAACTTTCTAACTCAGTACAATGCAGATATGCAGCAGACTCTTAGTTATGCTCGCAGCTAACAGTATTGAACCCTAGAATCCTTCACTACAGCCAATAACTAGCCCCAGGTTCAGAGGAGAATCATGATTGCTGGTTCCATTGCAGTCATTAGGGATTAGACATTTCATGCCATTCTACATATTAGAATGTGAGTATGTGTTGTGTGGAGCCACTGCAGCCCTCTTGCATCCATGAGGCACCCTGGAAAAACACGAGGAATGACAGAGCAGACAGATGAAATGGATTCAGGTAATTAACGATATCACTGGGCCTATGAATTAACCAATAGAAAAGTCATCCTTCCCTGGATCATTCATGCTACCTTTTTTTTTTTTTTTTGTAGAGGTGGGGAATCTCATTTTCTTGCCTGGGCTGGTATCCAATTCCTGGCTTCAAGCCATCCTCCCGCCTCAGCCTCCAAAAATATATTCTTGTTACTTGAATAAATAAATCTCCTTACTGTTTTATACAACTGTTATTTCCCCCATAACTTCATACCCCAAATCATCTTCATTGTTAAAAGACACCAATAAAAAGACTTACTCCCATTACTGAAATATTATATGAATGGCATATTAATAATTAATTAATGGATGGACCAAATTATAGAGAGTAAAACAGGGTGATTGATTTAAGACTTTTATAATTTATGTAATCCTATAAACTTAATATTTATGAAATTATATGTACCATTTATTCATGCAAAATCCATTAAACATAGCACATGTACTATGTTACACATTATTTGAAGTACCATAAATAAAAAGGGTTAAAAAAGAAGTTGTCTGCACCCAAATCCATGATAAAGTGAGGTTGTAAAATTATAGCAAAGTACCTGAGCTGTGGGTAACCTTGGTCTCAAGACTGGTAATGCAAGAAACTTGTACCTTTATTCTTAGCAAATGTATTCCTTTCAAACTGTCTACATGCAGTTGTTTGAATTGAATATTCAGTCAATTTATTTTTTAGATAGCATATATTTACTCAACTGTAACATGGGAAATCTATAAGGAGCTTCTGAAGAATAACAAAGAATAAACCTTCTAAAGTAAAAAAATTAAACTACCAGAGACTATCCTGATAAATTCAGCAATAAAGGTAAATGAAAGCAAAATGAGATTGAACCTACACAGTTGTTCAGCAAATTCTCAATTACACCTAAAATTCAGTACTGGTGATATTATTACGTATGATTCTAGAGATCTGGGTTAGAGTCTTGTAAAGACTGTGTGACTGGCCTCGATCAAATAATCACTTCTCAAGCTAGTCTCAATTTCACTCTTCCATCAAATTAAACAATTAGAATGCTGAGAAGTGATTTGGCCATTTGGAAAATTGTCTTTCACTGAAGAAGGTTATATAAAATAGTAATGAGCACTCACTTGAGTGTTTTGAAGGAACACCCTTGGGGACAAATGTTTCTACATCAGTAGGTGCTCACTGGAGACATTTCTCCCGAGTATTAGTCTTAGGAAAACAAACAAGCAAGCAAGCACACATGGAATCAAATAACAAACCTGGTTTCCCCTGAGCCAGTGGTTTCTCTTCAGTTTAAATAAATTAAAATCTCAAAATCAAGCATGCCAAGAAAATAAAGGGCTAAATTGCAGTCCCCACTTCTTTGTCTTTGAACAATGACAATAAAATGCTACTGGTTCTAATTTTAATTTTACCTCTTCTTTCCTATGCCTTTTTTGTCTATACCCCAATACCCTCATGTAAACAATCTAAACTCATGTGCTGTATCTATTTTTGCTAGTATTTGTGAGTTCAGGAAACATAGGTGCCTAAGTTTCCTCACTTGTAAATTGAGAAAATGTGCATAGATGAGCTGGGTGACATCTTTGAATTTTTAAATTTCTATTTATCTATGTTTTTTCTTTCAATTAATTTGATGCTAGTGAGTTGTGACATATACTCATTGATACTGATACTTCAAAAAAATGCCACTGTACCTCTAGACTTAAAAATATCATCAATTGAAGAATACTCTTTGAAATACAAATAGTAGTAGTACTTATCCAAACTTGCCTTTAATAAATGTGATTAAAAAATACTCAGAAATATCATCTGTATGCATATATTTTATTAGTGTAGGGTTTTCCTTGTCTGTAAAGCTAATGGCTATTTCACCATAATGTACTTATTTTTCTAAATATAGTGATGTTTTATAAAAGGTAATAATTACAATGTGACATGTTCTGATTTTTCTGATGGGACACTTTTAAAGAATTATTTAAGTCTGGGCAATTTAATTTCCTTAATCATGTTCAGATATCAATGATGCATAGAATATTTATCTGTCTCCTATAAAGTTAAAGGAAAATGTGTTCTAGAATATGTTCCACGTGAATGAAATATAATGACCTTTAAGTAAAACACAGACAGACAAAGCCAGACGCAAGGGATTTTTTCATAAAAAATATACTTCAGAAGTGTATTTGACGGATTATCTTCTACATCTTTATTCTTCGATATCTCATGAAATTCAATTCACATGTAAATATCAAGCTTCATACAACAGTGAGATACATTTGACTACTGTTTAAATGTAAAAATTCAAATAGAGTATTTCTAATCTCTTCAGGCTTTAAATGATAGGACTGAGCAAAAGAATTAGAAAGAACTAGTGGTTTATGTAACACATATGCTAATGCTTTTGAAGGGATGCTTTTTTTCTCTTAGACCAAAGCAGGAGCAGTGATTAGTTTACGTTCAGGGAAATCGGACCATCTTCAACATCCCTGTTACACAGCTATTCCCTGCTGTCTACAGCTAAAACTCTCAGGCAAGCTTTGGCATGAGAGTCTACTTTATTTTGCTATAACCATATTTTCTTTTTAAAATTTGCTATTAGTCTACCACCTAAATTTCCACTTAATTATAATAAAAATAATGTGGAATTACTTGTAGAATATTTTGTACAGGCTCTTCATAGTCTTCTCAATTTCAACTATTTTAAGGTTTTAATTATTCTGATTTAAAATAATTTGCAGTTATTTGTGTGATAACTTGTGTAATTTTTTAAAGTTACTTAAACCAGAAACATGTAAGTACTGTTGTTATTTTGATGTTTTTCTAATATTAATGTGCATATATCATATAAATTATTAAAATGAATTTTAATTTCCCTTTTCAATCATCTCCCATTGAAAGCTGAATCTTGAGGCTACCGTCTCCAAGTAGGTGGAGTATTTGATCCCTTTAGCAAGGCAGTGATTTTGAAATTCGGGTTTAGACGGAAAGATATTTCAAGCTCCTGAAGAACAAGTTTGAAGGATTCAGAGAGGAGAACTGCACCCTGGAATGATGCCTATGCCAGCTGGACTGTGTGATTTGTGTTCTTTAGTAGAAGGATAACATGACATAGCAGGAATAATATTGTCCTTTTCTTTCTGGCATGGATCAAGAGAAAAGAAAACACAAGAAAACAGACAGAAGGTAAGTGGCCAAAATTTTTAGCTCTTCTCTCCCATCTCTTGGTGTAGCGTTTGATAATTTGAGCTGAGGAAGAATGCAGAGTGGTTTTGACTACACAGTGCAGTCGAATACAGGGATGGGATAACTTTTCATAGCAGTCCTGATGGTGTCATAGCTTGCAGGACAGAGCTGGTCGAAGGCTGTAGCAGAAACTCAAGAGTTTGTGAACAAGGGACAGTTAACAGCTGCAGGGCCTGTTTTTATAAATAAAAATTTACCGGAACACAGCCACATCCATCATTTTATGTAACTACCTTTGAGCTTCAAGGGCAGAGTTAATTTTTTTTTTTTTTTTTTTTTTTTTTTTGCAACAGAAGCCATTTGCCTGCAAGTCTAAAATTAATTACTCTCTAGACCTTTAAGAAAAAGTTTCTAACCCCTATTCTAGAGCTTTGACAGGGCACAAGGTAAGGTACAGTATAGCAGTCCTGAGCAAGCCTAGAAGGAACAGGTCACACATTAAACCACCTCCAAAAATTGCCAGATATGGGAAAGGTATTCTTGGAGCAGACTGTACCTCAGAAGCAGTGAAGTATGACAGAGGTTCCTGCTGGCTTCCTGGGGCCAGTTGTGCACATCTCTTCTCAACAATTGCATACTGGAAGTTTTAGAAGTTATCATAAGAGTATTTAAACCATGGAAACTGGCAAATGCGACAAGTCAGATTTTTATTTGTTTGCAGATTTTTCAGAGAGACAATTTTCAATCATTTAGTAGTACACCACTGCTCAGAAAATCAAAGAGGAGGTAGAGCTCACAGTGTTTACGGTTGTACAAGGCTCTCAATGATATCCCAAAACTCATCTTAGAGAAGTGCTAGAGGAAGGGCAGAAATTCAAGTGAGTACGCATTTTTATTCAAAAATAGTAAGAATTACTTATGGTTTTATTACCCAAGCCTAGTTTTTAAAACAGATGTTTAAAAGTCATTGATTTAGCTAATTGTTCCTTTATGTGCTTCTGTTACCCTGCAACTGGGTTCCTGCACCAAACCAAATCACTTAATGAACTTGTTTCTACACATAGGATTTTAGTAATAAAACATTATCAAATTCATAATGTTTATGTGTAGAATATACATTAAATTTTATTAAATGGGAAGTATACACAGATTTTATGCTCTTTTTAAAGCTTAAATACAACTAATGTCTTCTATAATATTAAATACTCTTAAAAGACCATTAATTTAAGAATAAATCCACAAATTTTCTCTTTTTTTTTATAGTTTTAGCAAGATGCTCCCTCCAACCTCCCTGTTCCCAACATTTAAGATATGTATACAAGAAGAAATTAGGGGAATTTACTACCATCCATAACTTGGGGGCTTCCAACTTTAATTCTTAACGTATCAATTTTATAGTTTCTCTTTAATACATTGATGTAAATTTGCCTTCGCAGCACACAATACACACACTTCCAGGACTTTAAGGATCCCTTTGGGGAAAAAGTTCTGTATTCACAAGTTGACAAACTTTAAAAAGCTAATAATACAGATTTGAAAAGCAAAAATGTAGATTTTGAAAATACGGAGATTGAGTTCATAATGTAAAACACATATTCATAAAGTGTTTAACTATAAGGGAAATCACAGACAACACGGCAATCATCTGAAAGGTAATTCAGATACACAGCTGCAAAAAAAAAAGAAAAAAGAAGTTCTTCAGAAGAACAAAGGGTAATATCGCAATCAAACAGTAACGCATGGAGGAATTTTTCTGCTAGCTGAATGTTATATTTTTAAACCTGTATCTAAAGTTCTGTTGATGAAGTGGCATATGAATTTCTCATCATATTTTCACACTGGGGATAGATAGCATTAATTCAATTATTTTTCATTGAAGAACATTGGAATTCATTAAAATATTAAAAAATGAAGGTTTCCAAAGTATTACAAAAAGTGAATATTCTATTACTAGGCATGTCTTGGTGGAGATTATCAGCCACCTAGAGATGAGGCTCTTTTCCACCTAGGGATGATGAGAAAAGCTCTAATAACGCCTTCTCCAAAATGCTGCACACTTATTAGTCTATAATTCCGTAATTCATTTTTTTCAGATACAAGTTGTATATACATGATATCTGGCTCCGTAAACGAATTTACCTCCCAATCATTTAATTTTAAACCCACAATTTTTGCATGTTTTAAAAAACGTTTAAATCCCCTCTGTACAATTTTGACTTAAATTTCCATAGTTCCACAGTTCCACATGGCTGGGGAGACCTCACAATCATGACGGAAGATGAAAAGCATGTCTCACATGGCAGCAGACAAGACGAGAGAGCTTGTGAGGGAAACTTCCCTTTTTAAAACCATCAAATCTTATGAGACATATTCTCTATCACGAGAATAGCATGGGAAAGACCCGCCCCCGTGATTTAATGACTTTCCACCAGGTTCTTCCCACAACACGTGGGAATTGTGGGAGTTACAATTTAAGATGAGATTTGGGTGGGGGCACAGCCAAACCATATCAGATAGATTTTGTATGGCTTATATATTTTATACCGCTTTCCCCTACAAACCTAATACATCACGCTACGTATTTTTAAAATAAGACATGCAATATAAACATTAAGTATCATCTTGACAAATACCAATCAAAACCTTGCATTTTCCTACTGGGATCAAGGAGATAATTTTAATGTAATTTAGAACCCCACATGGTTAACAAAAACAAATGCATGCAAAGTTAGGCTTTGAGGTTTTGCTTAAAATCTTCTTACTCATGTTTCGAAAACTTAAAATTTTCTTCGTATGGTTCTGTAATTTAAACCTCTATATAGTAAATGTTTGCTTGGAAGTCTCCCAAACAGAAGTCTCTTAGACCTTGCTATCAATGATCATAATTCTAATCTAACAAGCTTACAACTTTAAATTCTGTGCCATTCCAAATTCTTCAAAAATAACTCAAATCCTCTCTTTGTAAATGAGATCACACAACAAGTTAATAGGGAGTCAAACATTTAAAAATTCTCTGCATCTATTAAATGCCCCTTTGTTAAACTTCATCTGCATTTCAAACATAATATTTATTTTACTCCTTTGGAGCTGTTATACTCTGGGCATAACACGGAGAGTGGTCCGGGAAAGGGGCAATGTCTATATTTTTGCCAAGAGATTTTAATCATTACAGAGGAGTTTTTGTTTTTGTTTGGGATCTATGGTTACTTCTCTGAGTTTTTTTCTCTCTCTCTCTTTCATGTTTTCTGCTACAGTTTCTTATTAATATTTTCAGACTCTTCACATGTGAGGAGATCAATTCATAATGACATGTCTTTTATAATCCCCATCTTCTGCAAAATACATGTTCCCATCTGTTCATAAAATTTGTTCAGGTTTTTGCTTAGATTGGGAGGGTGGGGATGGTTTCAGGATGAAACGCTTCCATCTCAGATCATCAGACATTATAATAGATTAGTATAAGGAGCACACAATCCAGATTCCACGCATGTACAGTTCACAATAGGGTTTGCACTCCTGTGAGAATCTAATGCTGCTGCAGATCTGACAGGAGGCAGAGTTCAGGCAGTAATACTCGCAGCTCACCTCCTGCTGTGTGGTCCATGGCCTGGGGGTTGGGGACCCCTGTCTTAGATGATTCAGGATATATAGTATTCCAGGAGCCATCAAGGGAAAGTGGAGATGATGGTTACTCTCTTAGGGTTATCAGTTCTACCACTTAACATAGATTAAGAGATTAAACATGTTTAACTTAAGCTGAGCATGGTAAATTTTTTTCCTAAACTTTAGACAGCAGAGCATACACAGAAAGTCCATAAAACAGATGGATCAAGTTAGAGCACATAGGGAAAAACTGGTCTTGCTCTCTCTCCCATGTTCTCCTGCTTTCTTTCTCTATCCTGGTCTATCACATCATTCTCTCTCACTATCTGTCTTTTGGTCTATCTCCTGAAGAGAGGTTAGGGTAAAAGAAAGACTAGGCAGAGAAACACACTGAATCTATGATCCCTACTTGAAAATGACAAAATATTTTCTGAATAGAAGACAATGCAGAAATAAAACTTTGTGGAAGGGTGCGGTGCCTCACAGCTGTAATCCCAGCATTTTGGGAGGCTGAGGTTGGTGAATCACAAGGTCAGGAGATTGAGACCATCCTGGCCAACATGGTGAAACCCCATCTCTACTAAAAATACAAAAAATAGCCGGGCATGATGGCGGGCGCCTGTAGTCCCAGCTACTTAGGAAGCTGAGGCAGGAGAATCACTTGAACTCAGGAGGTGGGGTTGCAGTGAGCGGAGATCACACCACTGCACTGCAGCCTGGGTGGCAGAGTGAGACTCCATCTAAAAACCAAAAAGAAAAAGAAAGGAAGAGAAAGAAAGAAAGGAAGAAGGAAGGAAGGAAGGAAGGAAGGAAGGAAGGAAGGAAGGAAGGAAGGAAGGAAGGAAGGAAGGAAAGGAGAAAGAAGAAAGAAACTAAAACTCCATAAACGAAATCACCACCCCAGAAAGAAAGAAAGAAAGAAAGAAAGAAAGAAAACCCTAAAGACCGAACACCCCGAATAAAGACCTAATCACTACTGACTTCCTAGGACTGCCGTCCTCCCTTACCCTCCTTCCTCCCTCCTTTCTTTCCCTCCTCTCCTCCCTTTTTCTTTCTCCTCCTTCCTTCCTTCTCCCTCCTCTCTCCCCCTCTTCCCTCCCTCCGCTCCTTCCTCCTCCGCCCTTCCCTCCCTGCCCTCCCCCCCCCTCCGCCCTCCCTTCTCCCCTCCCATTCTCTTCCTCCTCCCTTCCTCCTTCCCTCTCCTTCCCCCCCCCCAGTAGAAAAAAGTTGCAATGAATCTTTTGCTGTAGAAGAGACAAGGATGAAAATTGAAAGGACGACGTCTACCAAGCAATCATACAATTTGAACACTTCCTTCTCCCTATAGCCTACCTCCTCTGTCCAGAGATTCATGCTTTTGCTGATACTGCCAAGAATTTGCCAAACTCTTGCTAAAAAAGACTACAGATCAGATGTTTTTGGAACATGGATTTTGTCATTTACTTAAGATACAGGAAGTGCTGATGGGATTAATCACCAGCCTGAAGCATAAGATTACCACTGACAATTGTGATAAGTGTAAACATTTTAAACAAAATTCTCCTGTGTTTGGAACTTACTTCATATCAAAGTTTTAGTTACATTAAAAATCTTTATGCAAATACCTTCTACGTACATCTCCATAATGCCTCTGATTATTTCTATAAGTGAGATTACTAAGAGTAGAGAGGCAAGCTGCATGTGAACTCTTGAGACAGACACCATGGTGTTGAAATCTCACTCTAATACATGTCAACTGTGAGCCCAGAGTTCATTTACTTAACCCCTCGGTACCCCAGTTTTCTCATCTGCAGAAGAGAAATAAAAATAACTATTTAATAGACTTGAAAGATTATACAGGTTAATATTTACAAAGCATGTAGCGTAGTATTTTGACCACAGAATAAGTCAAAAGCATTTTTTAATATTTTAATATGTGTTACTGAAACACGTTCCAGAAATTAGTTGCAGTAGTGTTACCTTTTTAACAAATTAAAAAAAAAAAATTAGATTTTTGAGATAGCCTCTCTGTTACTCAGGCTGGGGTGCAGTGGTGTGATCATAGCACACTACAGCTTCAGACTTCTGGGCTCAAGTGATCTTCCTACGTCAGCCTCCTGAATAGCTGGGACTACAGGGGTGGGCCACCACACTGGGGTAATTTTTAAATTTTTTGTAGAGACAGGGTCTCACTGTGTTGCCCAGGCTGGTCTCAAACTCCTGGCCTCAAGCTATCCTCCTCCTGCCTTGGCCTCCCAAGTGCTGAGATTACAGTTGTAGTTGTAATTGGTTTCAACATGGTAAATATGAAAGACCAATTTTCAACATTCTTAACACCTCTTATAGATTCATTTTTATTCTCCTTTTACAATATGATAGAAAATATAATCATGTTCAAATTTGCAATTTTTGGTTTTTAATATTTTTTCTTTCATAATTTATTCTTTACACTTTTTCATTTGCAGTACTATTTATTGTAAAAGTTGTCAAAACAAAAATAGGGGTACAAATATTTTTTACTGTTTTAATTTACTTTCTTTTTAAATTTCCAACTTTTAAGTTCAAGGGTACATGTGCAGGGTGTGCAGGTTTGTTAGATGGGTAAACACGTGCCATGGGGTTTGCTGCACAGTTCATCCAATCACGTAGTTATTAAGCCCAGCATCCATTAGCTATTCTTCCTGATCCTCTCTCTCCTCCCACTCACCCCCCCTGACAGGCCCTGGAGTGTGTTGTTCTCCCCACCTGTCCATGTGTTCTCATCATTTAGCCCCCACTTATAAGTGAGAACACGTGGTATTTGGTTTTCTCTTCCTGCATTAGTGTGCTAAGGATAATGGCCCCCAACTCCATCCGTGTCCCTGCAAAGGACATGATCTCATCCCCTTTTATGGCTGCATAGTGTTCCATGGTGTATATGTACCACATTTTCTTTATCCAGTCTATCATTGAGAGGCTTTTAGTTTGATTCCATGCCTTATGCTATTGTGAATAGTGCTGCAATGAACATACGTGTGCATGTGTCTTTATAACAGAATGATTTACATTCCTCTGGGTATATACCCAGCAATGGGATTGCTGGATTGAATGCCATTTCTGCTCTAGGTATTTGCAGAATCGCCACAGTGTCTTCCACAATGGTTGAGCTAATTTACACTCCTACCAACAGTGTAAAATCATTTCTTTTTCTCCACAACCTCACCAGCATCTGTTATTTTTTGACTTTCTAATAATGGCCATTCTGACTGGTGTGAGGTGGTATCTTATTGTGGTTGTGATTTGCATTTCTCTGTTCTTTGCCCCTTTATGGGAAAATTATATGGGTTTTTTTAAAGAAAAATATTTTATAAAACTCTTTGACTTTAGCAATAATATATAATTGCTCATCAAATAAATGGCAAATATTTTTGGAGAATTTTTCTTCTTAATCTTTTTATCTTGTCATTAAACCAAATATATATATATATATATACACACACATATGTATGTATGTTTTTCATTTGTGATCTCTCTTTTCCTTTGTGATTTCACTTTTATCGTTAGACATATTCTGATCTCAATATCAGAAATATATTCATTTAAATCTAATTTATGGCTTCAAGTTATTCAATTAATTACGCTAATCTCTATGGAATTTGTGCAATAATAAGACATGAGATTAGAGCGTACCTTAATTGTTTCCTAATTAAACTATTATCACAACCTCTGTTATATTTAATTTAATCATTATCATTTGTTTCTAAATTATCATGACTGTATCATTAAGTTGTCTATCAATTCAATAACATTCCTGAAGGTAAAATAAAACTTTCGAACATTATTCTTTGTAGAATATAATTTGATTTCTGGAAAGGATAATAATTTTTTTCTCATTCCTTTTTCTTTCCTGTTACTTTCATACTCCTTTCCTTACAACAAGGACATAGGCATGTGTCCTAATCCTATCCATCTTATGACCTAAAGTTCAGTGTTCTGGAAGATTTCTGAAAAGATCTGCCTTTCTGATTAACAACAACAACAAAGGCAGAGAGACAGAAGCAGATAGAGATCCACATTTTTAAATCTTGGATTTGACTTAATTTTATGAGTATAGAATGCCAAGTCTACAGGATAGCTGTCCTGTGAACAAGAGAATAATATGAAGCTGCCCCAGAATCCTGGAATTGTTGAGAAGCTGAATTACCTAACCCTTGAACCACTTACTATAGATATCTTTTAATATTGGATAATTAAAACCAACAATAATACATCCGGCTTTTAAGAACATCCTAGCTGGATTTTTACTGATTTTATTAAACTGACATGTCTTTATTGAGCCAATACTTGATTTAAATTTTCCCCTGATTTCTACCAAGTAAAGACCAAAGTTCTTAGGTCAATGTCAGGTTCTCTCCCTTATCTTATTTCCAGCCTAATTTCTGGCTTTTTTTTTTTTTTTTTTTTTTTATGGAATTGCATATTCAGATTTACCTCCTTTTCATTCCATATAGTTTTATTTGTCATCCAAATAGCCATTTCTAGCTAGGACATCCTTCCTACTCATTCCTTCCTATTGAAATTCTCTCTGGTCTTCAAGAACAGTCATGCATTCCAATAATTTATGAACCTACTTATCACAGCATAACTTAAATACAATTGTTATATTATAGAAAATAACTGGGGTCCACTTGCAAAGCACAGTAAAACCGGGTATCTACATGGAGGTTTGCAGCAATAGAAGGAAAGGCGTTTATTGCAAGGAACCCAGCAAGGAGGACCAGGCAGCTAAGTGCTCAAATCCTAACCTTTCCAATGGCTTGCAGGCAAGTGTTTTTAAAGACAGGTATAAATTTTAGGACAGCAGAAGCTACAGGCAAAATCGTAAATCAATACATGGAGATTACACATTGGTTTAGGCCTAAAAGGGTGGGATATCTCAAAGGAAGGATGGCAGCAGTTACAGGTGGTAGATAGATTCTAAGATTTTCTGATTTGCAATTAGTTAAGGAAGAGAAGTTTGGTTTAAAAATTTGGGGTCAGCAGAAAAACATTAACTGCCTGAGGGTGGGGAGTGATTTCTCCAATTCCCTCAGGAAGAAATTTAGAGAAAAAGACAATGGTTAAAGTTCATCTTCACTTCACCCTTTTCTGTGCCCACAAATCCCTTTAGTGAAGGTCCTCAGTGGGGGTCCAAGTTCCTGAAAGACAAGTCAGGGACGCATGTTATGATGTTATGCTTCGTTTCTATGAGGAAAGCAAGGATCTCCAGAACTCTAACTTCCTTGGCTATTGTTTTAAGCTACTATTACCTTCTTGTTTAACAAGTTACTTATTTGGTTCTGGGGCTAGCTTGGTACCTGAAGTTATCCTTAAGGAACTCAGGATTTTCTTTTATTTCCATGCTTGGGGGACTTCAGGTTCCTAAAAAGGGGGTCCTTGCTCTATCTCACAATGTCTCTTCACCCTGAACACCAACAACAACTGGCTTCCGTCATTCAAATGACAATTTCACACAAGAGGACTAAAACCATTACACACAGACACTGTTTGCTGTCTAAACTAACATGAATTTACTACTCCACTGCTTGCAATTGACAAGAATTTAATTGTCCAAAAGTTTTTAACCCAGGAAGATGAAGATGTTGCAGGGGCCAAGGGAAAGCTTCCCCTTTGCCCTCTGAAGGTGCACTGAAAATGAACTGACAAAGGACAGAGATTTATAAGAGAAACGGAATACAGATTTATTTAACATGCAGAGCATCAGAAAATCACAGGAGAATGGTTATTCAACAATCCAATGAGTTCCAGATGCTTATATATCCCCCTTCATAGGGCAAGAGGAGATAGGTGAGGCATGTAGGCATAAATGATTTTCAAGGGAAATGAATGAGCCCAAAGAACAATGACTTGAGACAAAATCTTTCTGAGCACTGAAGGAGGTGGCAGGTAGGTGAGGGGCTAAACTTCACAGGGAACAAATATTTCCTTATTATGCAGATAAAGCTTCCCAGGTAATCTCTCAGTGAGCTGCTCCAAGAAGAATAGATACAAATATGTCCGGATATGGTGAAAACTCCCAGTCTTCTCTTCTCCTGTGGCTAATCTTTCCCAGTTATTTGATGAGATCCCTAGGGAGGTGATGTTAAGGCAGTAGCATTTCTTTTGGAAATAAGTTTTCTTAAAGAAATTCCAAGAAAGGTTTATCTTGCTGCTTCCATAAAGAAGATCAGAGACACAGGGAGGTGGGGGAAGGTCAGAGAGAGCCCTTGAAACTGCTTGTGTAGCTCAGCATGTCAAAGTGTCACACTTGCGGGTATTGTTTTCTGAGCCAGCACTGTGATAACTTTACGGTTTGCTTAAAAACTTCCTGACTGTCCATTTATCTGAACAATAGACAAGTCTACTTTACCTCCTCTCTCAGAACAATATATGCTCAAATCAGCTGAATAAACAAATCTTTACAGTTCAAAATTTACTTAAAGCTGTTCTTTCATTGTGCCCATGAATTCTAAACTATCACATAACAAACTTTGCCCAGTTCCAAACACGCCCTGTGCATTGGAAGCACTGGGGAAATATAATTAAAAACAAAATCATCTCTCAACTTAGAATTCCTTTCTTCAAAGGCAGTAGGGAAACACACAACTTTTATTATTGAATAAGCATTAAACCAGAATGTGATGTGCATTAAACCAGAATGTGATGTGCATTACAGACAATCCATTAAAAGATTTCAAAGACAAAAAGAAATCTCACCCTTTTATATAGTCAAGAATACACATATTATTACAGACACATACTCTTTGACTTCTAATGAGGTTACGTTCCAGTAAATTCATCATACGTTGGAAACATGATAAGTCAAAAATACACTTAATACAGCTAACCTGTTAGCAGTGGTGAATCTGTATGCAACAACCTCAATTCTTGTATCCTCAGAAGAAAGAATTCCGCTGAGGGACACGGGGCAGAGTGAAAGATGGAGGCAAGTTTTAGTGCAGGAGTAAAAGTTTATTAAGAAGTTTTAGAGCAGGAATGAAAGGAAATAAAGTACACTTGAAAGACGGCCAAGTGGACAATTTGAGAGATTAAGTGCCGTTTGACCTTTGACTTGGGGTCTTATACTGGCAATCTGCATACGCAGTGGCCTACCAGCACGTGGGAGGAGCCGCACAGGCAGTGTGTTTACTGGAGTTGGATGTTGTCATGTGCGTCCGTGTGAAGAGACCACCAAACAGGCTTTGTGTGAGCAATAAAGTTTTTTAATCACCTGGGTGCAGGCGGGCTGAGTCCGAAAAGAGAGTCGGCGAAGGGAGACAAGAGTGGGGCCATTTTGGAGGATTTGGGTAGGTAAAGGAAAATTACAGTCAAAGGGAGGTCGTTCTCTGGCGGGCAGGAGTGGGGGTCACAAGGTGCTCAGTGGGGGAGCTTTTTGAGCCAGGATGAGTCAGGAAAAGGAATTTCACAAGATAATGTCATCACTTAAGGCAAGGACCAGCCATTTTCACTTATTTTGTGATTCTTCAGTTACTTCAGGCCATCTGGACATATACCTGCAAGCCACAGGGGATGCGATGGCTTGGCTTGGGCTCAGAGGCCTGACAGATGCATGCTCACTTGAGGCCTTCTTCCCTTACTAGTCAAGTAGAAGAAGGCCAAATACCAGTTAAATGCTACCATTTTGCCTCTTAGTGCACATGTTTGAGCCCACTCACCGAACTCCTGAGATCTCATCAGGAAGCTGCTAATTACCAGTTTTAGGTGTTTCTATCTTTTGGGAGACTGCCTTTGCCTGGTGCCAGCTGTGACCAATTATTATGTGAGCGAGATCGTGTAACCACCACCTGACTTCACCTGATGGTCATTTGACATCCCCGTTTGGGGTTTGGGGGCCCTCTCCTGCCACGCTCATGTCTGACTAGCTACCTACTGAATCACAGCCTAGCCTAACTGACCTTAAACATGCTCATAAAACTTACATTAGGCTACATTTAGAAAAAACATTTTAAAACAAAGCCAACTTTATAATAAAGTGATGCATATCTCATGCAATTTATTAAATACTGCAGTGAAAGTGAAAACCAGAATGTTTGTATGAGTATTCACCATTAATATACATAGTAAAGTCAAAAACTCGTCAGTTGAACTGTTGTAAGTCAAAGAACGTTTCTACATGTTTCAAGATAAACAATAACTAGTTCTGAAATCAGAGAACTTGACAGCATCATTTGTCACACATAGTTCTTCTTGACTTTACTTGATAATTGGGGTGACCTTTAGATAAAGAAGAAACAAATTTTTCCTATCTTTATGACAAGAGGTAGTTTTGCAACTTGGAGCCAGGTGTCCACTAAAGATATTCTCCTAACTTTCCACCGAAGCTGGGAGAGGATGGTGCTACATCTCTTGATGTTTACCTTTCAAAGAGACGGTTCTTGGTCCTTTAGAAATACATACCTAGATCACAAAGCTGACAAAATGCCAATCTAGTCTTCAAAATGATATATATACATTTCAAAGAGAGCAGGAATTACTTAAAATTACATGTTTTATAAACAAAATGCTGAAAGTAAAAAGAGGGGAGGGAAATCTCTTTCCTTATTTTCAACATGGAAGACTATGCCTCTTACTTTTAAATTGTGTTTGTCCTTAGAAAAGACCCATCTTAAATGAGATCTTCCATACCTTTTGAATATACTGCCACTGATGTGTCCCATCTGCAACTTACTAAGATGCTCAAGGTAGTGGTTGCCCCTATTGCAGAAGGAGTAAATCTGAATTTGATTTATACACTGGTTATTTTGATGGTATTTTTAGCATCAACTGCTGGAAATAAACAACTACTATCTTATATTAATTTTTGAAACTATCATATACCCTCTAGTAGATTGTAAGATCCTATAAGGTAGAAAGTATTTTTTTGTAAATTTACATTTTATTTTAATTTTCTCTTGTGGTTAATGCACCCTATACTCACTTGACAGTCAGTGAATAAACAAACTTTCTTTAGTAGTCACAACAATGCCTTGTCTATATTTTGTGATGTGAATAGGATAAAATTAACTGACTCTCTGTGGTAGACAATTTATAATTATCTTCCATTATTCTGAACACAATTTAATCATAAATACAAGCAAAATAGTATCTCGCATGTAGTGCAAACTGAGAAAAATGACTGAAACAATCCATTACAACATATCTTCCATAAATTTGGATTATTTTTTCATATCTGCAGTAAAATACATGCAAACTGCATGATTTAACAGACAGGAATTACTAGATTTCTTAATGTACTTTTGAAATTACTTTTCACTCATTATGAATCCTTCCTAGTTCTGAGCCTCATGATTATTGACTGGTTCTTCATTTTCTAAAAGAATATGCTTTTTATAGAGCACTTCAGAGATGCATAAGTCTGCATTCCTCTGAAAATGACCTCCCAGAAGAGATGTTTTGGAGAGATGTTAAGCCATTTTCATTCCTAATTAACCCCCTACCCAGGCATTGTTACAGTTTCTCAATCACCATAAATACCACAGATCTCTTCTTTTCTTTAAACATGCCAGGGAGCAAGGGGTCCTGCTGTTACCAGACAAAAGCAAGATGCTAATACAAAGTTAGCCATGACCTTTATCCTTTATCAGAGTCATCAACCAGTAGTTACTTCAAGATCACCGATGAAATAGCAGTGCTCAAAGTGGTAATAAAAACTATGTTCCAATTAGGAAAAAAAAGGATATTACAATTTTTTATTTGATACTTTCATTTAACTTGCAGGAAGCCGACTGAAATTGCTCAAGAACAGGGTGGGAAGTTTATTTGACCTATGCGTTGCAATGATCAAATATATTCCAAGATAGGCAATTAAAGTGGGCTAGTAAAGAGTTTGCATTCAATGAAAATATCACTCTTAAATGAAATAAGGCATTTACTTAATTCCAAAAATACTTGGCAGAGTAAGTCACATGTTTTTTGCCTATGTGCTAGACATTCTCCTGAGTCATGTTTGATTTTGTAATTGTAAAATTTAGCAACCTTTCCATTTCAGCCAGAAACCTTTTCTTCAACTTAGGTAACTACATCCAGACAAATTAATGATGCCTGCTATTCTTCCCGGATATAAAGAAATAGGAAGAATTTGACAAGTATACTATGCTTTACTATATTGTTAAACATAAACTAATTAATTAAGATTAAAATATAAACATTAGGAAGATGTACTGTCTATGCTCAGAAAGAGAATGATCCCTTTTCTCTTCATCATAAGGGTCACAGCCAACACTTTTCTAACAAAAGTCAGGTTAACAACAGAAAAGCATAACAGATTTATTAACATGTATAAGCAGATGGCTATATAAGAAAGTTGCAAACTCAGAGAAGGACCAGATAATTGACACTTAAGTACCCTTTTCATTGGGGTGAGGAAAGTGGGGAGATTGTAAATGAATGAGCCAAAAGACCAGACAATGGACTGTAAATGATTTCTCTTTGGATGCTGAATGGGGCCAAAGGACAAATAGCAGCTTTAGACAAGTTACAGGAATGTGAGGGGAAGAACTGCATTGTGAACCAAGGTCATCTTATTATGCAGATACATTCTTCTAGGTAATCTCTAGGAATTGCCCTCAGAAAAATAGAGGAAAAGCCTATCTGGTCATGGTGATAATTTCCAGTTTCTTCTCTTCACCACTGGTTCACCTTTTCTGGTTATTTGATGAGATACATAGGAAGAGGTCTTAAGAAAATTGCATTTCTTTTGGAAAGAAGTTTCCTCAGTCAGATAAGGTAGTGTTCAGAGAACCCCTCCCACCTCTTTGGAAAAAAAAAAAAAAAACCAGAGGGATGGGGAGATAAGAGAACCTTAGAGAGAGCTGTTGATTTTGAGGCTTATTTCTGAGGACTTTCAATTTTCTTTATTCCAAAGCACTTACATGTCAAAGCACCATATTTTGGGTTATTTTCTGAGTCAACAATTTTTTTTCTGAGAGTGTATGTAATGAGATTACTTAAATTAGTCTGAAACTTGAGCAAAAGTTTCATAGAAAAAGTGACATGGGTTTTGAGAAATAAACATTGAGGCAATATTAGTGGGGCATAGTGTGGTGGACCTGCAGTGTTCCAGCAGTTGGAGGCTCTGTGATATGTGAAAATTTCCAGGAACAAAAAGAAGACCCAACGGACCACCCGATATGTGGCATGGGATACATCTAGAGAAAGATACTAGAGAAAAGCCACATAGACAAGGCTGTACAGGACATTTGAGGTTGATAAAAATTATTTGCTTGGCCAAACTTCAGCCAGGCTTCTCATTCTTGTGTTAGGCCCATCTGTAAAATCCAGTTTTAGCAAAGAACCCTGCTAAATCAGTTTAGCAAGAACACTAATTCTTGATATCTGATTAAGTTTTTCATCGTCTGCTCTCCCCGAAGTAATGCCTAATCACCCTGGCCTGTCTTCAACAAAAATTCTGTTAAGTTTCTCAGTAATTTTTGATCCACTGACCCCCACCCTGCTCCCTGCTATAAATTCCCACTTGCCTATGCTATATTCTAAGTTGAACCCAATCTTTTTCCTCCACTGCAAGATTCTGTTGCAGTGGTCCCTATAGTTGTCATGATGGCCCTGAATAAAGTCATCCTTACTTTGCTTTAACAAAATATCATTAAATAATTTATTTTAGCAAGATTATATGGAGGATAGCATGTATCTTATAAGCAAGAAAAATGTCTGAAAGTTCTAAATAGCACTTGATAAGTAATGTTAAAGAAAATCAGAGCTAGACAGTAGTCAAAGTGGTGGAGTCAGATTTATTCAGAGCTATTGCAATAGGGAAAAGAGACCTCAGTTTAGAACTGGGCCCAAATCTGAATATAACAGGAAGAGTGGGGATTCGTAGCCAAGTGGGTCAGGGTTGATGGATCAAATATTTATAAGCAGAAACGTTATGCCTAAGGGAAGACTCTGACTCTAACAATTAGGTTGGATTCTTTGCTGAAGGCAGGGCAGAATGATTAGATATCACTCAGGGGATAGTGGGGGATGAGAACATTGATCATATATTGAAAGTAATCAGGTATCAAGGATGGTGAAGTTTCCTAAGCTGACCTAGTAAGAGTTTTTTTTTTTTTCTTTTTTGATACAGGGTCTTGCTCTGTCACCCACACTGGAATGCAG
Source organism: Rhinopithecus roxellana (assembly GCF_007565055.1). Taxonomy (NCBI): domain Eukaryota; kingdom Metazoa; phylum Chordata; class Mammalia; order Primates; family Cercopithecidae; genus Rhinopithecus; species Rhinopithecus roxellana. The sequence continues at coordinate 63,883,202 of NC_044561.1, read as the reverse complement.
TGACACAATGATAGTTCACTGCAGGCTTGAACTTTTGGGCTCAAGGGATTCTCCCACCTCAACCTCGCAAGTAGCTGAGACTACAGGTTGTGTGTCACCACACCCAGATAATTTTTTATATTGTTTTAAAGACCAGGTCTCTTTTTGTGACCTAGGCTCTTAATTAACTCCCGGGCTTAAGCAATCTTCCCGCCTTGGCCTGCTAAAGTGTTGGGATTACATGAGTGAGCCACCACGCCCGGACAAGATTCTCACTACAGTTGAGCAATGCAGGCTCAATAATCACTGATCCTAAGGTGAAAGCCTAGAGAGCTTACAGGAGCTTGGCAGAGTTTGGTCAAGGGTAGTCTTTGTCGGTACTAAAATATCTGATATATGTTTTAATAAGGTTTTAATTTAAAGATATATAAGTATCCAAACACTAAATAGAAATCATAATACTGGAATTTCACATACTCCCTCCAGAGAACAGGACCAGGATAAATGGTAAGAGGAGTAGGCAGGTATCAGGGAGATGTAGGAAGGAATTTTCTGAGTTGCATGGCTAGCTCTCTGGAAATATCTTTTTTTTGAGTCAGGAACAAGCATTTGGAGGGGGCTACTGAAAACCTAAATGCATTTTGTCTATTGTAAATCACAATGAAAATCCTAAATTATATTACTAAGTCAATTAAACCAATGTAGTATATTTTTAACACTCACTGCCTAGATAAATACTCTAAAAATTACTTTTTAGTAATTTAGATATTTAGTATTTAGATAAATACTCTGAAAATTACTTTTTAGTTCATATATATGTAAATATCTACATGAGGCTTAAAGTAGCATTATTAGTTTTCAAATGTAGTTTGCTAAGCCAATCTCAGATTTACAGTTGGACAGAAAAGGAAAACATAAACAGCTCATTTTTTCTGTAAAGTAACATCTTAATCAAGAGAACTGATGCCAGTTGGGGATAAAAAATGAAATAAGTAATTTGAACCAAGGAATCACTGAATTATTGAAATGAGCCACATTGTCAAATACTTTAATGTCTGTCCATATTAAAACTCCTCTTTGTAGCAATAGATAAATTTGCATGTTTTAGAACATGAGTTCAGTGGTCAAAGGCATAGAGAACTTACAGGTTAAATAAAAACAAACATACAATTCTCTACTGTAGGCTACTTACTATCTATAAGTTATTAAATAATGTAACTGTACTGAAAGTTATTTCTCAGAAAAGGAGAAGGAAAAATTGCTACAATGTTCACCTGTCATTTTGAAATAAACTCTTGTTCCCCAAACTTTGGCTCTGGTGACATTAAGATTGAAAGAAATGTCACCGATGTCTCTCCCCTCTGGACCACAGGACTTAGGTCACATAGTTCAAATATAGCCTTTCTCAGTAGCTGACAGTGCTATTCTCTCACTGAGTAAAATACTACTACTACTGTTACACAAACTAATATATACTTAAATTGAGGTGTAAAAATCTAGCTAAATGCTGGAGATAACTGTAATATTGCTTTCTGCCACTTCATTACCGTTTTTCTTTTATGTTCAGATCAATATTGATACCAATTTCTAAGCATGTGAACTCAGAGTCAATGAAAGTTTGAAAGATTTCACATTAACAAATTCAGATTTAAATAGGTACTAACAAATTGCAATATGAACGCGAAAACAGTGGAAATATGCTTCCTTTTCTAGATCCTATCTGTGACAATTAAGAGCACTCTAAGAGGAAAACACATCTCACCACATACACAAGAAGTCATAAGACTACAGAAGCTAGAAACACATGAATACAATATAGGCTGGCTATGCTATATTATTCATAAAGCCCCAAGACGGTGAATCTTACCAACTTGCTTAGAGTTTTAAGCTATTACTTTTTGTTCTCCATCATGTGGTTGGCTCTCTAATCAGAATTATTTCTGTATTTTGTCTCTAGCAAGCCAACTTTATACCGAGTCCCTTGCCTTTGCAATTGGTCTTATTTTTTCTTCAGATATATTTTGCTTCATTTCCTTATTATTTAGATGCTGATTCTTCACAATATGGCTTAGGTTTCACCTGTTCTACCAAATTTTTTCTGATTATTCTTTCTTTACTATAAAAGGAAGCATTCATTTTTGTTCTAGTAAAAAAAAAAAACTTTATGTGTTTATATATGTATTGACTGAAGGTAAGTTAGAGGTTAGCTCTGGGTTAACTGAGGTCTACTGGATTAGGCTGGATTTGACTGAACTGATGTCTCCATGTATCTTCTAGTTCCAGAACACAATCCAGGACTGACTACTATCTGGGACCTATTGCTCTTAAGGCAGATGCCTGAAATATATTACATAGTTGTACCCAAGGATCCTGCTGAACTGTCCTGTTAAATGTCAGGTCTACTCTTATTTCATTCCCAAACAAGTAATTTAACCAAATTGCAGCAGTAAAGTATACTTCACTTTCTGGGAGATACTATTACATAATACTCTTAAAGAAGAGAGAATCAATATTCAAATAGTAATGGCAATTACCCCAGTCTGTGCTCTTGATGGCACATTATTGATTTCTCCCTGCATGAAAAATACACTCAATACTTCCCTAGGAATAAAGCAAATGACTCTTTCAATCAAGACATAATATGTGAAGTCCTGTAGCTCATTATCTCAATCGGGTGCAGATGCAGCTCTTTTTGATCTGGAAACATGAAATAATAATATAAATATATTCTCTGTCTATTCCCAATATTTGATTGTGAAACAGGGATACTAAAATAAACATTCCCAGTCAAATAGAGGAAGAAGAGATGATACCCAAAGTCACTGCTCTGTTGCAATTAATCTCTCTGTGACAATTAAAAGTCTGCCATCTCTGAATGTAGGAAATGTTTCCTGATTAGACTCCAGTTCCAATCCCTGCCTGTTGATTACCCATCTCTGCTTCTCAAAACTTTGTTTCTTCTCTCTGGGAGGTTCTTCTTTTTTCCTCACTTTCCTTGGCCATACCAGAAAGGCATATGGAGCATATGTCAATCATGGCAGGTGAACAACCTTGCCTGTTTTCTACCATTAGGAAATTTAGGGCCTAAGGATTGTTTTGCCTTCTAATTATAGTCCCGTTTAAACTAGGCTTATAGCGTTTTTGAAAATATATACCTTGCAAAACCTTTTTGGCTTTTAGCTATTTGATTTTAGTCAGCTCCTTATGGCAATAGTCACACCCACAGTTCTTTTTGAGACATATGATATCTCTTGTCTAAATTTTGTGATAGGAATGGTGATCTTAACAGGCTTCTTTGGGACCACATATTTGGTCTCTTTCCCTTGATCATAAGTAAATGGGAAATCTTAGCAAGGAGCTTGATGACCTGTCATCACTGCTGCCTTGATTTGATGTTTGTCCCAGAGCTTGTCTTCACTGGCTTTTGTGGCTCATGTCTTTTCTCAGGTTTACTTCTTACTGATTGGAGTTGAGTACATCTTTCAAATGTACAAGTCCTGAATCGCGTGGATTGTCTTCTTGTCTCTTTCATCTCTGACTGCCCACAGCTTAAGTTTTTTACAAACTTGTCTCTTTCTTGTGGTATCATAGCAAATGCAGCTAGTAACAAAGCTAGGGACACACATTTATGACATCCATTACCTATTTTTATAGTAGACAACCGTCTTATCAAATATTTTGGCTTGAATACATGTATTGTCATTTGTGTAAACTTCGTTCAGGGTTTTCACACCACCTGTCAGTCAGCCAAAGGCAGTCACTCCTATTGATGTTATATTGCTATGGTAGCACTCTTACTGTTGTATTAACTTCTGTATGAGTCCTGCAATTGCAACAGTCTGAAAATATCAGCATTTTACAATAACACTTATGTCTCACTCATGGTACAATAAGGATGACAAGTTGGCAGCTGTGCCACTTAGTTCTGTTCCCCCATCTCTTCTCATTCTTGGACTGAATGAAGCAGCCCCTATCTGGAACATGGTATTCTGTCCTGGAAAAATACAGAACTAAGAGAAGGGCTGAGTCAGACCATGCAGTAATCTTTAAAAGTCTGTTCTGACATAAATATCACATTCACTCACATTCCATTGATCAAAGCACACTGCATGATAAAAAGCTAAAAACCACTGAGATAAGTGCATAATTTCTTCCCACAGAATGTCTGAAAAAGTTGTATGATAGTGGGTGGGAATGTATAAGTCTACTATGAGAGACTACTATGGTGCAATAATCTATTCAATCACTATTTCCTTCAATGTTATATCTCCTTATGTTTTAAATTTTGCATTCTTTTTTACTTCAAACTGTTGTTCCAGGTTAGTAAATATTGGCTTCCCAAATAGATTGTGACTACTTTGATGCTAACTCAGTATCTTCTACAACTTTTAGTATATTTCAGAGACTACAACACATCTATTTTCCATGAGGATTTATCAGTTGTATTCCAATCATGTTGGTGGATGAACTCAATCCCTGAAGGATTTCTGCTTACACATGGAGGGCCAGTTGCTTCTCAAATATTCTGATTCATAAAATATTAGAATTACTATGTTCTTATCAGTTCCACAAGGATAGAGGTGAAATAAAAGTTAACTGATTTTTTTAGAAGCCTATATATATTTTTGTTAAAAAAAATTCCAACTGAAAATAGACTGTTTTTGTTTAATAACATAGAAACTATGTTTAGTAAAGTCTTGGAAAATATAAGTAGTGAGAAACATACATTAAGAAAATTCATGGAAAGATAACATAAAATATTTTATACCAAAACTTTTTTGCCCACAATGTCAACTATTTGCATTCCTATTACAAGGGAATATTTGTTTAGAACTACAGAAAAGCTTTTTTTCAATGATATAACCATATGGATTTGTCGTACCTGACTTTTTATTGGTATACTTTAGCTTATGCATTCAAGTGATAAATTGTTATGCATATAGCTTTGTACAGGAAATATTTTGGTCATATATGGATAAAAATGGAGTCCTTAGTTTAATAATTCAATTATCTAAAAATGAGCTACGTAGCAAAAAATGTAAATAACAAAAGAGTTTGTTAAACATAAAATTAGAAGTATAACAAAATAATATGTACCACTTAGGAGATTTAGGCTAAAGTGACCTACCTGAGGATACAAGAGAAAGTATTACACGAAGAAATCGGCGTTGGAGCAATAGTGAGGTACACCTGAACAAGGGAGGGGAAGCGGTTCTTATCCCTGATGCACGTGGCCCCTGCTGCTGTGTCGTGTCCTTCCCCTATTGGCTAGGGTTAGACCGCACAGGCTAAACTAATTCCGATTGGCTAAGTTAAAGAGAGTGAGGGGATGAGTGCTTTGGAGGGGGAAAAAATGGTTATACAGGGTGGAGAATGAGTCAGGGTGGAGCAGGCAGCTGGTAACCGGAATGAGTTGTGGTGGAGCAGGTGATGGGAATGAGTCAGGATGGAGTAGGTAATCGAAAACGGTTGCTTAAGAGGAAGTTTAAAAGTAGAAGGCAAAAAATTGCACATACTGACATACTGTTTCTTTGAAGAGAAATTTAGAATTCATATTTAACACTGCAACCTCCACCTCCCTGGTTGCAAGCGATTCTCCTGCCTCAGCCTCCGGAGTAGCTGGGACTACAGGCACCGCGCCACAAAGCCAGCCTAATTGTTTGTATTTTTAGTAGAAACGGGGTTTCACCATGTCAGCCAGGATGGTCTCAATCTCCGACCCCGCGATCCGCCCGCGTCGGTCTCATTAAGTGCTGGGATTACAGACGTCAGCCACCGGGCCTCGGCCCCAACCCTGTCTTTTCTGTGGCATTTTTCTTCTTTTTTCGGGACAGACAGGCGAACAGTGGCTCCTCGCCCCGCTCCCCTTCCAAGAGCCCCAGGCAGCAAGCTGGCCAGCATTCCCCACCACTTACCCACGGCGTCTTCCCCTCTCCTGGCACAGGGATCCAGCTCAGTCCGAGCCCCCAGAGAAGAAACAGCAATGAAAGGTTTCTCACCCTGGTGGAGAAACTCATTTGCATAAGAATAGAGGTTCTTCCCCCAGGCAACTTTCCAGCACTGCATTTAAGCTGTCTTGGTTTTGTTTTTTTCTTTTCTCCACCAGGTCAGGAGTTAATTTTTTTTTTTTTTTTTTTTTTTTTGAGACAGAGTCTCGCTCTGTCGCCCAGGCTGGAGTGCAGTGGCCGGATCTCAGCTCACTGCAAGCTCCGCCTCCCGGGTTCCCGCCATTCTCCTGCCTCAGTCTCCCAAGTAGCTGGGACTACAGGCGCCCGCCACCTCGCCCGGCTAGCTTTTTGTATTTTTTAGTAGAGACGGGGTTTCACCGGGTTGGCCAGGATGGTCTCCATCTCCTGACCTTGTGATCCGCCCATCTCGGCCTCCCAAAGTGCCGGGATTACAGTCTTGAGCCACCGAGTCCGGCCAGGAGTTAACTTTTATGTGAGAGGCTTCCTCCTCCTTTTAGAAGATGTTTTACTAGGTCAGGAGCCCATCACTGTTTATATTCTCTGTAAAGTTTTAATTATGAAAAAGGATTTGAGGTTGGTCTCAAGCTGTAGTCAGTTGATGTGCTTTGCATGTCTTTCTGTATGGTTCTGTCAGAAGGAGGGGTACCTTTGGATGGAATGCCAGCATAGGACTCCATAGGCCCATTGTTCAAGCCAGTCGGGGAACTGCTCAAGGCGCTGTTTGCTTAAGGGCAAACTTTGCTGTAGGTCTCCATCTTGTTTTGTGTCCTTGGAAGCATGACCTGTAAGGAGGCTGCAGTGCTTTCTTTTCGCCTCCGCCATTTTGCAATGGCAGCCCAGGTTTAATCCTGGCTTAGAGAATGAGTCTTTTCTGGTTTGATATCTGTGTGAACTTTACCATGTGTTGATTCTCTTCCCCTCCACGAGCCACCTTGAATTTTCCATTATATGAGCAGTTGGGAGGTTACTTTTGGTAAAGTTTAAAAGCCAGAAGTATTGGCCGCTTGGCACAGCTGAAGTCAGGTAATAAGGGATTTAAAAGGATTTTCTTAAAGAGTGCTCAGCTTAATTAAAAGTGGATATCCAAATATTAGGTATACTTAAAAGGCCTTTATGTTTTTCTCTTCTTAGATCTTGCTTTGCTGGAAAAAGGTTTTTTCTCAGTCACTGGAAAATTCCATCCCTTAACACATGCACAGTAAGGGAAACAAATCAACGTGAATGCCTCAGAATAAGGGCCCACCTGCACACTGGGAGAATGGGTTGGAGCCACCAGGAGTTTGTGCCTTATACAGAGGGGAGGAGCCCAGCTTCTCCTGCTCCTATATGGTGGCCTGTTATCCATTTTGCCTTGCCACTGTTAATGCACACATGAGAGGCCCTAAGGTAATTTCCCATGGACTCTTTGGGAAAAGCAGAAAAGATGCCACAGATTCCATTTTTGGAGAGACCTCTGTTTTCCTCATGGAGCCCCCAGAAATTAGAGGCAGATGGATCCCTCTCAAAATCTGTTTTTGTCTTCCAGCTATACCTGTTTCTTAGGCAATAGAAACCACATGCTTCCTTAGCCTTGCTCTTATAGGGCTCAACCCAGAGGCCAATAGTCCAATTAGCAGATTGGCAAATAAAAAATCTTATAGCTACTGGATCTTCTTCTGCCTGTCTCTGTAGTTATGTAAGTGTTGTGTGCATGGTGTGTATTTTAAAAAGCTCTAATTAATTGACTTGAAGGATAAGTGCTTGGATCTAATATTATTTAAAGGAATGATAAAAGCTATGGTACCTTTTAGTTAATGTGACTTTAGTCTTTGAGAACTAAAAACAGTCTTTAAAGATTATTGATAAAATGCAGATGTCATCAAAATATGAATTTTTGCCTAGGGTTAAGGTTTGTTTTGAATTAGATAAGATAAAGCTAAAAGTTCAAACAAGTTTTAGAAGGTTTGTAAAAGTTAATATTGAAAAATAAATTCTGTGTGCAAAATATTGACTGAATTCAAAAGGGTATTATATGGCATTTCTGTAAATTGAGAATTGAAATAAAAGCACAAAAAGGTTCTCTTAAGGCAGTAATCTGCTCTTTAGTAAAATTTGTAATGGGTTATAAAAGGTTTTTGCTTTTTTAAAATTTCCCAGTCAACATTTTGGCAAAATAAATAACTTATGATACTCTGGAATTCTATCTCATAACCTCAAGTGTTTTAAACCTCTAATATTTAAGGATCTTCCTAAAATCAAACTTCAGTTTCAAAAATTGTCTTTCCTGACCCCTAGCTTTTGGTTGCCACAGAGGGCCCATAGAGCATCTAGAAGATAGGTAAACAGGATTATTTGACACGTTTAGGTACATAGGATTGCCAAAATGATGTTTAATCTTCTTCAGGTTATACTTTAGGGAATAATATTAATATGTGTTCAAAATTGTATGGGATTTCTAAAATTCTAAGGTCTGAATATATGCTATCAACCACAATTAAGGTTGTTAGGTTAAGTTATTATAAACCACAGAGATAATCAAATTTCTTTGTCAATCATGTTTCTGACTGTAACTATTGTAGACATTTTGTTATTCACAGAAAATTGTTTTATTTTTATTCTCTTTAAAAGATGGTTTATAATCAGCTATAGAAGTTTGACACGTGCTCTCAAATGCAGGTTTCTGATAACTTTGGAGATTGTGACATTGGAATAAAGGAAAAACGTACAGGACTCATGAAGAGTTGAAATGTTCACGAATATCAAGCAAAGCAAGAGTTAACTAAACAGACTAATATAAAACGAAAGTAATCTTTTTGACACTTGCTTGGAACATTGCTGATCCTTGTTTTCTTTTTCAGAGTCAAGGAAATTTATTTTGAGCTATGTACAGCATTTAATGATTGAGCAAGGTATACTCCTGTGAACAAAATTTGGAGCATGTTTGTCTCTCTTTCTGCCTGGCTTCTTCAGAATTTGGAAACTAGTTGTAAGTATTCCTAACTTATGGCAATATAGTTGTTTGCATCAGTACAATAAGAATCCATTTGCTTTTACAACAGGATGCAATTGGAGAAACTGATTGTGTTACCAAGGCTTTAGCTGGAAGGATATGCTTCCCTTTGAGGAACCAAGCTCAACTTGCAGAGCTGATAAAACCCCCTTGGAAAAATTGGCCTCATATCTTGTCTACACAGTCTCCATACAGGGTTCTTAACTTGTGGTGAATAAAGCATGTCACTTTCTAACAGGTCCAGGAACTCCATGTTCTTGGGACCTCAAGAAGAGTGGAGTTTACCCAATTTACAGGTATTTGAGAGTAAAATCCCATGGGTGGGTTCAGCTTCGGGAAGTCCTATCTGAGATTCCGTGTGGAACAGTGTTCCATCAAAGCCAATTTAAAAAGCCTGTGTAGAAATAATTATTCTTGCTGCGCTGTATGCAAATAATCAGGCCAAGTATAAGACTACAGTTTATTTTGCAAACAGCTCAGTTCTATCATGATTTGTTTTTAACAAAGATGAGGACTGGAGAAAGAAATTATGTTTCATAACGTATCATACATTTATCATTAAATTCTAGACTCATTAGCTGTTTTTAAGTTTTTGCCTACATTTTAGACTAACTCTGCTAATTCCTATGAGCCAACCAGTGATCTCTGGCTGCAGTTCACAGGAACAAAAGGGATAGGTATTGTAAAAATTTGGATTAATATTTTAAGTCTAAGCAATTATTCTGCAAATCCAATCAGGTAATGGAAATAAATAAGGTGCCCATCACCCAGAGGTTTCCTTTTTAGGAAAGTAAGACCAAGGGAACTAACCGAAGCCAAGCCCCATGCACCCAAATCTTAGCAAGCATAACTATAGCCACCAGTTACCTGGACATGTCACAAGACATCCTTTTCTCTCCCTTGTTAGAGGATGACTCAATTCCACAGCCTTACCTCAGCATTTGGCTTATGTTAAGGAGTCCATGCAACACCCTGAGACACATTTTTGTCTCAAACTCAATTCCTAGCTTCAGATCAAAGCCCTGGGAAAAAAACCTGGATCTGAGGGATCCAGAGGCAGATGATAATAGAAGTTAAAAGGTATAGCATAGGTGAGTATGACTAATTCCTGCCAATTGAACCAAGCTTCCTGTGGCATAAATAAGGTCTAGGGAACTCGAAGGCTATTGACAGGAGAGGAGATAGGTGTACATGGGTAAGAGCAGATATTCCTATCTCCTAAGCTCCCCTGTTAACATAGATGAAAGCTGATTTGACACCCATGGGTGAAACCCTTGTCACAGTTGCTGGGACTCAGAGATATAAGGACAGAAGAAAGAAAGAAGGGTGCCTCACTTTCTCTCTCTCACATACCTCAGATATTCACTAGGAAGATAAGGCAACCTGAGATGCCTCATTCCCCTCTTTCTACATGAGTAGCCATCCATCTTCAGTCTGTACCACTTTCAAATGCATCCTGAACCCCTGGGACTCCTTTGGAAAAAAAAATCTTTTTTACTTTCTCCTCCTCAGTTCTCTCTTCACAGATAAGTAATTTTGTCTCCGTACCATGGGACACTCACCTCAGATGCGTCTTCCAATCTGGAAAAAGTTAATTTCCCAAACATTAAACTGGTTGACTTAGGATTGGGCTCAGGGAAAGGGGACCCAGGGCCTGACCTGCTGGCAAAAAGGGTAAAAGTGTTTTCTAATCGGTTGGGCTCTTGACTTCCTCTCTCTGTGCAAACTGGTAAAAGTCCTCAAGATTTTCAAGCAGTCTTTACCCTGATCTTGTTTAATTTTATTTATTTATTTATTTATTTATTTATTTATTTATTTATTTATTTGAGATGGAGTCTCACTCTGTCACCCAGTCTGGAGTGCAGTGGTGCGATCTCAGCTCACTACAACCTCCTTCTTCCAGGTTTCAGCAATTCTCCTGCCTCAACCTCCCGAGTAGCTGGGATTACAAGTGCGTGCCACCCATGACTGGCTAATTTTTGTATTTTTTCTAGTAGAGACAGGGTTTCCCCATGTTGGCCAGGGTGTTCTTGAGCTCCTGACCTCAAGTGATCTGCCTGCCTTGGACGCCCAAAGTGTCAGGATACAGGCGTGAGCCACCGCACCCCCTTGTTTTATTTTGATATATGTTTTTTAATAACCCGGTTTGTCTCTTCTTGCCCTCAGGCCATAAAACTCCAAAGAGTCATGCAACCAGAGCCTCGGCCAATGGCCTCTTTTGCTAGGGACCCTAGCATAGGCCTCTGAGGCAGCTCTGACTGCTGTTTTCCCAAAACAGTGTTCCTTTTCAGTAGGAAGCAGTTAAGATCAGTCTTCATCCTTATCCTTATTCTAACAGAAGTTACATGTACTTCTTTAGATGGGGGAATGATAGAGGTAGGAGGCACATAAGATAACCTGCATAGGGTCTTGCCTAAACATGCCCATGGTGAAAAAATCTGTCCCTTAACATATGCACAGCAAGTGAGATAAATCAGTATGGAATGGCTTAGACTAAGGACCTACCTGTGCACTGGGAGAATGGGGTGGAGCCACAGGAATTTGTGCCTTATGCAGTGGGGAGGAGCCTGGCATCTTCTGCTCATGTGTGGTGGCCTGGTATTCACTCTGTGAGGTGGGAGTCTGTTGGCAGGACCCCCTCTTTTTTTCTGAGAGCTTTCTTTTAATAAATTATGTTCTCCTCACCTTTTGATTGTCTGTGGGCCTAATTTTTCCTGGTCATGAGATAAGAACCCAGATATTAGCTGAACAAAGGAGTAAAAATTCCTGCATCAGATTGATTCTGTACATTATAATAAATTTGAATTGATAGTATATAAAGAATAAGGTGGGATATTGAAGAGATAAGTTTAGAACGCGCGGGTGGGTACAACTCATGATTGGTTTGCAATATCATGTTGTAGAACTCAAAATCAACTATGTAAGATACAGGGATAAATATAGCTTTTACTGTTCAAAATGACATTACTGTTAGCAATGACATGGTTTTAGGGTTTATATTAATCATTGATAGTTTTTTATTAATTCAATTAGAGTAAAGGTATTTACTAGTAATTTCATTAAAAAACGGCAGTATTTAAGAATCTAAGAAACTTTAAGGTATTTAATAATCTGGTATGTGAGAATTGGAGGATTTTTTAAAATAAGAAATATACATTAGTGACCTCTATATGATCAAAGGTTAAACAGGTTCAAGAAGCTCCAAACTGAAGCAGAGTTGTTTAAAAATTTCCAAATAGCTCTTCAATTCATGAACTTGTCCCCCAAACCTTACAGATATGCCATCAGTTTTGCGGCAAAAGTTTTCTCTTATTTCAGTTACACTTGAATCTAAAATGCATATACAGGAGAGAAGCTTTATAATTCATTCACACATATTCTAAACAATTTTCCCCGTCTAAATCAGGGAATCACTTTTGAAATTGTGATTGAATTACCACCAAATGACTCAGCAGTTCTTGTGAGTGTGATTTTATTGAGTTGATGGCATTTCAGCCATGGAAAATTAGTACAATATCAATCTACTCTCATGTTAATCAAGTCTAATGCTGACGACATCCAATCTTTTAAAAAATCAACAATGGAATTTTTTCTCAGCAGTTTTAAGTTTAATGGATTTATATGTCTTGTTTGAGAAGAAATAAATTGCATTTTTGTTAATCACAAGTGAGCATATTTAGTTAATTAAGTAAATAAAATCTTCATGATCATCTTCAAATTCTCCCCAAAATCTGTTTTAAAGAGTATAAATATTAAAATGTTTATTTCTTTTTAATTTTTTTCACAGCTAGCAGTGAATCTGATTTACAAACATACAGCACAAACTTCTATAATAAAGCACACAGAAGATGCCTAGTACACTTACTTTTTTGATATGAACCTCATTTTCTTGTATATTTCAGATGTCCCACCTGAGCTATTTATAAATGTTTTTTACTTTAAGGTGGTTAAGACCTTCTCTTATTAGATAAACAAGCTAATCAGGCAAACACACACTTATTAAAAATAGAAATCAGGTGAAATACACTGGTCATGCAGATTAAATTTGCCCACCTGGTAAATAACATCATTTTTGTCTTGTAAGTATAAGAGAGGCTGCCTGGTGATTCCACATTGCCAACAAAAATCTCACTGTGGGTTGATTTTTAGAGGCAAATGGAAAGTGACTTGAAAATGTCCGTTATTTATAAAGCCAGAATAATTGTTATTTAGTTTTTTGTTCTTTTACCATTAAGTTTTAGAAATGATTTATTGAGATTCATTTCTGGATATTAATAAAACATATCCATTTTTATATTATTTGTAGGGACTGTGTCAAACTATTAATTCTAAGATACTACAACACTTTTATTGTAAGGCCACCATACTATGTTCATCTTTTAAAAGTTCCTTAATTCAAAACCTTTTATTTTATAGTAGACTTTTTAATTGATCATGTGAAATATACAATAGATATGCTTACTGTATAAGCATCTAATAATTGAAATTTAGAGGAAGAGTCAGATGAATTTAATCAGTAGAGAGTTTTTAAAATGTAAATATAGGGAAAATGAGGCTTTTAAATTACAGGAAAATAAAGAAAGTTATGTGATAAATTAAATGATTAAAAATTTTTATGTCCTCAAGTTTCCATTTACTGGTTCAGAAACCAATTGCATCACTATCTTCTTTAATAGCTTTTAATTCTAATCCTTTAGTTGAATAGATCTATTTTTTAAGATAATTACCTACTCAACCTTTCTGCTAGATAAAATATAAAGGCAAAAACCTCATCTCTGTAACAAATCTTTAGCAATGAAATCATATACATGATTCCAGTAATTTCTCTAGTCTAACATCTAATTATGTACATACCCATTACTTATTTCACAGAAGTGAATGTCAAGCTAATTGGGACTTTTATTAGACTCTTCATCCACATAGAAAATAAACTCTGGTAAGATTTCCTAGTAAACTGGAATGCTATCTTACATGGAAGGTTGAATGCACCCCAAGATTTTATTGTTTGAATTTGTTGGTACCATAGTGCAATCCTGTAACTCCCTACACCCTTTTGACTTCTTCAACACTTGTGATGGTGAAGGCGATGAAGATTAGATGGAACCAATACATTCTCCGTGTTTCCAGCAAAAGCCTCCTTCTTCTTCCCACAATGTCGCCATGACAATCAGCCTTAGAAAGCATGGAAAAAATCTTATTATGTCCTTTGTTTTAGCCTATTGGGTATCATAAAACTCCATGAAATTCTGTTAAGCTTCATTTCCTTGAAACACATATCTATATGTATCTTTAAATTGCTTAACCTGACCCCATTGACATTCACCCCACATTCTGAAATTCTTCCGTTGTATTTTTTTTTTTTTTTTTTTTTTTGAGACGGAGTCTCGCTCTGTCGCCCAGGCTGGAGTGCAGTGGCCGGATCTCAGCTCACTGCAAGCTCCGCCTCCCGGGTTTACGCCATTCTCCTGCCTCAGCCTCCCGAGTAGCTGGGACTACAGGCGCCCACCACCTCGCCCGGCTAGTTTTTTTGCATTTTTTAGTAGAGACGGGGTTTCACCGTGTTAGCCAGGATGGTCTCGATCTCCTGACCTCGTGATCCGCCCGTCTCGGCCTCCCAAAGTGCTGGGATTACAGGCTTGAGCCACCGCTCCCGGCCTCTTCCGTTGTATTTTTTAAATCGCATGATTTGCTATTAAATAGTGGAATGTTTTTAGCCAAAAAATCTCCCCTCATCTTTCCCTCACCTTTTTGTTCCAGTGATACTTGACTTTCACCTGAGATCATGGTTTTCTCCTGAAGTTTTTGAAAAACTAAACCTGACAGTGAACAATTACTTTTTTTTGCTCCTCATTTCTTCACATTTATTATTCCACCTGTCTGACCCCTCAACTTCCCCACTCTCCTCCCCATCACTGCTTTCAAACATTTGTCATCAGATTTGACTACCCATCTCTCTCCTTCTTTTTTGCTCTTATTTATAAATTTCTGGTCATCTGTCCTTTCTTTCTTTTTTTCTTTTTATTTTTTTGAGACAGAGTCTCGCTCTGCCGCCCAGGGGCTGGAGTGCAGTGGCGCGATCTCGGCTCACTGCAAGCTCCGCCTCCTGGATTCAGGCCATTCTCTTGCCTCAGCCTCCGGTGTAGCTGGGACTACAGGCCTCCGCCACCATGCCCGGCTATTTTTTTTTTTTTTTTTTTTTTTTTTTTTTTTTTTTTTTTTGTATTTTTAGTAGAGACGGGGTTTCACTGTATTAGCCAGGATGGTCTGGATCTCCTGACCTCGTGATCCACCCACCTCAGCCTCCCAAAGTGCTGAGATTACAGGCGTGAGTCACCAAGCTCAGTCCCCAAAATTTATTTTAAGTTACGGGAGACACATGCAGAATGTGCAGGTGTATACACCTGTTATGTTATTACGTAGGTGTATGTGTGCCATGGTGGTTTACTGCACCTATTGACCCATCCTCTAAGTTCCCTCACCTCAATCCCCACTCCCCAACAGGCCCTGGTGTGTGATGTTCTCCTCCTCATGTCCATGCGTTCTCATTGTTCAACTCCCACTTATGAGTGAAAACATGTGGTGCTTGGTTCCTGTGTTAGTGTCCTGAGGATGACAATTTCCAGCTTCATCCGTGTCCATGCAAAGGACATGATATCATTCCTTTTTTATGGCTACATAGTATCCCATGGTGTGTATGTACCACATTTTCTTTATCCAGTCTATCATTGATGGGCATTTGGGTTGGTTCCATGTCTTTGATATTGTAAATAGTGCTTCGATAAACATATGTGTGCACGTGTCTTTATAGTAGAATGATGTATACTCCTCTAGGTATATAACCAGTAATGGGATGATAAATATCATCTTCTTTTTTTTTTTTTTTTTTTTTTTTTTGAGACAGAGTCTTGCTCTGTTGCCCAGGCTGGAGTGCAGTGGCCGGATCTCAGCTCACTGCAAGCTCCGCCCCCCAGGTTTACGCCATTCTCCTGCCTCAGCCTCTCGAGTAGCTGGGACTACAGGTGCCCGCCACCTTGCCCAGCTAGTTTTTTGTATTTTTTAGTGGACACGGGGTTTCACTGTGTTAGCCAGGATGGTCTCGATCTCCTGACCTCGTGATCCGCCCGTCTCGGCCTCCCAAAGTGCTGGGATTACAGGTTTGAGCCACCGCGCCCGGCCCGATAAATATCATCTTCTTTCTTCAAAAACAAGACTTGGCTGGGCACAGTGACTCACGCCTGTAAACCCAACTCTTTGGGAGGCCAAGATGGGCAGATCACTTGAGGTCAGGAGTTCGAGACCAGCCTGGCCAACTTGATGAAACCCTATCTCTACTAGAAATAGAAAAATTAGCTGAGTGTGGTGGTGCATGACTGTAATCCCAGCTACTCAGGAGGCTGAGACAGGAGAATCGCTTAAACCCGGGAGGCAGAGGTGGCCCTATACTCCAGCCTAGGTGACAGAGTGAGACGGTCTCAAAAAAAAAAAAGAAAAAATACTGAAGGTAAAGATGTTAAATACTTCATCTGAAATCTCAAATCATGCAGTCAGTAGTTGACATGAAATTTGGATGTTGTGGTGTCCAGAGACCATGAATATAACCACTTGCCTTCCACAAAATATTGAAAAGAGATTGAACAGTTTGATAAAGAGTCAGGATGAATAAGGAAAATCGTATTTACTCTCGAGTTTCCAAAATTGAAAGCAAAAGTATGTAGATTTTGACTCAGGAAAAAAGATTCTCAGTCCGAGTTCATTTGATAATGTTAGTCCATGTGCTGAGGTTACAAAGAAAAACATCGCACTATATTATTCTTTTTAGTCAATTAATTGTTACGAAGATGCCGATGACATTTTGAATGATGGTATCTGTATTTGGGGATTTACATCCAACTTATTTGCTCAAATTTTGCCATTTCTTATTTGACTTCAATCTTTTAAATTATTAAACATAAAATGACAATTCTAAAGAACAACACTGAGTTATAGCAAGAACTTTGGTGAAATGATGTGTGTGTCAGGGACTGTGGAACAGGTTGCCCTGAGTTTGAGATAAATTGATTAAGTTGGCCGCTGCCATTAGTCTGCCTCCTAAGAATTACCAAATGTGTTTCTGGGCAAGCACAAACTCCTTATTATAAAATGTGTGAGAATTTTTAGGCTTGTATCTAACTCCAACACTCCCAGATTTACAGTCACAAGTCCTCATGAAATATGGAAAAGAGAGACTCAGAATCCATCTGATGGCCAAGTGTGGTGGCTCACGCCTGTAATCCCAGCACTTTGGGAGGCTGTGGCAGGTGGATCACTTGAGGTCAGGAGTTTGAGACCAGCTTGGCCAACATCGTGAAACCCTATCTCTACTAAAAGTACAAAAAAATTAACCAAGCATAGTGAGGCACACCTGTTATCTCAGCTACTTGGGAGGCTGAGGCAAAAGAATTGCTTGAATACAGGAGGCAGAGGTTGCAGTGAGCCAAGATCTTGCCACTGCATTCCAGCCTGGGCGACAGAGTGAGACTCCATCTCAAAACAAACAAACAAACAAACAAACGAACAACAACCCATCTGACAGAATGATGGTGGGAATAGAATGCCATAAAATATGGATTACAGGAAAACACAATGAGCTGCCTTAGAGAAAATTTGCTTATTAATGAGAAGGAATGCTGGGGTAGGGAGCTAGACTCAGCAGAGGGCCTGCATGCTAGAATGGAGCAGCCATTCTTGATAGAGTATAAGGTGGTTCCTGAACCTGTTGACATTCTCATCTCGGGAACCCTGGAAAGAATACTTCATGGTAAGATCTGTAACACCTGTGTAACTGCGTGGTAAGATCTTCTGCTTTCTAATGTTTTCCTACACTAGTCAAACATGGTAAAGGGAATCTATTTTCCTATGTTCTGAAGAGAGAAGTAAACCCAGGGATACAGAAGTGGGCAAAGATGGTGGTGAGCTCAAAGCTGTGACTGCAGAGTGACTAATTTCTCTAAGGTTGTCAGAGATCAAGTACAGTTCAGTGATGCTAAAACAACAACAGAAACAGTCTTCACATAGCAGATTGCTGCAGATGAATTAATACAGAATAGAAGGAACCAGAGTCAATAGCATGGTAAAAGAACAATTAGGTCAGAGATCTATAGGCCATCAAGCAGTAGGATTTTTATGAGAAATTTCTAACTTTGGGGTTTCCTGGAGTCCTAAGCAGAGTAATGGTGTCAGGTTTTTATTTTTGGAAGGTGGTGTACAGTGATCCAAGAATATTAGTGGCAAACATCTAAAGTGCCTTTTCTATGATTCTTAAGCAATCAGTTTTTATGGTACATTTGTTTACACCAAGTAAAATATCTGGTAAACATTAACGATAAAGAAATATTGATTCTTTCCCTCACAATTCTATAATCTATCCTATCTAAGTAGAAAGTAGTTTTAATGTACAAACTTTCACTAAATATGAGTTATATTGTATGAAGCCAGCCATTTTTTTTTTGGGGTGAGAGAAATAAATTTTGTGTTTTATTTTTATTTGTTTTTCAGACGAGGTCACAGTCTGTCACTTAGGCTGGAGTGCAGTGGCATGATCATGGCTCACTCTAGCCTCAAACTCTTAGGCTTAGGTGAGTCTCCCACCTCAGCCTCCCGAGTAGATGGGACTATAGGCATATACCGCCATGCCTGGCTAATTTTTTTTATTTTTTTGTAGAGACAGGGATTTGCCATGTTGCATGTAATAGTCTCAAACCCCTGGACTCAAGCCATCTGCCCCCATCGGCCTTCCGAAGTGTTGGGATTATTGGCATGAACCACCATACTTAGCCTAGAAATAAATTTTGGTTGTCTCATGCATCCTCTACTTTTTTCTCCACTAAAAGCCAGAATTCCGTTTAGCTAAACCAGCTACATAAATCCCCACCATGGTTTTGTAAACTCTACTTGCTTATAGTTAGCTCAAATATAATAAAAATTGTCAACTTTCTACCTTCTTTTGTAGCACATAAACTTGTCTTAGAAAGTAAATTTAAGGATTGTTTTATTTTTCCATTACTAACTGTTTGTGAAAACCCTTCTACAATGTCAAAATAAAGACTTTATTGAAGAAAAGTGAAATAGAAAGGTACTAAAAAAAAAATAAAGTTGATGGATTAGCTCAGTATTTCCCAGCAGAAATTTTTTATTCTCTTATGCTTGGTAGTTTCTTATCTCAGTGGACTATACCTCTAGTTTTTATCAATTACCTTAGGGGCACTTCTCTACAAATACATTCTATTCTATAGACTCTTTTGGCAGACCTCTCTGTTACCTTTGGCTCTTTATCTCTGGATTCTATCAGAAGCTTTCAAGACAGCTGTTTTGCAGCCAACTCTGGAAACCTAAGCACTAGACTGTTTCAGATCTTTCTTCTGTGAAATAGCTACGGTTCCCAAGACACCTATTTTAAAAGCAAACACCATTTTGTAAGGAAAGAGAAGTCTCCCTGATTCGCTCACAGTAAGAAAATTTGTACGAATTTTATTTCTACTATCTTGTATTCTTTCATAAAATTCCTGTGGATATGTGTGTGTGTATATATATATTATATATATATATATATATATATAATATATATACACATATTCTATGATATTGATCATTGTTGCTAAGTTTTTAAAGACAGTATCTTCTACTCTTGCAAATGAGTAGCATTTCAAGAAATATACATTTTCATCAGACAGGGATTCTTAATCTGGTGTCTCAAGTCATTCAAGAGTTTTATGAGGCCGGGCACGGTGGCTCAAGCCTGTAATCTCAGCACTTTGGGAGGCCGAGACGGGTGGATCACGAGGTCAGGAGATCGAGACCATCCTGGTCTACACGGTGAAACCCCGTCTCTACTAAAAAATACAAAAAACTAGCCGGGCGACGAGGCGGGCGCCTGTAGTCCCAGCTACTCGGGAGGCTGAGGCAGGAGAATGGCGTAAACCCGGGAGGCGGAGCTTGCAGTGAGCCGAGATCGCGCCACTGCACTCCAGCCTGGGCGACAGAGCTAGACTCCCTCTCAAAAAAAAAAAAAAAAAAAAAAAAAAAAAGAGTTTTATGAAATGCAGAATTCTATTAGGCATTAAAAATAAAGAGTTTTATGAATAGAATATAGGTATATCTTGTTTTAACGAACTTAGGCTTATTAGCCTTTGAAGTTATTGTGAGATTTTTTCTTTCCTTTTTCTTTTCTTTTCTTTTTTTTTTGTTTCCTTGAAAATTGAAGGGTTGTGGGAACTCTGTATTGAACCATATTGAACTATTGGTGCCATTTTTCCTACAGCGTATGCTCACTTCATGTCTCTGTGCCACATTTTGATAATTCCTGTAATAGTTCAAACATTTTCATCATGAAAATCACCTGTTATGATGAACTATGATCAGAGAACTTTGATGCTTTATTATAATTTGCCGGGGGTGGGGGGAGTCTCCACAAACTGTGCCTATATAATGTGACACATTTAATCGATAAAGGTTGTGTGACTTCTGACTGCTCTACTGACTGTCATATGCCCCATCACTCTCCTTCTCTTCAAACTACTCTATTCCCTGAGACACACAACAATATTAAAATTGGGTCAATTGATAACCATACAATGGCCTCAAAATGTTCAAGTGAAAGGAAAGACACACTTCTCACTTTAAATAAGAAACTAGAAATGATAATAAAGCTTAGCGAGGAAGGCATGTCTAAAGCCAAGATAGGCTGAAGCTAAGGTTCTTGTGTGAAACAGCCAATTTGTAAATGCAAAGGAAAAGTACCTGAAGAAAATTAAAAGTGCTATTTCAGTAGCACGTAAATGATCAAAAAGCAAAACAGCCTTATTGCTGATATTGAGAAAGTTTTAGTGGTCTGGAAAAAAGATCAGACAAATCACAACACTCCTTAAAGCCAAAGCCTAACCCAGAGCAAGGCCCTAACTCTTTCCAATTTTATGAAGGCTGAGAGAGGTGAGAAAGCTTCAGAAAAAAAAAAAAAAAAAAAAAAGCTGGAAGCTAGCAAAGATCAGTTAATGAGGTTTAAGAAAATAAGTTTTCTACATAACATAAAAGGGCAGGTGAAACAGCAAGTACTGATGTGGAAATTGTAAAAAGTTATTAAAAATATTTAGTAAGATAATTGATAAAAAGTGACTATTCTAAACAATATATTTTCAATGTAGATGAAAATAATCTTCTATTAGAAGAGGATGTTATCTAGGACTTTCAAAGCTACAGAAGAGAACTCAATGCCTGGCTTCGAAGAATAGGCTGATTCTCTTGGTGGGGATTAATGCAACTGCTGACTTTAAGTTGAAGCTAATGCTCACTGACCATTCCAATAATCCTAGGGACCTTCAGAATTATGTTAAATTTACATATCCTGTGTTCTAGAAATGAAACAAAGGCTGAATGACAGCACATCTGTTTACAACGTGCTTTACTGAATGTTTTAAGTCCACAGTTGAAACCTCATGTTCAGAAAAAAGATTCCTTTCAAAATTATACAGCTCATTGACAATGTGCCTGGTTACCCAAGAGCTCTAACGGAAATGTACTACGAGATTGTTGTTTTTATGCCTACTAACACAACATCCATTCCGCAGTCCATGACCAAGGAGAAATCTCTCTGTTCAAGTCTTATTTTGTGAGATTATAGCTGTTATAGATCATGATTCCTCTGATGCATTATAGAAAAGTAAACTGAAAACCCCCCAGAAAATATTCACCATTCTAGACACCATTAAGAACATTAGTGATTCATGGGAGATAGATTCATATTGATATTTACAGGTGTTCGGATGATGTTGATCACAACCCTCCTGGATAACTTTGAGGGCTTCAAAACTTCCGTAGAGGAATTAACAGCAGATGTGGTAGAAATAGCAAGAGAACTAGAATTGACAGTGTAGCCTGAAGATGTGAAGGAATTGCTGCAATCTCATTCTAAAATTTGAACACATGAGGAATTGCTTTTTATGAGCAAAGTGGTTTCTTGAGACAGAATCTATTCTTGGCGAAGACACTGTGAACATTGTTGAGATGACAACAAGGGATTAAGAATATTCCATCACGTAGTTGATAAAGCAGAGGCAGGATTTGCAAAGATTGATTCCAATTTTGAAAGAAGTTCTTCCATGGGTAAAATGCTATCAAACAGCATTGTGTGTCACAGACAAATCTTTCCTAAAAGGAAGAGTCAATTGATCTGATAAACATCATTTTTGTGTTACTTTAAGAAATTGCCACAGCCACCCCTACCTTCAGCACATCACCCTGATCAGTCAGCAGCCATCTATGTTGAGACACTCCATCAACAACAACAACAACAACAACAACAACAACAACAACAAAGACTCATTGAAGGTTCACATGACTATTAAATAATTTTTATGAATAAAATATTTTAAATTAAGGTATATACATTTTAGACATATGCCATTGTACAGTAAACTACTGTATATTGTATACACGAGTTCTATTTGCACCAGGAACCAAAAGATTTGTGTGACTTGCTTTAGTGAGATATTTGCTTTACCGAGATGGTCTGGCACTGAATCTGCAATATCTTCCAGGTATGCCTGCATGAGTTCATAAACTCAGATGGGAAAATAATAAAAACATTATACATTTGCTTTCTCTAGTCTTCAACTGAAATTTAACATCTTTTTAATTTCAATTACAATTGAGGATAACAGATCACAGCAGTATTTGGAGTACTTTGTTACGAATGAAAATCATACATATTTTCCTTGTACTATCCCATTAGAGATACTGTATATACATGTAATTTTGCATTCATCGCTGCTTTGCAATCATGATTACCAGACTGCATCTTGCTAAAACATATTAATGGGCTTAACAATGAGACACTCATAATAGTATAACATACAAATTTACAAATTATTTTATATATTTATTTCAACATATTTGTAGGTTTTTTCTTAAGAGTTTATTATAAGGATTTAAAAATATTCTGAGAAGGGCATGAAAGGTGTCATACAACTGCCAAAAGAGTCCATACAAACAAACTCAAAGAGCATGCAGCATAAAACTTTAGAAGTCTAAGCAGTCTTAGATTCTTGATATTCTTAAAAAATTATGATGATAACAAATATCTTCATTCATATGGTGCTTCTAATTAAGAAAGGCTTTTCATATGTTGTTCATTCAACAAATATTCATTGAGCATCTGTCATATGCCTAGCATTATTCTAGTGACTAGAAAAAAATGGAGTGAACAAAATCGAAATAAATAGACAATATTTGCCTTTGCCATTATGGATTTTATGTTTTAATATATGAGAAAAAAATAAGTAAAATGTAAAAGCAAATAGTATAATAAAGTTAAAGGAGTCATGACAATTGATTCTAGCACATTATAAAGCTGCAATATTTAAGATAGTGTGGCACTGACAAAAGGATTGAAGCTTAAAACAATGGAATAAATAGAAATTCCGGAAATAGACCAGGTATATTGAGTCAAATAATTTTTAATAAAGATGCAAAGGAAATTTTAATGAAAATTCAAATGGAAATACGATAGTCTTTTCAACAGATGGTGCTGAGAAAATTTGATCTCAGTATGGAAAACTAAAAAGCATTGACTTGACCCATGTCTTTTATCAATTTACTCAAAATGGATCACAAAATTCGTTGGGAAAGTTAAGACTAACATTTCTAGAAGAAACCATAAGCCAAAATTTTGTGTAAACTTGCAAGCATATTGATATTTCATTGTAATTCCATATAGGTTAATGATATTGAACCTCTTTTTAAAAAACTTATTTGCAATTCATATATCTTTTTCTGAAATCAATTCTCTGTTTAAATATTTTGTCCATTATAAATTGAACTACTTTTTGTCTTATTATTGACTTTTGAGAATATCTTACGTATTTTGGTTAGAGGTTCATGTTGAAATTTGTTTTGTAAATAATGTACTCCAATCAATGGCTTGTCACTTTATTTTTTAAGGGAGTCTTTGAAGAGATTACCTTTTTTTTTTTTTTTGAGACACAGTCTAGCTCTGTCGTCCAGGCTGGAGTGCAGTGGCGCGATCTCGGCTCACTGCAAGCTCCGCCTCCCGGGTTCACGCCATTCTCCTGCCTCAGCCTCCTGGGTAGCTGGTGCTACAGGCGCCGGCCACTACACCTGGCTAATTTTTTTTTTTAAATTTTTTGTATTTTTAGTAGAGACGGGGTTTCACTGTGTTAGCCAGGATGGTCTCGATCTCCTGACCTCATGATCCGCCCGCCTCCGCCTCCCAAAGTGCTGGGATTACAGGCGTGAGCCACCATGCACGGCTGAGATTACTCTTATTTATTATTTTTCAAAATTGTTTTGCCTATTATAATTCCTTTCTTTTTCTGGATAAAATTTAGAATCCATTTATTGTTTTCTAAAAACAAAAGCCAAACAATTTTTTGTAATTTTATTGTCTTTGGATTGAATGGATGGACAAGTTATGGAAGAACTGCCATCTTAAAAATATTGAATTTTCAAATTCACAAACACGTTTTATTTAATTCTCTCATCGATGTTTCACACTGTACAGTTTTGAATAGAAGTGGTAAGAATATATAGAATGATCATCTTTGTATTGTTTCTGATCTTTGTATATAAGAATTCAGTCTTTCGTCATTACATATAATATTTGTATAATATAGTATTTGTATGTTTTTGGTAGATGGCCTTAGTTTTTTTTTTTATTAGGATAATTATGGCCTCATTAAATGAGGTGAATATTATTTCCCTTGCTTGTATTTTCTAGAAGAGTTTTTGGGAAATTTGTATTATTTTTTCTTTAAAATTTGGTGGAAAATGCTTTGACAGCATCTGAGCCTAGAGTTTTCTTTACAGAAAATATTTTAATAATTAATTCAGCTTTGTAATAGGCTTATGACTACTTACTATACCTATTTCTTCTTGAGTGAGCCTTGGTAATTTTTGTCATTCAACAAATTTGCTCTTCCACCTCAGTTGTCAAGTTTAGGGTCATTAATTTTTTCTCATAGTGTATTGTTGTACTTCTAATGTGTCTTTATGACCTGTAACAATGGCCACTATTTCATTCCTGGTATTGGTGATTTATGTATTTTTTCTTTATTGTTTTCCGTTTAGGGTAGGGGATTATAAATTTTGTTGATCTTTTCAAATAACCAAATTTTTAAAAAAAAATTTCTCTATCATTTTTCTTTTACAAAATTAATTTAGTTTATCTCTTTTCTTTATTATTTGAATCTTTTCACTTTATTCTAGTGTAATTTTCTCTGCTTTTTAATGTTTTTTAGGTGAACATTTAAACCTCTATTTGAGAAGTTACCCTTCCTCTTTTCTATTGTAAACTTTTAAGGCTGTAACATTTTCCCTAAACAGTAAATTAGTATTGTTTGATATGTTGTTTTTATTCTCATTCAAATATAGTATTTATCAATTCCCCTGGTGTCTTTCTTTTTGACGAATCTGTCATTTAAAAATAAATTGCTCAGCTTCTAAATTTGAGGGGATGTTTTCAGATTTCTGGTACTGAATTCCAGTTTAATTCTTTTAAAGTTAGAACATCAATTGCTCTAATTTTAATTATTTTGACATTTTTGAGGTTTTGTCTGGCTGAGAAAACCATCTATCTTTTAAATATGATCTGTGCAGATAAAAATAATATATACTCTGATATTTTAGAATGAGTATGGTATAAATACTAGGTCAATTGATTGAGAGCATTGTTCAGGTCTTCTATATTCTTACAGATGTTCTCTTTATTTGGTATATCAATTACTAAGAGTGGAGTGTTCATGTTTTCAGCGATAATTGTACATTTTTGTATTTCTAATTTCAGTTCTATCCATTTATAAAGTTTAAAGTTTTTTATTTGTGAACTAACCTTTTTTGTTATGTAATGTCGGTATTCATTCCTAATAACATTCCTTGTTCTAATGTCAAGCTTGTCAGTTAAAAATTTGCCTCTATGGCATTCTTTTGTTATTGTTTGCATGGTATTTGTTTCCTTTTCCTTGTACTTTTATTTTGAATATGTCTTTGTATTTAATGTGGCTTTATTTATCTGATTTGACCATCTATATTTTTAAATAGTTGTATTTAGACCATTTACATTTAATACAGTTTTTGACATGGTTGGATTTAAATCCACCATCTTAGTAACTTCTTTCTATTTGATTGTTTTTTTTCCATCCCCTGACCTCCATTAAAACTTTTTTTCTCACTTGTGGATTAGTCGTGTGAGTTTGGTTATTTTTTATTAAATATTATTTCCAATATTTCCTTGTTATTTGGACCCACACATTTTCTTTGTGAAAACAATATTAATGGTTACCTTTGGATTTACAATATCATCTTTAATATTACAGCCTTTCTTCAAATAATATTATGTCAATGTGCTTTTATTGTAAAACCTCACAGATTTCTATTTCCAATCCATTTATCCCAATTTTGTGCTATTATATTCATATATTTTAATTTTAACTATGTTATAAAGCACGACCACTTTCCTTTAGAACATCAACTATGTTTTAACAGTGTTTCTCAGTATCAGCATTACTTACATTTTGGATCAGGTAAGTCTTTGTTGTTGGGAGCTGTTCTGTGTTATAATACTACGTATAGTTTAGCGACACCATCTCTCGTCTCTACCCACTAGATTCTAGTATCACCCCCTACTCTCCAACATAAAAATAAAAAGTGTCTACAAAGATTTCCAAATGTGCCCTGAGGGGCAACATTTTTCCTGCTTGAGAATTTCTGTTTTAGAGTCGTTGAATATAAGAAAAACAAATATTTTTATATTTACTTTTATATTAGCAGTTTCCGAAGAGTTTCGTTTTTTGTGTGTGTGAATGCGCTTTTTGGGGGGTCTGGTGTCCTGTTTTTCTCTTCCATCCTTTCTCTTCTGTGTCCAATTACATGCAGATTATACTGTGTGTTTTTTGTCCCCCAATTCTTTTATTTTAGATACTATATTTCTCATGTTTTTGTTTGTGTAATGTATATTGCTTTGGCTTCCAGTTCAGTAATTCTATTCTCAGTAATGCTGATGTGTGTGTGCGCTTGTCTGTGTCTGTCTGTGTTTTGGCTAGCATCCCCATTTCACCTTTTTAAATATCTTTTCTGTATCTTTTGAAATTCCCCATATATTTTTCCATGCTGCACTTGGTACTTTACCATATTAATAATGGTTATTATAAATTGTCTCTCTGTGAATTCCAACATGGGATCTTTCCTGAGTCTGGGTCTAGTGATTGTTTTATCCGTTAGTAATCCTTTTTTTCTTCCTTTTTTGTGGTTTAATTATTGCTTATTTTGTTATTGAATGTCAAATATTATATGTGGAATAGTAGAAATTGACTTATGGGTTCAAAGAAAGCTTTAATTTTGTAGTGTATATGGCCTTTAATTGTTTTAGTGGGAATGATGCTCTTTTCAGTTTTCTATATCATAGACAAATGTGGAACCAAAAAAAACCATGTTGAAGATCATAGCAATATGATCAGATTTACGTTTATATTAAAAGATGACACTGCTCTATGGGAGCTGTCAACTGTAACCTGAGAACATCAGTCAGTAAGGAATTGTAATAGTTCAGGCAATAGTTGAGCATGTGAAGAGTTGTTAAATTCATGACATAATATGAAGAAAAAATCTAATATGATTTTCTCATGGATTAATGTGTGTTGTGAAGGAAAGGAGTCAAAAACAAAAATCCAGGTAAATGTCCCAAGCAATTGATTAAATTGTGGTGACATTTACTGAGATATAAGATACTGAGTAAAGAGCAAGTATCTCCCAGGAGCAAAGAGAGAGGAAGAGTGGTTCATTCATTCATTTATACACCAAATAATTGTTACAATTTTATTGTATTTGAAATCCTAGGGACCTTCTAAGTGTATAAGAAATATCGTTCTTATCCTTGAATCATGAGGGATATAAAGCTATAAGCAAGAAATAACAATTTAGTCTGACAAATTAAAGGACAAATGAGATTCAGCATATTATGAAAACACTCCAGAGGAATGCCAATCTTACATGACTCAAAATATTTTCCCTATAAAGTGTGAGGATTATAACTAAAAACACAAAATTAAAATGCTCATTCAAGCACTTAAAAGTTAAAACATAAAACAAAAATTAAGGATGACATTTCCCTACTTTATGTTTTAAATACCTCCTATTGTCTAGGATTTATGTATCTTAGTGTTAACACACAAGCCTCTTCTTATATACTTCAAGTCTCTAAAATTATTATCCTTTCTCTCTTCTACACTTTTTCATGTGATTTCTCCTCTGGCAGAAGTGACTTCCCCTCCCACATCCCCAATGTGAGGTACCATCTGGTAAAATCCTACTCAACCTTAAATAATCAACTCAATTATGACCTCTTCACAGAAGCTTTCTTGCAACACTGCAGAAAGAGTTGGCATACTCTCCCTGTCTGAAATTATTTTCTGTAGCCATTTTTTTCTTTATATTTTACTTGTTCACTTAATTGTTTCTACTTTAGACTCTTAAATCCTTTGATTTTTAAATTCATAGCAGTGTTCAGCACAGATAGATCAGATTATAAATATTTCTAGAGTGAATAAAGGCATAAATGAACACATCTATTTGTAAAACAAATGAATTTTTGAACTATTCATTAGAGAAAACACATGGGCTCTTAAGCATTTTCTTTTTCTTATAAATGAATTATCTTTGACTACAGCTAGTCCTAGATTACCTAGGATGTAAAGAGACTACCACAGAAGTATTGACATTGACATGCTTGACACAATCAAGATTGCTTTAAGGAAATTCTACAATGTTGTTGTATGAATGTGCTTGTGTCTGTTGCCAGAAAAGAAGGTGAAATGTTGGTAAGCAGGAAAAATATGTTTGGGAGGGAAGGACAGAAAATAGGGAACATGAAAATAAGACTCTAGATGTTCTGAGGGAAGAAATATATCTTGATCATTTTTTACTATCACCAGTGTCTGACAGAAGAAAGACTTAAAGATAAATGGTACAAAGACGATACTATTGACTTTCACATCTCTTAGTACTTCCAAAGCAAAATACTGTCTTTCCATTATCTATCAAACTATAATATTGTTTTTATTTTTATATTTATTATATGTCATCAGGATAATAAGCTATATCCTTCTTATATAAGCAGGATAATAAGCTATACATGTAATAAGAGTTCAGTTCACTTTTATATTAATAGCAATAATGCATTTACCTATTAGCATGTCATAGATATTCAATTATGCACTGCTAATAAGGTTAGACATGCCTGTATTAGTTGAATGTGAGAAATGTATCATATTCTTGTACTACCTAGTTCACAGTATCCAAATAAAATGTTATTAAAGAAAATCTTATGCCATTTTAATATGCAAAAATTATGCCATAAAATCCTTTAAACAAGATTCCACAGGAAATTTTAACTACTGAATGAAGGCTAACATGCCTGTTTGTGTGTGTGAGAGAGTGGGAGACAGAGAGAGAGCGTTTGTGTGTATGTGTGCCCTTGAGGCAGTTCCAATATCCCCCACGAATGTATCTGTATACATTTGTGTATTCATATATATACACATAAGATACATATGTATATACAATTACATATACTATCACAGATACATTCTTGCACAATAAAAAGATTCAAAGTTCAAATATAATTTCCTAAAATAGTTCCAGAGATACTTATCAACGTTTAAATAACTGTTAAATCAAATCAAGCATAAGCATCCCAGAAAGGCTACCAGACTTTCTTTTGTCACCTCCCTGGTAGTTACCGAACTGAAGAGGAAGGTGTTCCCATCAACTACTGGGACAACTATGGTCGCTATATCCCCCTAAAGAATTTTGACGTTTCCTTTGAAAATGGCTGCTTTAAGCTCATGTTTTAACCCACATCTTAAAAATGAATTCTTAAGGCAGGGCGCGGTGGCTCACGCCTGTAATCCCAGCACTTTGGGGCAGGCAGATCACAAGGTCAGGAGTTCGAGACCAGCCTGCCCAACATGGTGAAACCCTGTCTCTACTAAAAAATACAAAAAATTAGCTGGGCGTCATGGCAGGCACCTGTAGTCTCACCTACTCAGGAGGGTGAGGCACAAGAATAGCTTGAACCTGAGAGGCGGAGGTTGCAATGAGCCGAGATCACGCCACTGCACTGCAGCCTGTGTGACAGAGCTAGACTTTGTCTAATAATAATAATAATAATAATAATAATAATAATTGTAAAAATAGGAATTACAAAGTACTACATTAATTACCTTGCAGACTATAATTTTATATAGGTGCAATTTTAAACATAGGGGCCAGTTATACCATATGAACCCTTCCATCTCAAACAAAATAGAAACTTTACAATTTTTTACAGGGCAAGTAAAAATTATTGCTATGTTCAAAAATACATTTATTTTATTTCCAGAGTTCCCTACAAAGTTTTCTGCCCATATCTGTTATTTTAAGTGCTAAGAAAGACTGAGCTCTTCCAGAAATTTCAATAATTTGCTTTGATTCCTTATGGAAAAAAATTCTATGGTTTGTGTTCAAGAGAGAGAGAGAAAGAGAGGATGAGTATGGGATGGGAGCACAGATCAAGAAACCATTTATTACAGACAAATTTTTAAAGTTTATTACACGTTTTCAAGTTCTACAAAGTAGTTGCACTTGCCAAATTCCTCATAATTTCTAACTTGACAGTAGGGGCAGACTATTTAACTCCGTGTGTGTGTGTGTGTATGTGTGTGTGTGTGTGTGTACCTCTGTCTGTCTCTCACTCTTTCTGTGTGTCTCTTTCTTTGTGTGTGTACTAAAATGGGACAGTTTTCCCTAGTTAAAAAGAAAGACCACAAAATGAATATTAGCTGTATAATTCATGTAACTATATTATAATTTCTTGTCAGAATTGTCATGACCTGTATAATTCATGTAACTATATTATAATTTCTTGTCAGAATTGTCATGACCTTTGGATTTGGGAATGGTTAAAAAAATTAAAAACATTAGCAAGCATTAATACCTTTTGTAAAATAAAATTCCATCAGATACTCACTATTTAAAAAGAGTTGTTGGCTCTCTTCCATTTAACTGTGTATGTATGTTATTTGTTTACATGCATCTTATACATTATTTTTACTGTAGCTATAGTTTTTTCTTCCTTTTATGATATTGACCTATAATTTAGCACTATCTAGATATGAGAGAAAAAATGTGTAATTGAAGGATTATGTATGTATTTATTTAAAATCGTCATCATCAACAACAAAATCTTTTCAGGGAAATGTGGTTTCCACAGGGCATTAACCTTGTTC
The DNA here is from genome assembly GCF_007565055.1 of Rhinopithecus roxellana. Lineage (NCBI taxonomy): Eukaryota > Metazoa > Chordata > Mammalia > Primates > Cercopithecidae > Rhinopithecus > Rhinopithecus roxellana. The sequence goes on along the minus strand of NC_044561.1, from coordinate 63,851,958 downwards.
AAGGTGTTATGTTGCATGATAAATTTTGTCCCTTTGCTGAACCAAACTGCTATTGAAATACCATTTTCATGATTCTCAATTTTTCAAATTTATGCAGGTGCTGTACTGCATGAGAATACCTGCGTTTAGTATGCGAACTGGAATTGGCAAAAGGACAATGGCTGCTCTCCTGCTAACTTTAAATAAGTCATGTCACAAATTGCATGTAAGACTTATAAAATATTAACATTGGGAGACACTGAAACAAATCAGTATTTCTATCAACCTGGGAAAAGATCTTCCAAATATATAACCAAAGTAACTAAAACAAACACTAAAAACGATTTACTTTTAAAACTAGGTTTATGAAATATTTTCCCCAAGTTTGCATGATTATTAGAAAAGTGGCTTAAAGAGTAAACAAAAGCTGGAATCTTGTTGACCCCAAGTACTCTTCTAACCCTTTGCTCTGCTGTTACAATGGACCAGCAAATCTTCCAACATAACACCTCCTAAATTAAAAACAGAAATAGTGTAAATAGGAAATTGCACACATAACAACATTTTTAAGGCTTACTTCTTTTTTTCCCAATATTAAAGCTTATTTTTCACACATTACTTAATGTTTCTTGTTTAAAAACTGTGTTCATGTTAGTGTAGCTATCTGTTTCATGGTGGTTTAGTTTAGGAAAGAAATCACACAGTGACAATTGGTTGTTTTTATTTTTGTTTGTTGATTGGTTTTCTGCAATAAAAAGGATACACAGTCAAGTAAAGGTGGATAATTATAAACAGCCTAATAGTATCTAGACTCAGCCTGCTTTCTTTGCAATTAGTAGACAAGAGGGAAAAGACTAAAGATATGGTGAACTCTATAACTCTGTTTTATTGACTCCGTGGAAATTCAGACACACTTGCTTGAAAGAGAGCAAGTGAATTAGAAAGACAGACTTTGTTTAGTGTCAGCTTGTAATTTAAACTGTGTTCAAGTTGGCTTATTAACAGTCTAGGTTTTGTAAAAATACAGAGGAAGATAAATGATACATAATAGAGAGAGTGAACAATGTAAACATCTTTTATCAAAAATTGATTTATTGATAACTTCCTACATTCTTCATATTAGGGTAGATATTATAGTAGATAGAAAAGCAAGATGCAGTCTCCGTCTTTGAAGTGAAATATAATCTTGCCAGGGAGATAAGCAGTCTTTACAGGTGCTAAATTGAGCAGACATATTATGTGATAATTTTGAAAGTAAGCCTAGAACTTGGAACTTGATTCTGAGTGCAAAGAATAGCCACCAACTTTTATGAACACAATTTTGATATTGATATTGATATGACTGACATGTTTTCAGGAAAGGTATCCATCAACACTGATTTCCAAAAGTAAAGGCCATTTTGTAGTTGATATTTTATTAAAATATTCTAGTACAACTGATACTTCCAGTCACTTCTTCTTTGAAATTCTCTTCTCTCTTGACTTTGGTGCCCAAGATTCTGTTGATTCTTCTCAAGTTACTGTTATGTCTTATTCATCTCTATGTGCTTCTCTTTTTCTTAAAATGTTGATATTTCTTTGAAATATTTCTTTGCATCATTGGTATTTCATAGCATCCCATCATCAGTTAAAGTCTGTTCTTATTTGACCTGCTTTCCACAAATGAAAAAATAAATTTATCTTTACTCCAATGCCAGCTAAGTGCTGATGACTCTCAACTATGTCCTGGCTTATGTCATTTAAGCTTAGACCCATATATTAAACTGTTTATGCACATCTTCACCTAGATCTCATAAAAATGTTGCTATGCCCAGTACTAGATTCCTTCCTCCTCAGACAGTGGGCATTCGCTGTGTATTGTCTACCCAACACCAGGTTGTCTTTCTTAACGGCTGCTTGGTTTTATTTGGAAAAATCTCTCTCTCTCATTTGAAAACATTTTTGTCAGTCCAGGAGCTCTGCCCTCTCACTACAGATGCCAAAGGAGTGTTTAGAGAAGGTAAAAAGCCATTTTTGCAGGATTTTAATTTACCATATTGTGGCCTAAGGGTGAGCATGTTTCTGAAACAGACAATTGGATTCTCTCTCCATCATTCTGGATATTGTAATACAAGGACCAAAAACTTGAAGTCCATTTATTTCAATGATGTCATCCCATTTGCATGGTTGAGCAGTTCTTGCTGCTTCAGTTTCTTTTCTGGATGCTGTCCTATTTTCATGGCTACTATTCTAACTATGCCCCATCTGATATCTTCTTGTGTTAGTTATTTGGTGATGTAAAGCAAATTACCTCAAAATGAAACAGCTCAAAATGACCATGTTGATTGTTTCTTACAGTGCCCGTAGCTCAGAGATTTGGGAGTGGTTTAGCTGGGTGCCTCCGGCTCAAGTTTTCTAATGAGATTGCAATCATGCTGTTGACGGGGCCGCAGCCATTGCCAACCTCAGCTGGAGCCACTCGTGGCTGTTGGCAGACCTCAGAAAGTTTGTTTCCAAATTTGCTAGGTGGGCCTCTCTACAAGGTTTTCTTACAGCATGGCAACTGGTTTTTACAAGGGTTGGTGGTCCAAGAGGGAAAGAGAGAACATCCATGATTAAAACCACAGCATTCTTGTTAACCTAATCCCTGAGGTAATATCCTGTCACTTCAGCTTATTCTATTCATTAGAAGTAAGTCAATAAAATTAGCCCACAGTCCGTGGAAGGGGATTATACAAGACTGTGAATCCTAGGGGAGAGACAGGTTTGGGAAACATCTTACAGGCTGCCTACTATCCCCAACACGTTTCCTTTCTACCTAAGATAGCCAATGCTGTCTTCTACTGATTGCAGCCTTACAACTCTAATGGATAAACTATATAAGCAGTACCCTTTTTTTTTTATTTCTGTATTCCTATGTGGTTTTTTTGCCATTATGATCTTCCACCCAAAGTCCAAATCTTGTAGTAAGGTTTACAACCTCGCTCTCCCTAACTCCCTACATCAAATATATTTCTATATTCCAATCTTTCAGTTTCTAAAACCACTTCAGTTGAGAGGAATCTTCATGACTGCACTCTTCTACCTTATTATCTGAATCTTTTTCCTCTAGAATTTGCATCTGTTTCTGCTTTTAATTTCCTGAACATTTTCCACTGTATATAATTATTTCTTGTTGTTCCTATGGCTTTTTCAGCCTGAAACACCTTTTCCCTCATCTCTCCAGTCCCACACTACACTTCTCCTAGTGTGTTCTTTTAGGGCCAGCTTAGTCATCACCTTACCTAGAAAACTGCCTCTTATTTCCCAAGTCTGAGTAGTGTATTTTCATTGTGGACTCACAGTGTTATCTGAATCTTTGTTATGGCACTTGTCACGTGTTATTATACTACCTGATGTGTGTCTGTCTCCCCTGAAAGACTGTGAAACTGTGGGTTAAAACTCTGTGATCTTCATGTCTTGCACATAACTCTTGTATTATGATTTGTATTATAATTCTCAAAATATAATAGATAAGCTGAAAACAAATTTTATATCAACATCCTACATGATTCAATAAAGATAGTTATATTTGCTCATAACTACAATTAAATAGCGTGAGAATCTATGTGGAGAGTAAGTTGTTGACAGTGACACTGTGTTAAATTTAGGGCACACATTGATTTGGAAATTCAGGAATTCAGCAGTCTACTAGGAAAATAATGGAGAATTAAAGCAATTAGAGAATGATTTTATCATAATTGCAAATTCTTTTCAATTATATATGCAGTTATTATATGAAATGGTTTTATATAAATTACTATAAGAGTAAATTTAGAGCTAGTGAAAACCTGAAGATTAGCAGACACTTGCAGGGCACAATGAAGACTTTGCAATTTTTGATGATTAGAGATTACATAAACTTAATGTGTGAGGTTGTTTCCAAAACTCAAATATTAGAAATGATATCCACATACCATGTACACAAAGTAGAGCCAGAGGACTTAGTGACATTAAGAGATGTGTGTCGTCACTAGTGATGATGACATAAAGTATGACTTCCAAGTGATACAGTGGCCATGAGGCTTGACTTTTCCTTTCTGCTTTCACTTGAAACACCTTACCTTGACTGTCTACATTTGCTTTTTTCAACTAAGAAATTAGGTTCTTACTCTCAGCTAAAATGTAACACACTAGAAAAGCATTAGGAGATATACCTAATATAAATGACGAGTTAACGGGTGCAGCACACCAACATGGCACATGTATATATATGTAACAAACCTGCACATTGTGCACATGTACCCTAGAACTTAAAGTATAATTTAAAAAAAGAAAAAAAAAAGAGAATTATACTTTAATTGTATAATTCTCTAAAGGCTAGCTGTCCATCTAGAGTTTTTGAGCATCAAATTTTATGCTTTGTAGTGTTTGCCTAAATATGTTTTTCTCCTGAGTTAAATAAAGTTTATATTAATGTCTCAAAATAAAATTTATCCAATTAGAGTAGACAGTTTCATTGGCATACATATTTAGACTTATTCATCTCTTTTCAAAAACCTTATCTACACATTAAGATTACCTTTTACCTGGTCTTTTATTAATTTGTGAAATATAAATGTATCTCTACTGATTATCTTGTCAGTAGATTCTTTAAACATCTTTTATGGATGTAATATTGAAGCATATAAAAATTTTAAATTTAATATGTAAAATATTTGTGCTTATATAATATTCATTTTATTACATATAAAAACAACTTTTTAGACATTAAATGATTTCAATAGATATTTCCCATCAGAGAATATGTATCAATAAAAAAGAAAAAATCATGTTCATGCTTCATTTATTTTTAATCAAATTTCAATATTTGAGTCTTATTACAAAGATTCTACTTTGTGATTCTTCATAGTTTTACATTCTAATCAAATATACGTTGTTCACTTTGACAATGTAATATTATTTACTTATAGAATAAATTTGTACGTCTCACTCCCTACTTATTGTCAGCACTTGAAACATTGGCTATTTTTACTGGAGAATGTAGCATAAAAATGGACAACTTTTATTCTTAGAATTTCCTATTTTATCTTTGGAAACTGATAATGTTATTCAACCATGCTTCCAGATTTTTATACTATTTGGCATATTCTTTCCAGAGTTATAAAAATCTGCTCTTTGCATAATGAGACTTCCTTTAATATCCACTTAAAAACCCACAGAGATCATATTCTTTAGATAGGTGAGTAATTCAGGGTAATTTATAGCTTCAGAACATGCAGCACACTTACTTTTTTTGGTGTTAACTGATTTCTGGATATTCCACCTAATAGACTGCTCTTGTTCAGTCATCTTTAATATCTTTCTGATTTGATATTTGTTCCAACCATCTAGTTCTCGGGAGTTTCCCCACAGAGCTGTAAACTGAACTATTTTCAACACCTTTATTCAAATTTCGATGCTAAAATTTAAAATGTACGAAAATCATGTTGAGAATCTTTCCTGTTTAAAGACATTGTGAAAATAATAAAAATATGTTTTACATAAATTTTACCCTTTATACTTGTGAAGCTCCTTATTATTTAGTTATTTATGCATTTATTTATATCTTTTGAGACAATCTGCTTTATTGCCCAGGCTGGAGTGCAGTGGCACGGTCACAGTTCATTGTAGCCTCAGCCTCCTGGGAATCCTCCCCTACTGAGTTTCTGGGTAGCTGGGACCACAGACATGAGCCACCATGCTTGGTTATTATTGTTATTATTATTATTATTATTGGTAGAGATGGGGTATCCCTATATTGCGCAGGCTGGCCTCAAACTACTGGGCTCAAAGGCTTCCCTCTTGGGCTTCCCAAAGTGTTTGGACTATAAGTGTGATCCACTTTGCCCAGCCATGAGGCTCTTTAGATCCAATGGATAAAGATATTCAATTTTGGTAGAATTGCTTACAGAAAATAATGTGAGACACATTTCTGAAAAATTCTGTTCTATCTAGATGAGAATATGCTTTAATATAAAAAGCACATTTCTTGACTATGTTTGAAACTTTAAATAAAGCATGTAAGACACGTGCTCATCTGTTTCCTGAAAACCTTTCCCTCTTCACCTTCTTCTCTTCACTTTTTGATTTTTACATTCCAAAATTCTAAACATTCAGGGTTGTTCAACATACCATGTCCTTTTGTGTCTCCATATATTTTACTGTTCAGATCCATGTGACTTTCTCAACCAGAGTTCCCTCTCTGACAGTTCAATTGTTAATCCTTATGAGATGTAATTTCGAATGGATCTTTCCAATTGCTTTGGCATTTTCAACTAGAATTCAAGAATGAAGAAAAAGAGACACTAAATACTTTATATTCCAAAGACATGACCAAGAAACTATAAAAATTATAGGCATGAATGTTTCTGAGAATTTATTAATAGATGGCCACGCTGGTTCTGGTATTCCACAACCATCACCCAGTTCCCCACCTATCTATCTCCATCTATATAACCTTTAGAGAAAAATAAACGAATAATTATGTTGCTTTGGGATTTCTGAAATGTTTTATTTTCCATTTCTCAAACCAAGAAAGGGGGCAATCTCTTGATTTTGAAGTGTGTGTGTGTGTGTGTGTGTGTGTGTGTGTGTGTAGAGTAGAACAGAATAGATGATCACTCCAGAAACTCTTAAGACTTGAAAATGAGCCACTAAAATGTATTCCGCTGAGACTGGAGTATCATTTGAGTTCTGAGCAACATAGCAAGACTTTATCTCTTAAAACAAAAAAAAATCCTGAACCTCTAAGATGGAGGAAAATATGATCATGTTGAATTAGAGTTTGATAACTGGTGCGATCTGAGCATCCCCAAGCTCTGTGCCTTCTGGGTCGCCTTTAACATGGAAATAACATAATTTCCATAATTTCTTTAATTTCATCCCCTTTCTCACCTCACTGCAGAAAGCCCTGCTCTGTCCCGAGTTTCCCTGAGCATTTTTACAGCCTTGATTGCCACACTTTGTGTATATAGAAAATATATTATATTAATATATTATGTATGTTAATAGAATATAATATATTATATATGTTGATATAATATAATATATATATTTAATTTCATCCCCTGTCTCACCTCACTGCAGAAAGCCCTGCTCTGTCCCGAGTTTCCCTGAACATTCTTACAGCCTTGATTGCCACACTTCGTGTATATAGAAAATATATTATATTAATATATAAATATTTTATATATTATATATGTTAATATAATATATATGTTGATATAATATAATATATTATCTACATTTAATTTCATCCCCTGTCTCACCTCACTGCAGAAAGCCCTGCTCTGTCCCGAGTTTCCCTGAACATTCTTACAGCCTTGATTGCCACACTTCGTGTATATAGAAAATATATTATATTAATATATAAATATTTTATATATTATATATGTTAATATAATATATATGTTGATATAATATAATATATTATCTACATTTAATTTCATCCCCTGTCTCACCTCACTGCAGAAAGCCCTGCTCTGTCCTGAGTTTCCCTGAGCATTCTTACTGACCTGATTGCCACACTTTGTGTATATATAATATATATAAAATTATATAAAATATAATACATAAATATATGTTATATATTTTATTTTATTTATTTGTATATTTATTATATATTATATATACTAAAATATAATATATATTATATATACACAAAGTGTAGCAATCAGGGCTGTAAGAATGCTCAGGGAAACTTGGGACAGAGCAGGGCTTTCTGCAGTGAGGTGAGACGGGATGAAATTAAGGAAATATATATATTATATTAAGGAAATATATATATTATATACACACACATCAATATCAAGAGATTATATACATATGCATATTTATATATGTTTACCTTTTATTAAAAGTTCACAGGTATTGGTGCGGGTTTGTTACATATGTAAATTTCTGTAATGGGGGTGGTTGTACAGAGTGTTTCATCACCCAGGTATTAGGCCTCATACCCATTAGTTGTTTTTCCTGACCCTCTTCCTCCTCTCACCCTCCACCCTCCAAAAAGTCCCAGTGTGTGTTGTTGTTCTCTTCTATGTGTCCATGTGTTCTCATCATTTAGCTCCCACTTACACATGAGAGCATACAGTATTTGGTTTTCTGTTCCTGTGTGTGTTTGCTCAGGATAATGGCCTCCAGCTCCATCCATGTCCCTGCAAAGGACATGATCTCCTTCTTTTTAATGGCTGCATTGTGTATAGATAGAGGACACTGAGATTTTGATCCCTGGCAAGGAGTTTGCTACGTTGTGGAATTAGCAGTATAACCAGGCTGGGGACATTATGGGCAGAATATTCACAGGAAAACTTGACACTGTGTCACTTGTTTGTTGGGGACAACTATGAGCACAGAGCCTGGTTCTTTCTTTGCTGGAAATATTTGAGGGTGAAATGTGGGTTTAAGCAGCCCGAGTCTCCAGAATGAGAAGGGATAGTCGTATGCTTGAAAAGGAGAAGAGAATACCTTCAAACCCAGAGTTATTAACAGCCTTCAAAAACCAATAGAGGATGTTAAAAGTCCTTATAAATTCCTTACCCAAAAACAAAAAAAAAACCTTAAGACTATTTTCCCTGCAGATGTATTATTGTTCATATGTCTTTTATTGAAAATATGGGCCGGGCGCGGTGGCTCAAGCCTGTAATCCCAGCACTTTGGGAGGCTGAGACGGGTGGATCACGAGGTCAGGAGATCGAGACCATCCTGGCTAACGCGGTGAAACCCCGTCTCTACTAAAAAATACAAAAAACTAGCTGGGTGAGGTGGCAGGCGCCTGTAGTCCCAGCTACTCGGGAGGCTGAGGTAGGAGAATAGCGTGAACCTGGGAGGTGGAACTTGCAGTGAGCTGAGATCCAGCCACTGCACTCCAGCCTGGGTGACAGAGTGAGACTCCGTCTCAAAAAAAAAAAAAAAGAAAGAAAATATGGCAGAACATTTCAAAATGTGTTTCTGTGAATGTATTCTTCACATTACTGAATACACAAAAAATGTATTCAATTAATCTATTCAAATTACATAGTTAACAAATATACTGAAAATCTATTCTTATATTCTAATACTGTATTTGTTGAGTACAATTATTTATTGAGTTTGATGCTTATGAGGGATATATTATTTGTATATAGTCTTTTTCTCTTGATGCAGGAACCGAGAGATAGGATAGAGATAGATTAACAATACTTAAAATGCTGTTATATTAAAAAGAGAGAACTGGATACTGGAAGTTAACAGAGAAAAGTCTGTCCTAGAACCAAATCATACCCTCTCCACCCTTCATCCACCACTCTAACAATCTATAGTTCAAAACCTAGTGAAAACCCAGTTACTTTTCCTTACCCACTTCACAATCCCAAGTACAAGCCTACTGAGGGAAGGGTAGGAGATAGGATTTGTGGAGGGTTGAGGTCAGTATTTTCATCCAGGCTGGGCAGAATCCTTAGAATATCAAAGTGAATGAAAAGTCATGGTATCACACTAAAATATCATTAAGGAATCTGCCTCCCATTAGGAAAGAAAAATTTTAAACTGTACATTCTAGGGCAGTAAAAAGAGATAAATCAAACTATTTTGTATGTGTATATTCCATACTTGAGCTTGTTTAATAACCATTCAGTTCCCACATCACTGCTTTGGGAAAAGGATTTTCAAGTAACTTGGTCTCATCTAGTCTAAAGAGCCGTGAACTTCAGAAAGTGACAGAACATAACATTCATCTATTTCCTAGTTTGGGGACATAGATATATTATTCCTTTTCTTAGGGTTTTAGCTAAATAAGAATATTGGAACATTAGTACCATCCTAGCAAGAAGTATTTGGCACATGGTTGGGATCTCAAATCTATTTTTTCCTCTTAGTACAAAACTTTCCTGACAGACTTACTTTCTGGCAATCAAGTCTTTTGTCTTTATTAACTTCCATTGTTTTTTGCTTGTTATCTCAACTAGTGCCATTATAATGCTGTATTGTAAGAATTAGTAATCACAACATTTTTCCCAGTGCTTTGTCATCCCTTGACTTTACGCAGATAATAATGGTGGGCTCTTCACTTGCCAGCAGTATTCCTGGCATTTCAAGTCTACAAACAATATTATCTGCTTGCTATGCTCTAGGTATTTGTGATGCAGATCAAAAAAGAAGTGTCTCTTACAAAGGAGACTATAGCAAAGACAGAAAAATATACAGGAAATTTCTATAGAATAAATGTGTGCATACAGAGTATGGCTGTTCAGGAAAAAAAGGCTTGCTTAGTGAAGTAGTGGTAACCCAATTTCAGTGGGCAGTATGCATAATCTTTTGTTTTCATGTAAAACGAATGCATCTCAATCTTGAATGTAAGTAGAGATTAGATAGTTGAAGGAACAAAAGTACATTGTCGGTCAGAGGTTGGCATTTTTTCTATAATAGGCCTAATTGCAAATATTTTAGGCATTGAAGGCCATGTGGTGGGCTTTACATTTTCAACTTTACTATTGCAGTGCAAAAACAGACATTAACAACATATGCAGTAATGAGTGTAACTGTGTTCTAACAAAATCACACAGGTAAAGGACTGACTCTTGTTGTAGGCAAATATATTAGCAAGAAAGGGTAGATAAATATGGTTTGCAGGGGGATCTCTTTGTATTACCTAGTTTAACTCTCATCACTCTCAAACTTCCACTTTATACATTATTAATAACTAATTATTTGATTATCAATTTGCCAACATTGATAACCATATTAATAACCAATTCTAAGAAAATTAACCCTAACCCTATTAATAACCACTTCTTCGGTTATTAATAATGTGTAGAGTGGAAGTTTGAGTGTCAGGAGAGTTCTACCAGGTGATACAAAGAGATGGAAGAATGAAAAACTTTGTCACTGTTAGCAGATTGACTGTTGTCAGTAAGTCAGAGTGAGGAAGAATGGCTAAAGGGTTATAGTGATGATATTAGAAGCAGAATTGCCTAGGAGAATATTGAAAGGAACAGCTTCTAAGCTCGTGCTATATAATAGTGGGGAAGGGAGCAGGGTAGGCGGAAAATTCAAGTAGAAAAAAGTTTCCTCAGCTGGCCGGGCCCAGTAGCTCACATCTGTAATCCCAGCACTTTAGGAGACTGAGGTGGGCAGATCACAAGGTCAGGAGTTCAAGACCAGCCTGGCCAACATAGTGAAACCCTGTCTCTACTAAAAATACAAAAAAAAAAAAAAAAAAACAGAAAAATTAGCCAGGCGTGGCAGCAGGTGCCTGTAATCCCAACTACTTGGGAGGCTGAGGTAGGAGAATCACTTGAATCCAAGAGGCGGAGGTTGCAGTGAGTGGAGATTGCACCACTGCACCCTAGTCTGGGCAACAGTGTGAGATTCTGTCTCAAAAAAAAAAAAAAAAAAAAAAAAAAGTTTCTTTGGCTAAGCCTTGCTGTTGATGCACAATAATATGTGCCAGGGTGACTATTAGGCGTTTCAATCAGGGTTATGGCATGGCCATATATCCTTTTAGGTGTATCATCCTTGAGGCTCCACGGAAATTTATTTAAGGGGGCCAAATAGAGAAAGAACCATTATGAGATTGTCCAAGTGAAAGGTGATGAGAGATTGTTATAGAACACCGTTGATGATGATCGTGAAGACAGGCAAATATTTTAGAGATAAATTTTGCTGAATTGGTCATGGGTAATTATCAAGAGAAATAGAAACAATGTTGCATAATCTTAGTATGCTAACTTAAGTTTATTTTTGGATATTCAAGAGGTAAAAAATATCAAAAATAGAGAAAATTGGGTATATGTGTATACAGGAAATTTAATTCATCATTGAAAATAGTAATATTTTTAATATTAATTAGATAAATAGAACACAGATGAATGATAATAAAATTAATGCCTCTCAATAGGAAAAGTGTAATTGATCATTTTTTGGTGGAATTTAATGCCTTGTTTTCTAAGATTAAGATTGGTTTTCTAAGATTAAGATTGGTTGTGTTTACATGGCATTGTCTTTTTTTCTGAAGAAATTATAGACTTTACTTGACATGTCAGTATTATCGGTCTCTTTCCTTACAAAGATAAATGCTGCATCACATCTAAATTATGATATTTTTATCCTTCTCATTGAGGGAGAAAGAGAGAAAGAGAAAACACTATAGAAGAATGAGTCAAAAGGGTTTGATGAATGACCTTATACTCCCATGTAGCTAATTGTAAATTTTCAAGGGCAAAATATTGACAATGACAATGGCTTTGTACATATATATTTTGACATATGCCTCTAGGTCGGTGTCACAAACACATTTGGTTTCTTCCTTTCTGGGCAGCACAGTGCTATTCAGCATGAAGTATGACAAGAGTGATTGGTAGAGGGTCTTTCAAAGGATTTAGAGCCATCAGTGAGGGAAGAATAAGAAAGAAATGCCATTTATAAGATTCAAAGAAGAACAGAGTCCCCATTAACAACTGAGACGTAAACATCACTTAACGGTGTCTCCTAGCTAGTCTCATGTGTCACTTGAAACTTATTGAAACTTCAAGCACAGAGTGCATAGGGTGAGATTAAAGGTCGAAAACTTTACATTTGCTATCTGGAATGAGTTTCCAGAAAGAATAGCTAAAGTTATGATTCATCTTGGTATTTTATTTGTAGTTGTTATTTTGAGGGAATGCATACATGTAAGTCTCTACATTTTACTTACTATTTGGGGGCATTGTGTCTCTGTTTATAATGTACAAAGCGTTTTGAAAGCAAGCTCTAGATGAGGAATAGTTCTAAAGTCATAGGATAGTATCAAGAACCAGTTTGCATAATCTTCATCTTCCTCAACACATCACCAATCACTGAAAGCAGAAAGCAAAGTCAGAAAACTTCCTCATATCATGTTAAGGAAGTTATTGGCCTTTGAATTTTTGCTTTTGAATCATTGCTTTTGAATTTTTCAGAATCTGAATAGTAGGGCATTTGCCACTTCCTCTAATATATTTGTCTCAAAGATGAAAACAATTCTGATTCATAGTAGTGAAGTCATTTAAATAACAAGGTTGCTTCTAATTGTATTACATATTTATTTACATTTCAAATTTATTTCCCCAAATTTGAAAGTGATATAAAATTACACATAATTTTAAAACTTTTGAAAATTTTAATAGCATGTTAACTGAAAGACATAGAAAGTAAATCTAACATAGATTTAAAAATACAAATCTAGATAGACATAATAGTTACAAGAGAAGTAAAGAAAGTACATGGCACAGAATTAAGCCTATGATTTAAACTAGCTGCAATGTCAGGATTCAAATTCCTGTTATGCAACAAAGCAGTGGTAAACTTGAGAAAAATATTTTTTCTCTCTCTGCCTTATGTCATTCATTTGTAAAATCATCTACCTGCCAGCAGTGTAGTAAAGATTAAATTAATTATGAGATATAAATTACTTAGAAAAACACATAGCACATATTACATAATGATTAAAGATGATCTGTTTTCAATTATTAGTTATTAATATTCCATTCTTATAAAATGAAATTTGATAATTTTTTTTTTGTATTTTATTCATGGTTTTTCCTATCTATTTCCATGACCTGCAAGTTGCATATAGCTTATAAAAGTGGCTAAGTTATACACAGTTATTAAATTTCAAATGTAATGCTCTAATACCAAAAACATTCTGTTTCAGAAAGAAATTAAGTTACACTGTTTTCATGTAAATGTTCATGTAGTGATTGATACTTCCATTCAAAACAAAATGAAGAGTTGACATAATTCCTCAGCTAATGTAGTCTCAAATCTTTACACTGAATGTGAAATCTTTATACTGCATGTAGCATTTGTTCTTGCTGGAAGTTGTCTAGAGTTACAATAATCACAATGCTAAAAAAAAGGAAATATATATTTAAGTATCTAGAGAAGTATTTAGGAATATAGATATCTTTAGTTACATACATGCTTAGAAGATCATGTTCCCAATTCAAGTTTAGTATATATACATACCTATATATACATATATATATATATATTTACAGGTGAACATATGTATATACATAAAGCTAAGTGTATATGCATATCTATTATATATAAAATAGATAAATACCCCTATTATGCTTCAATATTTAGAGATAATGCAACAGAAAATTACTGAAAACAGCTTTTATTTTTAAGGACAGGAGAATATAAAGTTGCCCAAATTAAGATGGGAGCATTTCTTTGTTTTAACACTGAGGTGCCTATGGCAGCTGTGTTACTCTTGCTACATTTCAAATTCCTTGGGTAGGATGACATCATTGTAATTTACTGGATTCTTTCCTCTCTGTTTTGGTTTGTGTCCTTGGTTTTTTTTTGGAGAGCGACTGGATGTGTCTCCTGGTATATAAGCCAACGTAAACAGAATTTTCAATAGGTCATGCTTAATAAAGACAGAATGGATGTGATCATTCTGTTCAAATTAAGGTGTCCTATATGCCTGTGGGTTATATTGAAGGACATTACTCTGATATTAGCCTGGTTTTTCAGACTTACCCAGATTTCCTAAACTTTCCAGAGAAAATGGTCTTCTCCCTGGCTCAGCCAGAAGATGAACTTTAAACACTACTCTCAATGACTTGATTCCCATCACTACTACTATCATAAAGGGAGGTGACCCAGATATTGAGAATTTTATAATAGTGTGAACTGAACTGTCTGGTATGCCATTTAAGTAAGCCCGTTGCTGAAATATTTTCCATGTTTTTAGAAAGAACTGAAGAGAGGAGGTGAGATGGCTTCTTTATATTTTTGTCTTTTGGGGATTAAAGGAACTTGGTTCAACAAGGGCCTACACCTAAGTCTCTTGTTGTACCAGAGTACAATTTAGGATTGCTCCTGAGGAAGGAATTCGCTAGAAATCTAGAGAGTAAGGGTAACAGATTTACAATAGAATAACAGCCTCAGTATTTTTGGTTCCTCTCCAGTAAAGATCACAAAGAATATTGCTAAATCGCTAAAACACCTTTGCAATAACGTAAGTGCTTACAGCTATATACCAATGTAGCTCAGTTACTAAACTGGAGTAAAATAATTTTTCTTGTGTAGAAAAATTGGTTGGCTGTGGTTTTAGAGCAGATTTGCAACTATTAATAGTTATGCCAATAATCGTTTAACAGTGCATCTGTTAATATATATGGAAAGACAATGTGTATAGACAGATGTGTAAAATTGAAAAATAAACATATAACAAGAGAGAAACATCTATCGAACAGACAATATATATACACATCAAACACAACAGCAGTTTTAGTGACCATAATATTTATTTCTCATTTTTACATTGGTTACATTCGTGACAACTGAAAATGACAGTTGGCAATGTAGCTAATAGTTTCAATAAAAGTATAAAACAAAAGACTGTGTACAAACACGTTTCTTTCTGCTTTTGTAATCTTCAGTTGCAAAAATTTACACACCTAAGTAACCATCTGTTTTCTTCAAGAAAAAATCATTCTTATTTCTCTCTCTCATCTTGAAAACAGCTGTCAGCCAGGAGGGCAGAGCTGAAATTTATTGCTCATATCACATGAAGCATAGAACAGACTCCGCTACTCCTTAAGATTCAAAACTTTGACTCTCACAAAGTTACCTTTTATTTTCCTCTTGTTTGTCACTCATCTCCCCTACTGTGCTCTTTTTATTTCTTTTACTATTAATAATAAAATTCGTGGATGACTGTATTATTGAATGCCTACCTTAGTACAATAATTCAAGAAGTATTTGAATATTGCATCATTGGCTTTAGAAAACAAATATTTATAGGCCATTTGCAACTTCATATATATATATATATATATATATATATATATATATATATATAAAATTTTCACAAATTGAACATACCCACAAAACTAGTATCCAAATCAAGAATGCAAATATTGCCAACATTCCAGAAGTTTCTATAATGCTTCATTCAGATCACTACTTGCCTGCTCAAAAGATAACCATTACGGCCAGGCACGGTGGCTCACGCTTGTAACCCCAGCACTTTGGGAGGCCGAGGCAGGTGGATCACCTAAAATCAGGAGTTTGAGATCAGCCTGGCCAACATGGTGAAACCCTGTCTCTACTAAAAATGCAAAAATAAATAAATAAATAAAAAGTTAGCTGGGCGTGGTGGTGTATGCCTGTAATCCCAGCTACTTGGGAGGCTGGGGTGGTAGAATTGCTTGAACCTGGGAGGCAGAGGCTGTAATGAGTCGAGATTGTGCCATTGCACTCCAGCCTAGGCAACACAAAAAGACCCGGACTCAAACAAACAAACAAAACTTTTACTCTGAATTTTTGCCTTTTTTACTTTCTGTAACTGTAATTTATTTTTTTTCTCAGCCATAATTAAATTCTATCAGACATTGTTAAAATTGAATTAAAATCTGAACACAGTGAAATTTGCAAATATTAAGTATACAATTTGATGAGCTTTACAAGTGTACATACTTCCGTACATACTTCAATTATGAGAGTCATCTAATAAAATTTCCTCGCACTTTCTTATTATAGCCAGTCCACACACACCACAGACAAAAACATTTTCTGATTTCCATTACCTTAAATTTATTTTGTCCAATTTTAGTCTGTCACATAAATGAAATCATGTCACTTGCATATTATGGGGGAGTCTGACTTCTTTCACAATCAAGATGTCATTTCAAAATTTCATCCATGTTTCCTCATAACTCAGAGGCACCAGCTAGCTAATTGAGAATGATCATTTGTAGAGTTCCTAGCATAACAAAGCTGAATACAGAAAGCTGAGTTTGAAGCAGAGACACAATAGCTTAAGAACTGGCACAAGCCAAGAGGTAAATATAAAGGTTATTATAATAATTGCTGACTTCAGAATAGCTGTGGTAGCCTCAGACCAGAAGCTAGCTCAAACAAACAAACCGAACACCAGCGTAGAAACACTGAGATAACTGACATCAGAATCTGGAAGTTGGAAGATATTTCCGCTAACTATAAGGTTAATGGAACTAGGTTGGGAAAAGTAATTATGCACTTGCAAATAGTTTACTTATGTAATGGAGCAGAGTCAGCAACAAAAGATAGAAATAAATTTCATTTAAAGTCTTACCCAGAGACCCAGGTTGCTACTAACTGGAAAACCAGATAGTTACCATTATGATGTACAGTTGATACATTCTAAGGAGGTTTTTGTACTCTTGCCCACAGTTTTATAGCCATTTGGGGATTTCGATTCTAAGAAATCAATGCAGCAGGGAGTCAGAAAGACGGAAAATGGTGTAGAAGTATACAGTATTACAACCTGTAAGCGATTTTATAAAAGAAAAAAATCACTTTCAGCAGAGTGGATATGAGAATATTCTTGGAAATAGTGATTTCTCAATATCATGTTGTTCTTTATTTTAAATTATCACAAAACTAAGCAACAATCTTATTTAGGGCTGCATACAGGAAACCTGTGTTCTGTGGAGGCAATTGTCTTATGAAAATAGAACAGAATACCGTACTCTAAAGATAAACTTGTCAAGTGTAGATACGGGCAAGTCTAGATTTAACTAGCACTTACGTGAAAAGCATGCCCAGGTGGGGATACTCTTATATATTCTTGGTTGGTGAAAATAATGGATCTGAATAAAATATTTTTCTTGCTATATCTATAATAAATAATTTAATATAATAAAACAAAGGCAGCGCAGTTTCTACACAATTTTCTATAAAGTGAAGAAAGTGATACCATAAAAATGAATGAAAAAAGCAAATACCTGAAAGTTATCTACTGCAGAAACCCAAAAAAGGGTATATGTTTTCATATGAAAAGTGGACTTTATGAAAGAAAAACATAAAAGAGTACGCAAAAAATAGGTTGTTTGCCTAAATTTAAGAATTTTTGGTTGAAATCACTAGAAATCCCCTTCTACCAAGATTGGGAAGGGAGGGAGTAGGGGAATAGGGAACTTTTATGGAAGTATCCAGGGCGATGCCACAGAATTCAAGGGTAACCAGTCTTCTAAAGGGACTCTGCAGACAAATGGAAAAATCTCTGGGAATCTAGCCTGAAGTCACAACACCGCTCCTTTCGGTGTATATCTTTGCATTTGCTTCCGTTTTCTGTCCACTTGGCAGTTGCATGAGCAATGCAAGCCTGACAATGTTCTGGGCAATATTACCTGGAACTCCAGAGCAAACATAGTTTGCCAGTGTTGTTCCCTATCAAGATGAAATATTCAGGCTTTTACATCCTCACCTCCACTGGTAACTGGATATGGACATGTGACCTTCAGGGAGGCAGCCATCTGCCACTGAGACAAACCACAAGAAAGGTAACAGTTGGAGATGTCTACTGACTGCGTTCCCTGAAGCCTGGCAGTGAGCACTTTTTCGAAGGGGCATTTAGATGGAACATCCTCCTGACTACCACAATGCACCCCCTGTGCCTTTTGGGTCCACCTTTTCATATACTCTCAGCAATTAGCTTCTCCATGAATTCACCACACTCTTTTTTTGAAGGGTTAAAGTAACAGATTAGTTAAGTGAGTGAACTATAGCCCCAGTACTGTACTTAATTCTCAGGGACAAAGTGATACTTATAGACTCTTTCTTCCACTTTTCATTTTCTTTCACCTTTATCCTCAGCTACTCCCTCTGATGGCCTCATGGATGACTTACCTAATGATTAGACCCAGACCATCATCCCTGAGGGTGTGACTTCCTGTTCATCACAGCTTCTCAGGCCAGATTGCTGTATCTGTCTTTTTGCAATTGTCACAATTGGGTGAAGAATTACCAAGACCTACCTAACTAGATTATCTTGGTGCCACGAATATTCACTGCTCCATCACGTAACAGCACTTTTGCCTTTTCCTCAACATGAAAGTCAATTACTGTTGCCAAGATTGTGACTCCACTTCTTGTCTGCTTGTCCTTGGAAAAAAAACCTCAAAGTGCCCAGGGGACAGCTGCAGTTTCTAGCTCAGTTGGAAACTTGCTTTTTCTAATCCCTTTGGGAACCTGGATGTCTGCTCTAAAGCGTCCAGAGTTGCAGGCATGGGAAGTACAAAGTCCCATGGTGGGTCATTAGAATAATGACCTCCGCTTCTCTTCCTTGTATCACAAAACCATGTATTCTTTCTTTAGGCCACAGAATCACATAATGGTCTTTGATGCAATGTATATACTACCTCCTAGAGGATGGTATCTGTATTAGTCTGTTCTCACACTGCTAATAAAGACATACCTGAGACTGGGTAATTTACAAAGAAAAAGAGGTTTCATGGACTCACAGTTCCATATGGCTGGAGAGGCCTCACAATCAGGGTAGAAGGCGAAAGGCACATCTTATATGGCAGCAGGCAAGAGAGAACATGTGCAGGAGAATTCCCGTTTATAAAATCATCAGATCTCATGAGACTTATTCACTATCATGAAAACAGCATGGGAAAAACTTGCCCCCATAATTCAATTACCTCCCACCAGGTGCCTCCCACCAGATGTCTCCCATGATACATGGGGACTACCACAATTCAAGGTGAGATTTGGGTGGGAACACAGACCCAAACTGTATCAGCATCTCATCTCCACAGAACATGGCCTCTAGACTGGTGATTCAGAAACGTATCCGCCATGGCTTCATTTCTGTATCAGGCCAGCAGGTCCTGGGTGGTGTTATTATGAGATCTGAGCAGTAGATCTCACGGTCAGGGCCTACTTATATCCTGAAAAGTGGGTCCATTGATCTCAGGTGATATTAGACAGGATCCTGGCTAGTAAACTAAACACTGTAAATGCTAAAATAGTGGTGCTTGTTGGGGCTCTTAGGGCAAGAGAAATCGACATCCACAATTTTTTTTTTCTATTTCTGTGAGGACAGACTGCTGGCTATCCTATATGAAAGAGCCTAAGGTGGTTACTTTCCCAGCAAGTGGCTGGATGGTGGCCTAGAAGAATAGTGCCGTGGTGAGGGGTCAGCCTCAGTGCTTATTGCTATCGGGTTGGCTGTTTGGCAATGGAAATGGCTAGATTATCCCTGAAAAGTGAGAATCTACTCTGTTGAACCCATGCATATTCTCCATGTCTACTACAATGACCACTTCTTGTGTGTGCCTATTGTGTTAATTCTGAAGTAGTCAACATTGGAGGCTGATGGATGTCAACCTACCAGTCATTTTGTCTAGTTGGTTGTTTAATTCAACATCTGAGACAAAAATGTTCTTTGGTATCTGCTAATATATTATAAAAAGATTATCACAGTTTTTGCCCACTCCCATGTGCCTATCTTCATGCCTCTAACCCTGAACTCCTTGCCTTGTATCTTCCAATCCTTTTCTTTCTAAGCCTCTGAACAACTCAGGCCATTACCCTCTGGCCATAAGGCCATAGACTTGCTAATACCATGGTCCTTTTTTGTGTATATAAAGTACATGATAAGATGCTGCTCCTGAAACTCTGCCCATTAGGAGCATTTTCCCCAGCTCTGTCTTTCATGATCACCCCAGAAAGAAGCATACAGAAGCTGCTATCTATTTTTGATTTGTAATCACATACTGAGCCAGCTCATCTGTAATTTAAATGGGCATTTTGCTCCTTTCTTAAAGTGCCCCTACGTCCAGGCAAGAGTTGAAAGAAGAGCAACAGTGTTGAAAGCCATAGATTTCTGGTGCACTTTCCTTTTAGGAGATATGTTTAAGGTTTTTTTGCTGCATAATGGGCAGGTATAATGTAAACCTTTTCTTTCTTTTCTACAAAAGCTTCAGTAAATTTTCCATCACTTAAAAATGCTTTGTTCAAACACAGTCTTCTTGGGATTTTCAAAGAAATGAAAATGTTGAAGCTGACACTCTGATTACTGACTCTTTGATTACACTTTCAGTGTAGAAAAGTAACTTGATTTTTAAATGACTGTTGAAGAGATTAATGGAAGGAAGAGAGTAAAGACAGGTTTTTGAGTGGATATTAGAACAAAATGAATATATTTTTGATCAGGATGGTTTTAGAAAGCTAAAAATGACTTATGAGGCTGAATAATGGTCTCCAGAGATGTTCATGTCTTAATCCCCAGAATCTGTGACTGTTAGTTGATACCGCAAGAGGAACTTAGCAGTTGTGATAAAGTTAAAGTATATGAAATGAGGAGATTAACCAAGATTACCCAGGTGGGCCCCTCTGAAGTCAGAAGATAATGTAATTACAGAAGCAAAGGGGCAGAGAATTAGACTTGAAGACGTTGTGCTTCTAGCTTTGAAGACGTCTAGAAAGGCAGTCTCTGGAAACGGGGAAGTGCAGGGCAGCAAAGTCTCCTTGGATCCTGCAGAGGACACAGCCCTGGTGATGCACTTCAAATTTCTACCCTCCAGAAGGATCAAATTCTACAAATATGTACAAATATGTGTCCTTTCAAGCCCCTAAACTAGTAGGCATTTGTTACAGCAGCAATAAAAAATGAATACTGTGTGCTATTTTGAAATCCGACTTTTGTGAGAAGCCAGTTAAGTATTTATTTTGTTAACAACTGGCTTTTGAGCTCACTGGATGTTAAAAGTATTTTTGTCATTAATACACTGTGAATACTCAGTACTAAGTAATACAAGTAGCTTGACAGTTTTTGCCTTCTCCCTCTCCAGGCACAACATGAAGAATAACTCAATGATTTGCCTAAAAGAAGACAAATATGTTATCCCTTCACTTCCTAAACTTACTTGTTTTCTCACCTTCAAGAACGAAAGTAATTCAGCGTACGCATATAACATATTTATATTTCTTTATAAATTATATTCATGTGCAACTGTATAATGTATAATCATATTCATGCAATACCTGTACAAACAAATGTACACATTTAAAATATAAAAAATAAGATGAAAATGGAATCAATGTAACACAAGTGATTGAAATATCTAATACTTTCTTTCAGCAAATCACTGGATCATATTGCAGATCCCTTGAATTTCTGCTCCTCTCATTACAAACTGTTGTATTAAATGACCAATATATATCTTTTCCTACTATTTAATGATTTTCTCCTTTTTCTACTGTGAGCTTGTTTTGCTGTTAATGACAAATATAGTACGGATTTAGTTAGATGCTATGGAGTATAAGGCAGAATAAGCAATGTGACTAATCTTCATTGTGCATTCTCAAGCTGACTCCCAGTACTCTATTTTCATGTCTCCTGAGCACTATAGCTTATTAAAATTGTCTACTTCTGCAATATTTTAGTGAGAGGTATTAGGATGCAATATATTTTCTTTTTAACTTGCAAAGGTGATGAACGAAAATTATATAATCATTTGGTTAATGATATTAATTTATCAGTGTGAATATGTATTTTAAAAAATCACATACTGTTATAGCAGGAAATAAATGGAAGTTTCTTATATTTTGAAAAAAATTACATAATATACATGCCATAACTAAAATGATACTTTGTTGAATGAATCTATTTTAATCACAGTATGAGGATGCCAATCTAATTTTTTTAACGTATTTCAGAGTGAAATGTAAAATGACACAGTCCATTTCTAAAAATTCCTGTGTTTCTTTCAAAGCTTTTGGCCTCCAGAAAACTTACATGACCTAACCCATCATTACAATGTGTTATAATTTACATGAAAGGGGGGAAAAAAAACCTATAGATACAGCCATTAATGAGATGACTTCAACTCTGTGCCAACATTGAATAATTTCAGTGCAAAATGACTTTAAAAGGACTGTGGTGTTTTAAAATGTAAAACATCTACAAAAACTTGTTTTTTTACAAAAGACCCTGTAACCTCCCACAGCATGACCGGATTCCTGTCAGTAATATTATGGTCAGGGAGATCAAAGAGGAAATAATAGTCAACCCCCATTAATGCATCCTTGCTTCCAGTCTTAAACTTGATTTCTTTTTTTCCTAAAATGAATTATGTTGTGACGTGGGGATCAAATTAGGACAACAGAATATTTAAATTGTATTTTGCAATTCAAACCAATATCCAGAAATCATTTATTTTGCATATGATTCAGGTGGATGTTGACTTCGTATTTACTATTGATTTACTATACCCATCTGTAATAAAAGGGTACAATTGTCTAAAAATGACCCTAAATCTTCACTCTGTGCTGATGGACAATGAGCCAGGGAGATCTGTTGGGGAACAACACCAGCATGGTGGCCTGGAGACTTTACACCTATCCATATATTCATATAGGCAAAGGCTTAAAACACTGTTCCTCGAGTCTTGGAGGAATAGCTTGTGATTTTCCCTCAACAGGCAAAGACTGCAGGCTTGTGAGGCTCTATCTCAAGGTCATTTCCAAATCATCCTCTTTTTCCCCTGGGAGGCTATTTTGAAATAGTTTCTCATTGTTTCCGGGGTTCTGAGGGTGTATGTCCCCACCCCATCTCAGGGTACAGTTGCAGATCATAAAAGGAATTATTTGCATTCAAGAGCTGAATCTCAGCAGAGTTTTCCACAACTGGTACTGTGATGATTTTGTGACTTTTATGTCAGTGTCATCCTGTTTGGTGTGTGGGATAAGGAGCTAGGGGGCTGGCATCCTTGGCTATACTTACTTGCACGGTCTATGTAAGTGATAAAACTGTCTGAATCTAAAAAGGCCATTGTGTTTTTACTGGCTGAATCAGTCGGGCCTTGACCTTGGCCTTGTCTGAAGTGTGCTTCCCAGGACCTCGGCCACCACTCCTCTTCTCATGGAAGGAACTACACTGACATTGATTTTCCTGAATGCTGACAGGGATTAAATTTCCCAGACACCCCTGTTTTCAGATAACTCTGAAGAAAAGCTATCAACCAAAGCAGACAGCCTGGCTCTCAAATCTGAAACTCGTGCGTATCCCTCTATGAATCAGTTTGTTCTCATGCTTGCCTTATCGAAGTTTCCTTCACTCTACTGTAAAGCCTTGTGTGTGATCAGGAGCTCACCCAGCCCCCACCCCCCATGTCTCTTTGAGGGATGATGGGAAGATGGGCAAAACACACCTTTTCTTTCTTTGCTGAATCTTGGCTTCTAATTGTCCTTTCTCTGAGACCGTGCGTGGTAGTTATGGGAATTGCCCTGATACCTAGTGTGTGAGAGGTGGTAGCACCGGCGAAATGAACACCTCAAATGCTAATATATAAATAAATATGCCTTATGGACTGAATTGTGTCCCTTTAAAAGCCAGATGTTGAAGTCCTAACTCTGTCGTACCTCAGTCTGTCACTATCTTTGGAGTCAGGGTCTTTATAAAGGTAATTAAGGTTGAATTAGGCTGTTAGTGTAAGCCCTACTCCAATTTGACCGGTGTCCACATAACAAGAGTTTGGACACACAAGGAAACATCAAAGGTATACATGTTCAGAGAGATGACCACGTAAAGACATAGCAACAGGGCAGCCATCTGCAAACCCAAGACAGAGGCCTCAGAAGGAACTAAATCTGATGACAGCTTGATCTCAACTTCAAGCCCCCAGAACTGTGAGAAAATAAATTTCTGTAGTATTTTGTTATGACAGCCCTAGCAAACTAATGTAGATGCTAAATAGGGAAGTTCATGGTGAAAGCTGAAATTATGACTGCAGTGGAAAGAGAGAATTTATTCATCCTTTCTGTACTAACTATTAGCATTCAATTACCTTTGAAATTAGAAGACCCATGCTCACATAGTATAGGAGACCTCAGGAGCTAGGAATGGTCGCACAGTAACCATTTTAGCATCAATTATGTAAAATACTTATTACTTTCAAATATAGAACACCTACTATTAGCATGTGTGAATGTCCTAGAATATCCATGGAAAATCCTTTACTTTCACTCTAAAAAGTCTTTTGGTCATCCTCATGTGGCAATTCTTTCTTCCTCTGGATAAGTTGTGCTTGCTCAAGTATAACCTTAAACAAATATTACTATAAGAACGTTAAAAAAGGAATTAAGGCACTTCAACCATATGAAGCAGTTAAGAGATGTTGTCCTCTGAGTAGTTCAACCTCTGTCCACTATTTCTCATTGGGAAATCTCTATACATCTGACTGCCTTTCTTCTGGACTATTGTTTCGTGAAGTTTGTAGTGTGAACAGACTTGGAAGACAGAAATTGTGTGTCCTGCTGGAGCACAGTGCAGGGTTATTTATAGTCCATTATCCTAAACATAATGTCTTTCTCCAGCACTGACTCTTAGGTCCATTCCAACAGCTTAGTGTTGGATCTGCTGTTTGGAAAGCTGCAAACTAGCATTTTAAAGTCACCCCTCTTTGAAACCACAAACCGAAAACACATCATGGTGCTGATCTGGGTAAGTCATCTAGATGTCCCCAATAGGAGTCTATTTTTCATAAGGACAATTGGAATCAACCTGCTCATCAACAACCACCTAGACCGTTACCATTGCTTCCTGTACCCATGTGCGTGACAACACATCCTCCATTGTAGACTAGATACAAAATAAAAACTCTGTGTTTCTAGTGCAGAGGCTACCGCTACACGCAACTTATGTGACTCCCCAAAAATGTTGACTTTTTTCTTTTGTCTCAAGGTAAAGAAGCTGCATGTCATGCAGTATTGCACTGGCCCATTCTTGGCGGAATGGATATATCAGGCATTTAACCTCATATGGAACCTCATATCAGTCATGCCTCAGCATCAGTGACACTTTTTTAGGTTAGAGAGTAGCAGCTGTAGTCCAGCTGCTGGCTCAGGCCAAATCGCTGTAGCTCCTGAAACTAATGTGGGTCACATTTTCAATTTTCTGGACCATTTGAAATTTGGCAGTGGTGGGCCTTTAATCACAAAACCTACTAAAAAAATAAGAGATTGTCAAGGTGTTCAATGGGTCATCCATGGTTCTCATCCACAGTCATCTAGTATTTTTTGAGCATTAGAAAGGCCTCATTAAAAATTGACAATAAAAGTTTGCTACCATCCTTACCTCTTTTTGGTTCACATACAAGGCAGTTTTGTGAATGAATGTGGCTATCGCCAGAAATAAATAATCCACTCTCAAATGCTTTCTGGGTAATTACCAGGACAAACAAGTCAGAAGTTATATACAAGCATTTCAGGGCCAGGCGTGGTGGCTCAAGCCTGTAATCCCAGCACTTTGGGAGGCCAAGACGGGCAGATCACAAGGTCAGGAGATCGAGACCATCCTGGCTTACACGGTGAAACCTCGTCTCTACTAAAAAATACAAAAAGCTAGCCGGGAGAGGTGGTGGGCACCTGTAGTCCCAGCTACTTGGGAGGCTGAGGCAGGAGAATGGCGGGAACCCGGGAGGCAGAGTTTGCAGTGAGCTGAGATCTGGCCACTGCACTCCAGCCTGGGTGACAGAGCGAGACTCCGTCTCAAAAAAAAAAAAAAGCATTTCAGGTTTCTGCCATTACCATTTCTGGATCTGATGCTTCATTTTTTTTTCCTGTAAAAGCAACACCAATTCAGCCTGATTGGAATACACATTGAGCCTGCCTAGGGAAATTAGGCTTAATTCTGGCTCAGTTGCCTGTATTCTCCTGTAATATTGGCATAATCGTAGGTCACAAAGATAGTGATCATCTGGTTCAATACACTACTCTTGGCAATGTGGGCCAATGTAGAGAGCACAACAAATCTCTGTAAATTCTATAAAACTGTCCTTGCTCTTCATACACCTGACTCTTCCAGACAAAAATTCTGATAAGAAAATAGGTAAAATTATATCCGCTGAAATGTGGCACATGGACTTTGTGGTAGTAGAGGGAGAGCACCACCAGGTACCTAATGTGCCAGGTGACAAGAATATCAGATCCTGAGAGAGGTATAGGGGAAGGAGGACTACTGGAGACCTTCGTCTTTCAGATCTGCCTTTGGAGCCTTCCTCATAAAGTATCACTGTGTGGCTTCTCTCCGGAACTGTTGCAAGAAGTTTCAGTTTAACCACCTGCTGGGTTAGCTATGCCCAGCAGACATCTCTGTCCACAATTTGATCACTATTGCCTTAATCTTATGGAGAAATCTATAGATACTGTAAAGAATGGCTCCTTCTTCTGAATCTTCTAAGCAACCTGTCAACACAGGCGTACTGTCTCTGCTTCATGCCTATTTTTACAGCTGCTCCTTAGTCATTCCCTGGGGAGAGGCATCCCATCTGGCTGATAATATAGACATTATAGCTTGAACTGAATGCCCCCAGCAGGCTCCTGCAAACAGGGATTAAACCGAGTTATTCAAGCTAAACTGAGAACCCTGAGAACTACAGAACTATATTTCTTGAGTAGAAGCCAGTTGTTAACTTTTTTCTTTCTGCAAACAACATGTCTTGCTCATTACATGTGGTCATAAGAGAACTTCAAGTGTATAAGGAAATACTACTTGACCCTAGAAGACTTTCAGGTCAGCCTCAATTCAGTGACCTATTTTAGATTTAAAAATGCCCTGAATTCCTTCTTGCATGCAAAGGTGGAGACTGCAATTGTTAATATATTCTGTTATTCTGGATTAAGGTCTCCAGCCCTATGGAGCAGTCCATTTGGAAACCTAAGGAGAAAGTTACATGGCTTTCCAAGGTAGACCCTGATGGCTTATGGGATTTGTTCAACTGGTTGAGACCAGGATGCTGGCGCGTGCTTTAAATATGCAGGCAGGCTCATCCTGCTGCTTGAGGTGGTGCTGATAGTGGCCTAAGTTAAATGCTAAATGAGACAAATTGAACAGATTTGGTCCCAGCTACTAACGGTCAGTTGAACTGAAGTGGTCCATGAAGAGGTGTACTTACAGAGAAATTGTCCAGAAGTCAGGACAGCAAAGGAATGTGCAGATAATATACGAAGACAATCCCCCTATGATCTCGTTTATTTCTGTACATGTTGGTCTGGACTCCTTCCAATGATGTCTGCACAATGCACAGCCTTGGAAGATAGGAATAATGTCTCCCTCAAGCACAAAGGGCAGATTTGTTTACTGTCCAGTAAAGTAAAATAACGTCTACCTCTGGAGCAAGGTGAAGGCATGCTTACTGCTTTTATAGAAGAATTAGCTCCCCTAAACTCTGGGCTTTTCTGCTGTTAACACAACTCACTTCGTGTGTGAGCTTCACCTACTGTCTTTGGCTTGCCCTCTGGGAATTGGAGTTTGAGAAACTTGCTCAAGAAAATGCTGATATTCTGGCTACTGGAATTGTCGTGACTCATAAAGGTATCTGTGCCTCACTCAGGAGTGTCATATCTTCTGTCAGCATTCATGAAACAGTGGCAGGCTAACTTGTTAGCTTGCAAGAAGAATACAATCTAAGAATCTTTACAGCACTTGGTGCTTCTGAAACATACTCTTAGGTTATACCAGTTCTAATTTTCTAAAAAGAAGAGAAAATGAAAAAAAAATAAAATAAAAGAAATTACCAAGACCATATTTAGAAACAATGTAGGTAATATTTAGTCATTACTTAGTATTATTCTAAATGGAAAATTCAAAGAATCCTCCTTAAAATGCCATATCATTGTCTGTCTTTGTTTGGTTTTTGAATCTGTCTTTGATACTATGATAAAAAAGAACCACTTAATTTAATATGAGCATGGAGAAAGGGGAATCTCCTGTTCTTTAGGAATAAACGTGTAAGAAATGGAGTAAAAGCATTCATGATTGAATAATAAAATGGAAATAGTAGGAAGTGTCTTCTTACAAAGAACTCTGGGAACTGGCACAAAGGGAAAGGCTCCCAAAATGCAATGTCTAATGCAGGTTGCTCTCCTGATACGCAGATGCACATGTACAAGGCTGATATTCATCCCAGTGTACTGGTATGGCTGTGAAGGTGTCAATGGCACTAACAAGCCAATTAAAGCTGTTGTCACACCCTTTAAGTACCTTCTGTCTGGACTGGCATTTCTCCAACTCTGGTGTGATGATTCTTCCAACCTTATAGCAGTTAAGTTTCTTTCTCCCTTCCTGCTGCCTGGCAAGTCAGGAAGCCTCCAGCATTTTACTGTAGGAAATTTGCCAACATCCACGGTATTAAGCATTGCCTTTGTTGCATTAGTTATTAAATATTTTGAATATCACAACTGATTAATTATCCACTTAGGGGTCATACTGAAACATCCATTAGTATCCCCCAAATCTATTTCTGTCTTCCCTCCAGAACCTATTCTTCCTCTTTTATATTCTGCCTCAGAGGAAGTCACCACTAAGCCCAGTCTGTTGCCCAATAAATATTTTATATAGTTTTATCTCTTCTCCATACCCAAATCCTTTCAATTGTGCTTGTTATCTCTGTAACAAACCTCACTCCTTCTTTCTCTCCTTTTCACTGCCTTATTTTTCTCTGTCTACTGTCTCAAACCCCTCCAATCTATTAATTCTCATGGCAGCTGTTGGATTAGTTTTTAAATACAATCTTATGTGGTTACTCTCTGTTTAAAATTCTTCAGCAGCTTCCATGTAAACTTTTCCCCTGGCCTATGGAGAGCTGGTCTCGGATGACCTAGTTAATTCAGATCTTACCAATCCACCACTCAGACCGTTGTGCCAGCCATACGTAGCAGACTACTTGTTATTCATACAGCTATTCCATCCTCCTGCACCTCTGTGCCTTCATCACCACAAACAGCCTCTCCAAATCTTTCCTGTGTTAATTTCCACTCAACTCTAAAATTTCAGCATAGACATCCCCTTTGGGAGGCATGACTAGGTGAACAAATAATATCTCTTCTGTACTACACCGTGTGTATATTTCATTTTATATTTCTTGTCTGGTTACTTTTCTAAATCATGCAGTTCTTTAGAGTTGTTTATGATACATTAAAATATCTCAATAAATATTGGCTTAATGAACAAATTTATTCCTAATGAAACAACTTACATGTTGACTGTGGGCATGTATCCATTTTTTAAAGTATGTATGATAAAGTGTTATATACCAAAAAATCCTGACATCTTGATAAAGATAACAGCCATCAAATTTTCATCATATCAAAGAGTAATTATGTTGGCATAATGTAAATAGAGCGTCAATTAAAAACAAAAAAGGGATCTAAGCTACGAGAAAAGCCAGGAAGATATAATAAAGACTGTTGGCATTATTGGAGACACGCTTCCCCAGGCTCCACATTTTCTCTCCGAAATGTTCATTTATAAAAGGCTTATGAAAATCAGTAAAATTTTCTCATATGAAAACGAGGCTGTATCACAAGAAATGATTTTTCTTAGGAATATGTTAAGGGATGCTCACTCATTTTATAATTGCTTTTATTATTCGTTCAACACTAAAATTTTTACAATAAGACAACCCAAAAAAACAATAGTCCTACAATGAGAAAGTAGACAAGTTGGTAATTTCTCTTAAATGCTTAAAAGTATGTCATTTGCCTTTTTGGATTAGTTTTAAACTTTTGCCTATATAGAATCTAATGGGCTAGAAATAGAGCTATAAATTGGGTCATGGATAACTAGCTATCCCCACCTCCAACCAGAACTGTTTCTTTTTCTTGGTGAGGAAAAGAGAAATTCCAAATTTAAGTTTCAAGGCCATCTGTGTAACTTTTCATAATATTTCTTCACAGGGAATGGTTTCTAGTTTCAAGGAAGGTGAAGAGTAAGATATAGACATCTGTGGAGGCCCTCAATAGTTAATCCTGGAAATATCTGGGTGAGTAAACACAGTGCTGGAGGATTATAAAGACTTTTCCTATCTATATATGTTAGCAAATTATATAAAATGAAGGTAAGGTGGAAGAAAGTCTGTATTATAACAAATTTTAAAGCTACATTGGGGCTGTTATCCAAAGATTAACTATAGTATTTTTTCAAATGTTTTTATACTACAATTTTTTATTTTCATTTTTTCCCTTCCTGTCAGCTAAAGATAATTGCATTGAGTTAGGAAAGAAATTGTTCTTTAGCTGTAAGGTTCATAAAGAGAAACACTCTCCATGTGTTTCAACATTTTTGTCTAGTTATCTAGAATGTTTTTCCACTCTTTTCAATTAGGTTTCTTTCTCTGTCTTACACTTAAACCACGACTTGATCTCATCCATTTTTCTTAATGAAAGAGAGAGTTGTTGGTATTCACAATATTGCTTTCTGTTTTTGTTGTTGTTGTTGTTGTTGTTGTTCTTGTTGTTTTTCCAGTTAACATACATTCTAGAATCTACACAGACTCGGAGGAATCTGGTTATGGATTTTCTTTTTGTTCTAAAATATATCCAAATTCTGTTTTCCTCTGTGTTTCTCTGGATCTAAAGAAGCAATAGAATCCAAAACAAATTCTTTCTTTCATCTTGGAAAATAATGTGAATATTTATTTTGCCACAGCTGCTGGGCAGCTTAACCCCTTCCTCCCTGAAGATGTATTTCTATCTTAGATAATGGGACTAAAAATATTTTTAGGCAGAATGATGCCATAAACTGATTCCACATAACTCAGAGGCTTATAAGCCAGTCAGCTTCCCTACAGGTTCTCTCTAAACTAATTTTCTGATTCCATGAAATGGCACACTTTTATGATAGTCATCATTCCAAACATGTTCATTAAATTCTATTAACAGTAAATGCTACATGACATTGACCCTGGATTTTAAATACTGAACTTCCTGGCTACTTCAAGAAACCCATACAATATGTACATATGTTGCTTATGGTGGAAATTCTTTATTTCTGCTCTGCTTCAATGGCATGGAGCTTGGGGAAATGAGGGAGATTTCTTAGAGGGCGATAACTAGGTCCCAGTTTTTTCTTCTAGGTCTATTTTGCGTTGTTACTCCTATTTCTAACACCATGTCTCCACCTACTAGGATTGTGTTAATATCTGTATTTTTTTTAATTAAAAACCCTCAGATTTAACATCTATCTAATTAAAATTCCACTAACAACTGTGTTAGAAATATCCCCAATCATATGATTTTACAAGTTTGATGCATATTTCTCCATATATTATTTGCAGTTGCCTCTGACAATCTCTACTATAGATTGATCTATAATATCTTCCACCCAATCAGCACCCTAAACACACTCCACTTCACAAAGTGTGGAATGAATGGTGATAATTAGGATGCTTAAAATTATAGAACTTATTTATGGCTGGGCTTGCAAATAATCTACCCACACTGCCAACCAATATCCTTATGTGGATAAAACTACTAGGATGCAGATGCTTGCTCCAACATGGGAGGCAGTGGGGTGCTGATAAAATTATGGTAGTGGTCCCATCAAGTTTCTAATAGTTCAACAAATTGGAATCTTCATTTTTATATAACGACTAAAAATATTGGAAAAGTTTTAAAAAATTCTACAGGCCAAACAAAATATGTCTGAGGGCCAAATTTTGCTGTTAGGCTACCAGTTACACCTGCCTGATTTGGGGATTTCATTTTGCCTCTTTTATTCCCTCTTCAAAAAAATTTTTTGATGAGTTGCTACTACCAAATATAAGCTGAGAATATTTAGTGAGAAAAATAAATCACAATAAAGAATTTATTTTGTGATTTATTGAATAATTGGCAACAGAAGAATACTGTATTTGAATTTTTTTTTTCCAACAGTTGAAATTTTCAAGATAGATTTGATGGAATTAGGCTCCCTTACTATTTTAACCATTTAGAAAATTTGTAATGTTAGAGAGAAAATAATGTTTCTCTATGAAAGAAGTATGCCTTTGCATTATTAAATTTACTGGAAAAACTGTCTTACTGAAAAAATAGATGCCAATGGATTTTTCTGCAGAACATCCTGAGATGTGTGTTTAGTATAAACTTATGCATTAAATGGATTACTGTCATCTGTTTAAGGATTACATCAATGACCAAGGCATTAATCTCTCAACTGAAGCTTCCCAAAGCTGGCTGAAAATTAGAATCACTTGAGGCAATATTAAAACAGTCACTTGCCTGAAGCCCACCTGGAAGGATTTTTGACGTTAATTATCTGGAGTATTTACATAGTTAATAGAAAGTCACACACAAAAAAGACAAAATAAAAAAAGATCTGAACATCACAGTGAATACACTTGAACTAATTGATATGTTTAGAACATAGAACACTGTACCTAAGAAAAACAGAATTTATCTTTTTTTTCAGGTGTACATCTGAGCTTAAGTAAAATCAACCATGCAATTAGCTATAAAATAGTCTCAAAAAATTTAAAATACTTAAATGATTTAAAATACATTCTTTATGAGATTAATAAGAATCAACCATATAATAAGCTATAACGAAGCCTCACCAAAATTTAAGTTACCACAATAATTTAAAATATGTCCTCTAATTATGGGATTAATTTTAATCACAACAAAATTATAACTAAAAAAAGTTCTACTTCCTGGAAACTAAAGAGTGTACTTGTAAACAATTCATAGATCAAAGAATAAATCAGTATAAAATTATACAATTATTTAACAAAATTTTAAGATAAAAAATTTTGAGATGTAGCTGGAGCATTGTTTGAAGAAAAAAAATGATAGCCAGTTTGCATATATGAGAAGGAACAAATGGTAAAAATCAACAATTTAATTTTTCATCTAAAGAATCAAAACTATGTAAAGGAGAAAGAAATAATAAAGAATAGCAACGGATGAAATAAACAGGCCAGGCACAGTGGCTTATGCCTGTAATCCCAGCACTTTGGGAAGACGAGGTGGGCGGATTGCCTGAGGTTAAGAGTTCGAGACCAGCCTGGACAACATGGTGAAGCCCCGTTTCGACTAAAAATACAAAAGTTAGCAGGGCATGGTGCCAGGCGCCTGTAATCCCAGCTACTCAGGAGACTGAGGCAGGAGAATCACTTGAACCCGGGAGGCAGAGGTTGCAGTGAGCTGAGATCGCACCATTGCACTCCAGCCTGGGGGACAAGAGTGAGACTTCGTCTCAAACAAAACAAAACAAAACAAAACAAAACAAAACAAAAAAAAGAAAGAAAGAAATAATGCAGAATAGAGAATATAATGAAAGCAATGGTTGAAACGTGAAAGATTAATCAATTTTACAAATAATATTGATCAGGACAAAAAAGAAGAAAACAGAATTACAGAAATCAAAATGGGCACATAAACACAAGCTCTACACATATAAATAAAAAAAAAAAACACTACAAACAACTGTAAGCAAAGAAATTTGATAATATGGTTAAAACAAGCACATTACTATACAAGTAAAACTTACCAAAGTTAAGAGATGACATATACAATCTCAGTAGTGAGGCATCTGTCAAAGAAATTAAATTTGTTATTTCAGAAAAGTTTTCACAAGAAAACTCCAGAAGCAGATGGTAAAGACTAGTGAATTCTTCCAAACATTTAAGAATGATACAACCCCAATCTTGTACAAAACATAGAATAATTAAGACAACCTTTCCTAACTACTTTTTGGTAACTAACAAAACTATAATTCTAAATCCTGTCAAGAACATTAGAGAAAAAAAAAATCATAGAAGTCAAAATGAAGCATTAGACTAAAATTTAACACTCCTTCATGAAAAATCTTTTAGTAAATTAGGAGAAAAAGTAAACTTTTTAAAATGGCAAGAGATAGCTACAGAAAACCTAGAGGGAGTATATATTCAGTGATTTAAAAGAAAAAAATAGAAAACTTTTTTCCTGTGGAGGAGGAAGAAAGTAATCGTATTCACTGTTCCTATTTTCATGTTGTGGTGGAGAAACTAACCATTGCAATAAGGCAAAAGTAAATAAGTAAAAATGGAGCGGGATATATAAGGACATAAGGATTGGAAAGAAATAAATAAAACTGTCAATTTCTTGATTATAACATGGCAACAAAAAAACACTAAAATTATTTTAGAAATGATTTCAATAAATTAGCAAATTTACAATCATCACAGGGTCCAAGGTTAATATTTAAAAAAGAACAATTGTATTTCTACCACAAATAAAACAACACAGTTGGAAATTTAAGATAAGAATAAAGGGTAAAAAAGTTTTGTAATACTATTTACAAAGCAGTAATATAATTAAATATCTAAAAATAAAACAAAGGTTTGTAAAATCACATTAAAATCTATAAAATATAACTGAAATAAGTTAATGATGACCAAAGCACATACCATGTATATGTTCTGGAGACTGAACGTTGCAAAGATGTCAGTTCTGCTCAAATTTATCTATATATTTGCAAAACCATCAAGATACTTGTAGGCTTTTTTTTCCTCAGACATTGACAGATTATGAATCCATATATTTATACAACGTGCCATGAAAAGACAAAGTTGTCTCCCATAGAAGGACAAGCCCAGGGAAACTGTAGTAACAGCTGTGATTTTACTATAAAATTATAACGCTGTACTAAAACGTTATGATTCTGACAAAAGGATAGAAAAAAACAGAACAGAATACAGATTCTACGGGTACCTCAAAAACATGTAATGTCATCTAATTTATGATAATGGTGGCACTTCAATGAAGTCAGAAAATAATTGTGTTGTCAATATATGTAAATTAGACATCGATATATGAAAAGGTAGTATCTTCACCCCTACTTCACACTGTACACAAAAACAAAATTTAGGTGGATTGCAGATCTAAATGTAATAACAATAATAAAGGTCCAAGAAGAAAAATTTGTTTTAATCTTGGAGCAGGCAATAGTATCTTTATACCAACCTCATACCATAGACAAAAATAAAATCTAGATGGAGTGCAGATCTTTTTTTTTTTTTTTTTTTTTTTTGTTTTTTTTAGAAGTTTAGGGTTGTTTATTTAGAGAAAAGATAGAGAAGCATAACAGAATTCCAGTATCTTTCTACATGAGGCTTAGTGCATAGTTACAATGATTGGATTAGTTGAGGTGGTCTTTTTTCTCAGGAAAGGTATATTTAACATTTCACACTGAAGAGGTAACAGTCACGGGATCTTCTACATCATTTGGTCTGTTTTAGGTATGGGACAATGAAGGAAGCAGTTAATCTATAACAAAAACCAGTGACTGGAAGGGGAGGGGCCTGGTTTCTGGTCTTTTCTAGTCATTAATGGAACAACATTTATGGAAAAGAGTTAATCTATAATCTAAGAAACAGAAGTTGTAAACATGTTCTGTATCTCAGTCTCCAGGGCTTAACTTTCCCCTGGGTGTAATAAATTCAGAGGATCCTGAAATTTTAACTTTTTTTTTTTTTTTTTTTTTATTATACTTTAAGTTCTAGGGTACATGTGCATAACGTGCAGGTTTGTTACATATGTATACTTATGCCATGTTGGTGTGCTGCACCCATCAACTCGTCAGCACCCATCAATTCATCATTTATATCATGTATAACTCCCCAATGCAATCCCTCCCTCCTCCCCTCTCCCCCCTCCCCATGATAGGCCCCAGTGCGTGATGTTCCCCTTCCCGAGTCCAAGTGATCTCATTGTTCAGTTCCCACCTATGAGTGAGAACATGCGGTGTTTGGTTTTCTGTTCTTGTGATAGTTTGCTAAGAATGATGGTTTCCAGCTGCATCCATGTCCCTACAAAGGACGCAAACTCGTCCTTTTTTATGGCTGCATAGTATTCCATGGTGTATATGTGCCACATTTTCTTAATCCAGTCTGTCACAGATGGACATTTGGGTTGATTCCAAGTCTTTGCTATTGTGAATAGTGCCGCAATAAACATACGTGTACATGTGTCTTTGTAGTAGACTAATTTATAATCCTTTGGGTATATACCCAGTAGTGGGATGGCTGGGTCATATGGTACATCTAGTTCTAGATCCTTGAGGAATTGCCATACTGTTTTCCATAATGGTTGAACTAGTTTACAATCCCACCAACAGTGTAAAAGTGTTCCTATTTCTCCACATCCTCTCCAACACCTGTTGTTTCCTGACTTCTTAATGATTGCCATTCTAACTGGTGTGAGATGGTATCTCATTGTGGTTTTGATTTGCATTTCTCTGATGGCGAGTGATGATGAGCATTTTTTCATGTGTCTGTTGGCTGTATGAATATCTTCTTTTGAGAAGTGTCTGTTCATATCCTTTCCCCACTTTTTGATGGGGTTGTTTGTTTTTTTCTTGTATATTTGTTTGAGTTCTTTGTAGATTCTGGATATTAGCCCTTTGTCAGATGAGTAGGTTGCAAAAATTTTCTCCCATTCTGTAGGTTGCCTGTTCACTCTGATGGTAGTTTCTTTTGCTGTGCAAAAGCTCTTTAGTTTAATTAGATCCCATTTGTCAATTTTGGCTTTTGCTGCCGTTGCTTTTGGTGTTTTAGACATGAAGTCCTTGCCCATGCCTATGTCCTGAATGGTATTACCTAGATTTTCTTCTAGGGTTTTTATGGTATTAGGTCTAACATTTAAGTCTCTAATCCATCTTGAATTAATCTTCGTATAAGGGGTAAGGAAAGGATCCAGTTTCAGCTTTCTACTTATGGCTAGCCAATTTTCCCAGCACCATTTATTAAATAGGGAATCCTTTCCCCATTTCTTGTTTCTCTCAGGTTTGTCAAAGATCAGATGGCTGTAGATGTGCGGTATTATTTCTGAGGACTCTGTTCTGTTCCATTGGTCTATAGCTCTGTTTTGGTACCAGTACCATGCTGTTTTGGTTACTGTAGCCTTGTAGTATAGTTTGAAGTCAGGTAGCGTGACGCCTCCAGCTTTGTCCTTTTGACTTAGGATTGTCTTGGCAATGCGGGCTCTTTTTTGGTTCCATATGAACTTTAAAGCAGTTTTTTCCAATTCTGTGAAGAAACTCATTGGTAGCTTGATGGGGATGGCATTGAATCTATAAATAACCTTGGGGAGTATGGCCATTTTCACGATATTGATTCTTCCTATCCATGAGCATGGTATGTTCTTCCATTTGTTTGTGTCCTCTTTTATTTCACTGAGCAGTGGTTTGTAGTTCTCCTTGAAGAGGTCCTTTACATCCCTTGTAAGCTGGATTCCTAGGTATTTTATTCTCTTTGAAGCAATTGTGAATGGAAGTTCATTCCTGATTTGGCTCTCTGCTTGTCTGTTACTGGTGTATAAGAATGCTTGTGATTTTTGCACATTAATTTTGTATCCTGAGACTTTGCTGAAGTTGCTTATCAGCTTAAGGAGATTTTGGGCTGAGACGATGGAGTTTTCTAAATATACAATCATGTCATCTGCAAACAGGGACAATTTGACTTCTTCTTTTCCTAACTGGATACCCTTGATTTCTTTCTCTTGCCTGATTGCCCTAGCCAGAACTTCCAAGACTATGTTGAATAGGAGTGGTGAGAGAGGGCATCCCTGTCTTGTGCCAGTTTTCAAAGGGAATTTTTCCAGTTTTTGCCCATTCAGTATGATATTAGCTGTGGGTTTGTCATAAATAGCTCTTATGATTTTGAGGTACGTTCCATCAATACCGAATTTATTGAGCGTTTTTAGCATGAAGGGCTGTTGAATTTTGTCAAAAGCCTTTTCTGCATCTATTGAGACAATCATGTGGTTCTTGTCTTTGGTTCTGTTTATATGCTGGATTACGTTTATTGATTTGCGAATGTTGAACCAGCCTTGCATCCCAGGGATGAAGCCCACTTGATCATGGTGGATAAGCTTTTTGATGTGCTGCTGAATCCGGTTTGCCAGTATTTTATTGAGAATTTTTGCATCAATGTTCATCAGGGATATTGGTCTAAAATTCTCTTTTTTTGTTGTGTCTCTGCCAGGCTTTGGTATCAGGATGATGTTGGCCTCATAAAATGAGTTAGGGAGGATTCCCTCTTTTTCTATTGATTGGAATAGTTTCAGAAGGAATGGTACCAGCTCCTCCTTGTACCTCTGGTAGAATTCAGCTGTGAATCCATCTGGTCCTGGACTTTTTTTGGTGGGTAGGCTATTAATTGTTGCCTCAATTTCAGAGCCTGCTATTGGTCTATTCAGGGATTCAACTTCTTCCTGGTTTAGCCTTGGGAGAGTGTAAGTGTCCAGGAAATTATCCATTTCTTCTAGATTTTCTAGTTGGTTTGCGTAGAGGCGTTTATAGTATTCTCTGATGGTTGTTTGTATTTCTGTGGGGTCAGTGGTGATATCCCCTTTATCATTTTTTATTGCATCTATTTGATTCCTCTCTCTTTTCTTCTTTATTAGCCTTGCTAGCGGTCTGTCAATTTTGTTGATCTTTTCAAAAAACCAACTCCTGGATTCATTGATTTTTTGGAGGGTTTTTTGTGTCTCTATCTCCTTCAGTTCTGCTCTGATCTTAGTTATTTCTTGCCTTCTGCTAGCTTTTGAATGTGTTTGCTCTTGCCTCTCTAGTTCTTTTAATTGTGATGTTAGAGTGTCAATTTTAGATCTTTCCTGCTTTCTCTTGTGGGCATTTAGTGCTATAAATTTCCCTCTACACACTGCTTTAAATGTGTCCCAGAGATTCTGGTATGTTGTATCTTTGTTCTCATTGGTTTCAAAGAACATCTTTATTTCCGCTTTCATTTCGTTATGTACCCAGTAGTCATTCAGGAGCAGGTTGTTCAGTTTCCATGTAGTTGAGCGGTTTTGATTGAGTTTCTTAGTCCTGAGTTCTAGTTTGATTGCACTGTGGTCTGAGAGACAGTTTGTTATAATTTCTGTTCTTTTACATTTGCTGAGGAGTGCTTTACTTCCAATTATGTGGTCAATTTTGGAATAAGTGCGATGTGGTGCTGAGAAGAATGTATATTCTGTTGATTTGGGGTGGAGAGTTCTATAGATGTCTATTAGGTCCGCTTGGTGCAGAGATGAGTTCAATTCCTGGATATCCTTGTTAACTTTCTGTCTCGTTGATCTGTCTAATGTTGACAGCGGAGTGTTGAAGTCTCCCATTATTATTGTATGGGAGTCTAAGTCTCTTTGTAAGTCTCTAAGGACTTGCTTTATGAATCTGGGTGCTCCTGTATTGGGTGCATATATATTTAGGAGAGTTAGCTCTTCCTGTTGAATTGATCCCTTTACCATTATGTAATGGCCTTCTTTGTCTCTTTTGATCTTTGATGGTTTAAAGTCTGTTTTATCAGAGACAAGGATTGCAACCCCTGCTTTTTTGTGTTCTCCATTTGCTTGGTAGATCTTCCTCCATCCCTTTATTTTGAGCCTATGTATGTCTCTGCATGTGAGATGGGTCTCCTGAATACAGCAGACTGATGGGTCTTGACTCTTTATCCAGTTTGCCAGTCTGTGTCTTTTAATTGGAGCATTTAGTCCATTAACATTTAAGGTTAATATTGTTATGTGTGAACTTGATCCTGCCATTATGATATTAACTGGTTATTTTGCTCGTTAGTTGATGCAGTTTCTTCCTAGCCTCGATGG
Source organism: Rhinopithecus roxellana (assembly GCF_007565055.1). Lineage (NCBI taxonomy): Eukaryota > Metazoa > Chordata > Mammalia > Primates > Cercopithecidae > Rhinopithecus > Rhinopithecus roxellana. Next base: position 63,811,833 of record NC_044561.1, on the reverse strand, counting down.
TCTTTACATTTTGGCATGTTTTTGCGATGGCTGGTACCGATTGTTCCTTTCCATGTTTAGGGCTTCCTTCAGGGTCTCTTGTAAGGCAGGCCTGGTGGTGACAAAATCTCTAAGCATTTGCTTATTTGTAAAGGATTTTATTTCTCCTTCACTTATGAAACTTAGTTTGGCTGGATATGAAATTCTGGGTTTAAAATTCTTTTCTTTAAGAACGTTGAATATTGGCCCCCACTCTCTTCTGGCTTGTAGAGTTTCTGCCGAGAGATCTGCTGTTAGTCTGATGGGCTTCCCTTTGTGGGTAACCCGACCTTTCTCTCTGGCTGCCCTTAAGATTTTTTCCTTCATTTCAACTTTGGTGAATCTGGCAATTATGTGTCTTGGAGTTGCTCTTCTGGAGGAGTATCTTTGTGGCGTTCTCTGTATTTCCTGAATTTGAATGTTGGCCTGCCCTACTAGGTTGGGGAAGTTCTCCTGGATGATATCCTGAAGAGTGTTTTCCAACTTGGTTCCATTTTCCCCCTCACTTTCAGGAACCCCAATCAGACGTAGATTTGGTCTTTTTACGTAATCCCATACTTCTTGCAGGCTTTGCTCATTTCTTTTTCTTCTTTTTTCTTTTGGTTTCTCTTCTCGCTTCATTTCATTCATTTGATCCTCAATCGCTGATACTCTTTCTTCCAGTTGATCGAGTCGGTTACTGAAGCTTGTGCATTTGTCACGTATTTCTCGTGTCATGGTTTTCATCTCTGTCATTTCGTTTATGATCTTCTCTGCATTAATGAGTCTAGCTGTCAATTCTTCCACTCTTTTTTCAAGATTTTTAGTTTCTTTGCGCTGGGTATGTAATTCCTCCTTTAGCTCTGATAAGTTTGATGGACTGAAGCCTTCTTCTCTCCTCTCGTCCAAGTCATTCTCTGACCAGCTTTGATCCATTGCTGGCGATGGGCTGCGCTCCTTTGCAGGGGGAGATGCGCTCTTATTTTTTGAATTTCCAGCTTTTCTGCCCTGCTTCTTCCCCATCTTTGTGGTTTTATCTGTCTCTGGTCTTTGATGGTGGTGATGTACTGATGGGGTTTTGGTATAGGTGTCCTTCCTGTTTGATAGTTTTCCTTCTGACAGTCAGAAGGACTGTCTGTTGGTCTGTTGGAGATTGCTTGAGGTCCACTCCAGACCCTGTTTGCCTGGGTATCAGCAGCAGAGGTTGCCGAAGATAGAATATTGCTGAACAGCGAGTGTACCTGTCTGATTCTTCCTTTGGAAGTTTCCTCTCAGGGGTGTACTCCACCCTGTGAGGTGTGGGGTGTCAGACTGCCCCTAGTGGGGGATTTCTCCCAGCTAGGCTACTCAGGGGTCAGGGACACACCTGAGCAGGCAGTCTGTCCGTTCTCAGATCTCAACCTCCGCGTTGGGAGATCCACGGCTCTCCCCAAAGCTGTCAGACAGAGTCGTTCGCGTCCACACCGGCTCCCGCCACTTCCCCTGTTGGTCTTCAGCTGTGCGCCGTCCCCAGAGGTGGAGACTACAGAGACAGGCAGGCTTCCTTGAGCTGCTGCGAGCTCCACCCAGCTCGAGCTTCCCAGCGGCTTTGTTTACCTACTTAAGCCTCAGCAATGGCGGGCGCCCCTCCCCCAGCCTCGCTGCTGCCTTGCCGATAGATCGCGGCAGACTGCTGTGTTAGCAGTGAGGGAGGCTTCGTGGGCGTGGGACCCTCCCGGCCAGGTGTGGGGTATATTCTCCTGGTGTGCCTGTATGCTTACAGCGCAGTATTGGGGTGGGAGTTACCCGATTTTCCAGGTGTTGTGTGTCTCAGTTCCCCTGGCTAGGAAAACGGATCCCCTTCCCCCTTGCGCTTCCAGGTGAGGCGATGCCTCGCCCTGCTTCAGCTCTCGCTGGTCAGGCTGCAGCAGCTGACCAGCACCAATTGTCCAGCACTCCCTAGTGAGATGACCCCAGTACCTCAGTCAAAAATGCAGAAATCACCCGTCTTCTGTGTCGCTCGCGCTGGGAGTTGGAGACTGGAGCTGTTCCTATTCGGCCATCTTGCTCCGCCCCAGATCTTAATATTTTAAAAAAATAGCATGTGTGCTTTTAATAATAAAATTACCATGGTTTGAGGGGTGATGGTTTCAGAGGAAAATATAGGATAACCTTGACCTCTGAATAGGCAATAATTTCTGAAGCAGGGTCCCAAACTTATAAAAGTCTCAAATTAAACTGTATTAAAATTAAAAACATTGATTCATCAAAAATATGATGAAGAGAGTGAAAATTTAAACTACAAAGTGCAAAACGATTTTCACATTTCGTATATCCAATAGAAATCTCATAGCCAGAACCAATAAAGAAAGCTTACAAATCAAGGAAAAGCTGTTTACTAGGTTGTATGAGTTAGCTTGTGAAAATTGATCAAGTTGTACACTATAAAATATGAACTTTCTATATACTATGGGAGAATCATATTTAGAATTAAAAGTAACATTTTCTGAAATGGGGCCTGGGGAAATGGTGCTTCCGTGCTGCCAGGGTTAAGACTCACCATCCCCAGTTCTTAAGGCAGTGAGGCCTGGCTGAGGACTGGTGGCTGGGACTGATCACCTTGGGCGGCATCGGCTTCTTTATTTTGCTTCCCTCAGCCTGTGTGGTACTTTTTTTCTGTGACACAAAATGTATGGCCATTTCACACACCAACAACCAATGCTGTAATTATTCAACATCAACTGAGTGTCTAACAACTCGAGTTTAACGCTAAGTCCTGGACCTAGCACAGACTCAGAAGTCAAGGGCTCAGTCTCACGAAGCTGCCACCACTTCAACTGGCAGCTGCAAATGGACTTCTGGGACTTCCCCATGGTTTCATCCATCCCAGTCAATCACAAGTTCAGGGCTTCCTACGTGCTCAGAGAAAAATTGAGAAGTAGGTAGTAGGACTTACTCCACAGGTTCAACAATTGACTAGAATGATTCACAGAACTCAGGAAAGTGCTCTACTTAAAATTATCAGTTTTTTAAAAAGGATTAACTCAGAAACAGACAAATGGAAGACGTAAAACAATGTATAGGAGGCAGACGGTGGCACAGTTGACATACCCTTTCCGTGCTCTGTACCTTCCCAGCACATCAATGTGTTCACCAACCTGGAGGCTCTCCAAATCTTGCTATTGAGGAGTTTTTATAACCCAGTCTCCAGCCCCCTCCTTCTATTCAGAAGTCAGGGTGTAAGGCTGAAATTTCCAATTCTCTAATTATGTGCTTGGTCTTTCTGGGGACCAGTCCTCATCCTGAAGCTATCCAGGGACTTTACCAAGGTATAAACTCAAGTATAAACTCAGGTATGGTCTAAAAGGGTTCTTTATGAATAACAAAAGGCCTTCCTATCACTCACGGAATTCCAAGGGCTTTTGGAACTCTATGTCAGAAGCTGACCACAATGACTAAACACACATTTTTATATCACATGCCCTAAAAATAACATTCTATGTATGAAAAAGCCTGAGAAAACCTTCCGAGATTAACATTTTTCCAAACGTCTTTTGTAGCTTATTAGTGTTCCCTATATCAGATTTCATTTTAGAAAATAAGACTTCATATATTCTTTGCTGATTGTATATACAATATTATATTATAGCTATTTCCATATCTGTACCAAGAAAAACTGTAATTGTTTGATCTAATGTTTTTCACATATTTAAACACAACAATTTTTGTGTGCTTTCATAATGCCTATTAACTAGCCCAAGGACATTATGGTTCTAAAGAATGCATTTTTAGAAAACTATCATTTTCATTTTTATCTCTCTTCTACATTATGTTAGGAAAGCACTTTTCCAGGGAGAAAAAGAAAGAAGAGTTTTAATTCCAGCATTATATGTAAAATCCACAAAGAACCAAAGGTAAATCCCAGGTACTTATCAATTTTTCTCTGAGCATGTAATATATTTTTCTACTTGAATTTAGCTTTTGTAAACCAGTTCCAATGCAAATTTAACTAATGATATAAATACTTGTATATTGTTATTTGTTGATGTTTTGCGCTATGTGTGTGTGTGTGTGTGTGTGTGTGTGTATTTGTCTCTGTATTTATGAGAAGATGTTCCTCTGTTTCTCAGAAATTCTACCTCCTCCCTTCACACAATTCAATTGCCCTTTCTTTTGTTTGACTTAGACACATTGACCATGCCTCATACTCTTGATCATTATACCTTCAATAGCAGGTTATAGAAGGGATTCACTGTTCCTGAAGCATTGGTTGTAGCGGTTGTATGAAATACACATTTACACTGAGTAGCGCCAGTTACTTCCACCTGCATTATTTCAGAGTTTGGCTTTCAAGTGCAATCTTTGTAGGGTAGGACAAGTGGTAATCTGACCATAGTTGTTATCATAAGTGTCCTAAAGCCTAGGAGATTCCCTACAAGCCAGCTCCCTAGTTGATTGATTATATGCAGTTGAATAAGTAGTTGAAAACTCCACCTGTGACTCTGGTTCTAGTTATGCTTTTTGGCTTCATTTTTTAAATATAAAAATGAATGAGTTTGAATGAGTCCATAATGACATAAAAATTGAACTTGCAGCACAGTAGCAGCCTGGTAGTTTATATCTACTTATTACTCTAAGTTTCCATATCCAAACTTTTCATTCTCTGACCCAACATATTAATAAATTTTAAAATATATATGTGTGTGTGCATGTGTATACACAAATATGTATACGTGATTTATCTATTCATATGAGTTTGCACATAGATATAAGTCATTGTTATTGCTGCCAAAGCTGACACTTAACATGCCAGTTGGAAAATAGTTCCTAAATTTATCATATACTTCTGCATGGGTCTTAGGGCACTCACTCTCCTGAATTGGAAGAGATGAAGTATGAAACTGATGCTTCCTATGGTTACGGTTTTGAATGATGACAGAAGAAAATACACATGAAAGCTTCACTGCTCTGTTCTGTATTGAAAATCCTCTCTTTTTCAATTTCTGTTAAATAACTTGTTTAGGCATATCCTTGAACAGTACCAGGGATAGTGGTTGAATTTTTGATTTCCATCAATTTGAATAATTCTAAAAATAACAAATTCAGCATCATTTCCCTTGTTTGGAATGTGCCTGAATAGGGAATCCCATGCTAGACAATTTCTCCAATGTCCTCAGTCTTCATTCACAGATTCTCGCTCTTCATTTTACAGATTCTCGCTCTGTCGCTCAGGCTGGAGTGCAATGGCGTGATCTTGGCTCACTGCAAGCTTCGCCTCCTGGGTTCATGCCATTCTCCTGCCTCAGCCTCTTGAGTAGCTGGAACTACAGGTGCTCGCCACCACGCCTGGCTAATTTTTTTGTATTTTTTTAGCGGAGACTGGGTTTCACTGTGTTAGCCAGGATGGTCTTGATCTCCTGACCTCGTGATCCAGCTATTGTTTGTACAAATAGATTAGGCATAGCAAGCCATTCTTGTTAGTTCTGCGAATGGTAGAAAGCCTCCCTAAGTCCTATATGCCAGCGAAGGGCCAGTCCTTCGGTCTCTCAAAGTGCTGGGATTACAGGCATGAGCCACCGTGCCCGACCTGTACTTTCTTAAAGTATCTATTAGTTAGTGAAAATACTGTCATCCCAAGACTGGGATGTGTTTGTGTCACAGTTATGACTTTCTCCTGCAATATCTCACTTGAATTAATTGTAACAATAAAAGAGATCTTGGAGAGAAGCTCTCAGGTTCCTTGAAAGCCTGGGGATGAGGCAAAAACAACCAAGTTTTAAATGAAGTAAGCTCCACCTACATGTTCTTGATCATTGCTTGGCTTTCTGAGCCATATTTCCCAGTCTTCCGTTTCACTGCCTTTTGCAAACAATATTTTCATATTATTACAAAGCTGAAGTTCTTTTCAACTTCTTATACCAGATGGCCTCACAATATGCATATGTTTCCTTGGCAATTTCTATACTGTCAAACTCTTCATCTAATGCCAGTAGCCAGTCAAGTATAGGTAACATTGCAGTCTTGGCTTTCACCCCAGCTACCACCTCAAAGCAAGGCCACTGAAGTTTACAAAAAACTGTCTGTGTTTTTCAAGCTCTTATAGATTTTATGCTGTCATTTTTTTTTTTCTTCTTTATCTTCAATGCACCATCCAAATGCTTCATCTTTCAACACTCACTTTGCTTCCCTTAAAAATTCCTTGGATTTCTGTACCTGACAGGGTCTAGATTGGGCTATATGGAGAAAAGTGTTAACATAGCAGGCTTGAAACTGCTATCTTTGGAAATGCCTGCTAGCAAGACTGGCCCTTAGCTGGCATATGGGATTTAGAGAGGCTTTCTACCATTCACGGAACTAATAAGAATGGCTTACTATGCCTAATCTGTTTGTACAAACAATAGCTGAACACCTGCTTTCCTACTAGAAGTCTGAAATTTTGGAACATACTGGGCAGAGGGTGCTTCCATGAGCAGCCCTCAATTAAAGCCCTGGGCACTGAGTCTCTAATGAGGTTTTCTGGTAGACAATGTTTTACATGTGTTGTCATAACTTATTGCTGGAGGAATTAAGTACATACTGTGTGACTCAATTAAGGGAGCACTCTTGGAAGCTTGCACCTGGTTTACTCTGAAAAAACCTTATATTAGTCAGCTTGGCCTGCCATAAGAGAATATCATAAACTGGGTGACTTAAACAACAGAAATTTATTTTCTCACAGTATTGGAGATTGGAAGTCTGAGATCAGGGTGCTAGCAAAGTCAGGTTCTAGTGAGGGCCCTCTTCCTGGCTTGAAGATGGCCACCTTATCAATATACCCTCATGTGGCAGAGATAGAAGGAGAAAGAATGAGAGCGAGAGACAGAGAGCAAGAAAACACCCTTTGGCATTTCTTATTTTAAGGGCACTAATCCCACCAGACAAGGGCCCCATCCTTACAACCTCATCAAATCTTGATTTCCTCTCAGAAGACCCATTTCAAGTATCATCCCATTGAGGGTTACAACTTTAAAATACAAATTTTGGGGAAGTACAAATATTTGGTCAATAATAGGCTCTGTGCACATCTTCCCTTGGCTAATTTTGCTTCATCCTTTTGCCGTAATAAATTATTGCCATGAGTGTGACTACATGCTGAGCCCTGTGGGTTCCCCTAGTAAATCACGACTAAACCGGGGGTCAATACTGGAGACCCATGTGAAGCTGTTTCACTTGGTGAATCTTTTATTCCAGGGTATTAGTCCAGAAACCTGGCACTTCTTGTACCATATCTGTTGCTCTGAGTCCTTCCCACAACTTCACAGTATTGCTCAGGAATCTTCCTTCCTTCTACAAAGGCAACTCTATTCTTTTTAATAGTTATGTTCTGGACACTACACATATGTGAACCATTGTCTGTTAGCTGCCTTGCCCTGGGTGTCTCCTCCAGGGCTTTATTTGATAAAATCACATGACAAAGCAAAAGATTCACTATTGTTCAATGATAGCTTCAGAATATGGACCACCAATCAACAAAGCTCTATAGTTGCAATCACTGTCCTCCATTGATATCCATCTCCAAAGACAGTTACTCCAGGGACCAGTATTACTTTGGCCTTTTCTGTTTTGACATTATATAAGTAACAGTTTTGTTGATGTCTTGGCCTGCTAACTGACTTAATTCTATGATAAGCTTTGAATCAAACTCAGATCTATGGTATGCTTGAGTTCAAGTTTAAATTTACATACCACATTTCAGATCAATTTTCCTATCAGATCAAGATTCTTGTCCTAAAGATTGATCCTTAAAGTTTAGAAGAAAGCAAAGTATAGTCTATAGATCTCATTGGATGATCAAACTGTCCTCCTTTCTTGCTCTGACCTAAAGTACAGAAAGCATTCTATTTTTTAAATCCTATCCATCCATATCTACATGCAACCCAATATAGATACAAAGAAGTCCCTTATCTATGATCTCTTTCTCTTTTTCTTCATTGTCTCAAACCTTTCTACCCAGTTTTTGCAATAGGAAATGCTTCTTCTTTCTTTATTTCTCTCAGTCCATTCCATTTCATTCGGCTCTGTCACATTTTCTTTCCATTGAACTGGGAGACTTGTGGTAGAATGTAGATTCTGTTTCTGTTTAGGCAAATAGAGCATAAACAAAAAATATTTTCCCTAGTCCTTCTCAAAAGTCTAAAATTTCCATAGTTTTTATTAAGTTATAGCATTAATACTCAGAAATTAAACTGTTACCTATATCCATGAGACCCTTTTTTAAAAAAAAAAAATCACTGCACCTGATCTCTACTCTTATTTCATAATCTGCATGTGACTTATGTATGAAATCCTCACTTGGTTTGAGCAAAAGTAGCTCAAATTCAACATGTTCCCAATTGAAATTATGATTGTCTCTTTTATTCACAGTATGAACTTACTTTAGTGTAACGTCGTCAATTAAAAAAAAAAAAAAAAGCTGTAATACTAGACGATTTCTTTGACATTCTCCTTTCTTAGATTCCTCAACAGTAAGCTCTTTATTAAGTCCTGTCAATTTTACATCAGAATTGTATCTCGAGTTATCTTTCTTTCTCTTTCTGTCTCCACTATTAACATCTTCTTCATCTGGCATATTGCAATACCTTCCTAAACAATAACTTTCCATCTAATATTATCCCAATAAAATCAATTGTCCACACATCATGAAATAGATTATTTTGAAACAAGCATCTAATGATGTCACCAACCTCAGTCAAATATTTCCCACCTTCCTATCAGCATTCAGTTCCTCAAACACTCTATGTGTCTTCTGAGACAGGACCTTTACCCAAGCAGATCTTGCACTAGAACAACTTCCCGTCTAGTTCACATTTGTTCTTTCTTTATTTCTTAGCTCAGTTGTTGCTTCTTCGGTGATGTCTTCCGTGATGGCTGTGACCAAGTCAAATCCTACTATTAAGACTCTACTAGTATAATTCATTTCTCTTTTCTAGTGATACTATAGTTTGTAATTTTGTATTTTGTTTGTGTGTGATTATCTGAATATTGTTTTATTTACTAAATCCTGGGCTCCATGGAGATTGAAAAAAGTCTGGTTTTATTTACCACTGAATTCTCAGTACCTCGTATATATCCAGATTACAATCCATTCTCAATACATGAATTCATGAATGAATGGTCTATTCTTTCATGTTATTATTTAAAATGTGTTAATTTTTATGTTTTCAGCTGTTCTAAATACCTCGTTCTGGTAACACAGAGTCCAGAATTTCCAGGGACCCAGATGTAGAGATAAATATGGATAACATTTTGGAATAAATGTGGATGGAGAGAGAGAGAGAAAGATTTTTGAAAATTTCTAACCTATATCACATTTTTTAAAAAAATCTGAATTTTAGGAAAAGCAGTTTATTGAAAGGCTTAGATTTTTAAAATAAATCCCAGGACCCAAAATAACTTTCTTCAAAATACTCCTTTGATAAGTCTTAATTATCTGGGCACAGTATGCATTTGAGTACTATTTTCATTCTTTTTAGTAGACACTATTTTTCTGAAGGAATAGTCAACTTGCTTTTTTTTCTTTGGCAGGCAGTGAGTAGTGCTTAATGTTATCGAAGTAAAAAATCCATATCTAAAGAACTGCTGTGTTAAATTATCTTCGAGATGTGGTAACTGTCTCATCAGTTAAGAAAATCCTAACTTTTGTGTTTTTCTCCCTGCATTCTTAGTTCTGACTTTATACAAATGTTCTTATATCTCAGTTTCAACTGACTTATCTTTCTTCCCTACCCCCAACTGCACTTCACCATTAAGCAAGTTTTATTTTTTCAATTTGCCTTATGACTAAATTTGCAACTTTTTTACAGATGTGAACAATTATGGACTCTTGTATGGACTCGTGTACACACACACACACACACACACACATATATATATATATGAAGGGTATGAGTTGCATTTTACCAGTAAGCTTTATGCCCATGTCAATCATGTTTCTTACTTTAGGGATTCAATCACAATTTTATGCATACATCAGTGAAAAGCTTGCCTTGCTTCCTTTGACTTTCTGTGTCTCCTTCATTCCTGCTATTAGCACTACTGTTAGTTTTAAACTGTGGTGTCTTTGAGGAAAGAGATTGTGCCTAAACACTCTGATTTTTTTCCCTCTGAAATGTGAGGCATAAAGCCTTCTACATAGATCCATTTTCAAACTTCCTAATATATTTTTAAGAACCAGTTCATTTTTGAATAGCTTCAGCCTTTCTCTCAAGTAAAACAAAATGACAAATTTTTCATAATAACTCAGAAAGTTCCAAAACTAGAGACAATCGATGACATTCTCAAGAGAGCTTCTTTAAGCATCATTAGCAGGACTTGCTGAGCAGTGGCTGAAAACAGGTTCTCTGACTCTCATCCACCAACCACTTTTAGCCAGTATGTACAACCAAAGAAGGGGTTTGGGACAGAGGGTACTATTTCTTTGAAGACAGTGGCAGCTAATGCTGTGCCTCTCTCCTGACTTGTGCGGTGACATAGATTCTTCCTTTACCAAACTTTAGTCATGCTCTGAGTATTCACCTAGGTTTGCTTTCTTGTAAAATTCACCTTTAGCAAGAATCCTGCTAAGTCAGTTTAGCAAGATCCCACCACCCTTAATATCAAATCGTGCTCGATATCTAGTTGGGTTCCTCATCTTCCACCTTCCCGGAGGTGATGTCTAATCACGTTCGGCCTGTCTTCAGCAAGAATCCTGTTACGTCAGCTGAATCGGAATCCCCTTAACCCTGACCTTTCTTAGTAATTTTCCATCCACTGACCCCTACCCTTCTCAGTCCATAATTTTTTTATTTTCCCTTGCTATATTTGGAGCGAAGGCCAATCTCGCGCCCCACTGCAAGACCCCATTGGCATAATCCCTGTATCTATTGTGATAGCCCTGAAAAAAGTTAGTCTAGTCATGCTTTAGATGTCATTGATTTTTTTCTCTTTAGCAATAGTCTAATATGGCTATGGGACCAGAGTAGAGCAGTGTAAGAGGTTTTAGAAGTCAACTTAAATTATTGGGATTGTGGGAGCATAAAAACTGCCTGAATTTTTCCCAGATACATCTATTTCTTTTTTTTTTTTTTTTTTTATTGAGACAGAGTCTTGTTCTTGTCCCCCAGGCAGGGTGCATTGGTGTGATCTTGACTCACTGCAACCTCCGTTTCCGGAGTTGAAGCAATTCTCCTTCCTCAGTCTCCTGAGTACCTGGGATTACATACCCCCCCAACACCAAGCCTGGCTCACTTTTGTATTTTTAGTAGAGACGGAGTTTCACCACGTTGACCAGGTTGGTCTTGAACTCCTGACCTCAGATGATTCACCTGCCTCGGCCTCCCAAAGTGCTGGGATTGCTGAGATTACAGGTGTGAGCCACCACACCTGGTCTCCTGGATACATCTAAATATGAGAGTCTGCTTGAAGCTACCCGTGATGTTAGTTAAAATTTCCATTTTAGACTTTGGTAAGAGCCACTTTTGTTTCCAAAGTTGAATCTGGCAAAAATGCAGAGCAATTTACTGAGCTAAGTGGATATATTAGAAGGAAACTGATCCAGATATGTTTTGACCCTTTCCAAGGAGACTACTTCTGAAATTGAGAACAACAGGAAAAATCGTGGTCTTACATTGTTAACTTTTGTTGTTGGAAATATTTAGGTGAGCTGGTCAGTGCATTGTACTGAAGTTTAGGATAACCCATTGGGTAAGGAAAGTCATGCGACAAGCAAACATTAGAGAAAGAGTCATCTGAGTCAGGAAGACACCAATGTCGGTTAATAATGGTTTCTGTAAAGTGAGATATTTTGCTCACTTGTCTTTGCCAGTACCAGACAGCTCCATCCCCTACCTAAATTTGTTTAGCATGGTTGAAGTTGCTTGATATCAGGTGCGTTAAAATTTAGTGTAATCACTTTTGTTTTTTCCCATGGACTCTAACATTGTGATGAATGTTCAAAGTGGGTATATCTTTCTGCCACTTTAAAAAATATTTTTGTTCTAGATTATCTATCCTGTTGGGAGCCTGGAGAAGGCATTGCCACAGAAAGTATGAATAAATTCTCTTCAGTGAAGGTAACTGGTTGTGAGGAAAGTTGTAGTTTTTACAAACAGTATTTTAAACTCATTTTACTGATATCACTGTTTATATAATTTCTACAATCCCCTGTAATGAAAAAAATCACTTTTAATATAAAAAAGGATCAATAAGAGGTACTGAAACATCTTAGAATTTGTTAATGTTACTAATTCTTAGTCCAATGTGATTTCATTATGTACAATGCAGCACATCAGTCAGAATAGAAAAGATGGCAATATTTAGAGTATATTCTTTAGAAGTAAAAATCTTGGACAAAAATATATTAGTTCAGTAAACAGTTAGTGCAGTATTAAGCTTCTACATACAGATTTTTGTTTCATTTTTCAAAACATGTAATTTCCTGAAACAATGTTTTTTTTCCTGTAAGTACTTAAGCACAAAGTGGTTAATGTTTTTACTTGAGGCTTTATTTGATGCCAAAAATGCCATTGACTTTTATTCTCTGGCCTCACTTCCCCTGCTGTCAGTTACTTGGTGTTATCTGAAGGAGGTAGTAGGCTCTGATTTAACCCAGTGGGAGAATCCCCTGAAGAAATTAAAGAAGGACACTTTCTCTCCAGAACAAGGGAAGTCACTCAGCTGTTACAGGAGTATTGAGATATCTCAGTTTATCAAAGTAAAAGCAAATTTCCCTGGGGTCTAGACCTGTAGCCTCAGCATTATGCTAAATTGCCAGGATAATTTGAACTCAGGGAATTTAGCCTCTCACACAGCACAATCAGCAGAGTTTAAGCAACCTTACTACCTGCTAGTAGCTGGAAATATGAGTGTTAGAACTTTTATTGATTGTGGCTTTCCTAAAAGAAAATTGTACAAAAATGAATTCACAAACAAAACAGCTCTTATTTTTATGTTATTTTTCTGAGTCAGTCAGAAAGAGAGTAATGGCAAATTCAGCCTTACATCAGTAGCTTCCTCTCTTATAGCAACAATAATGCAACGGTCTGTTCATTGATGAATTCACAGGAGGAGTAGATAAGTCTGTGCTCACTTGGGCACTTAGCAGCATGCTTGAAGGCAAGACCATTGGCCACATTTGGCTGTCAGTAATTAAGAGGCAACCTGGCATACTGAGAGGGCATATTGTCAGAGCAGAGGGCAGTCATGTTTGATGGAATGGGGGTGCCCTGTCCTTAAGGCTACTGGGTGAAGGATACTCCCTGGAGCTGGCAGGTGGTGACCCTGGAGAAAGAAAGAGATCTGAATTTTAATTCTTTTGCTTACTTGTAGGTGACCTTGGGCAAATTATTGTAATGATACCTATCTTAATTAGCCTTAAAATTAGGCTAATTAAAGCAAAACTTCTTGGTACTTTTGACAAGTAGAAATACGATTTCCTGGTACATAGAAAACAATGAGTTATAGTTATATACGTGCTATTTTACAAAGACCTAGATGCAATCATGGGTATTAAAAGAGTAGTTCTTTCAAGTAAAAAGAACATTGCAATTTTATTATTCAGATATTAAAAAGTGATAAAGTAGTGAATGTACTTGGTGAGTACCTAAATGAGAAAATTAAAACCCTGGGTCTTAAAGTGATTGACTCATCTCGGTTGAGATCTAAGGAAAAAAAGAAAAAAAAGTTATCTGGTATGTCCTGCTTTTTAAATATTCTGTATTACTTTCCTCCCAGAGCACCTGAGTCAAGACATTATTTTCCCTATAAATTGTTTGATAATGACTAGTGAAAAAGTCTTTATCGTTTTCAAAACTGTCCAGATGCCAGTTTTGGATTTTTAAATCATTTTTTATGTTCTTAAATGATAAATAGTTACTTAAAATAATATGAAACTACAGGCTATCAATAAAACAGTCACCTGTAATTCCACTACTAAGAGATAATCACTGTTATATTTTCCTGTTTTTGTAGTTAGGCAACTTCAAAATGCATGTAAAAATCAATTACATATTAAAAATGAAGTAGTAATAAAAATTTATTGTGAATTTAATAGTACAAAAATACAGTATGATTAATATATTGTAAAAGTGTAAATTCAGTTCTAGCTCTCTGTTTTTACTATTTTGGGTAATACTCTTTTTCAGAAATCAGGATATAACAGAAAATATAACAAAAAACACCTACGCACTAAAATGTATAAATTTACACAATTAAATAATTATTATAGTAATAGTAATAATTATAACAAGTTGAAATATGTATTCTCTAGTAATAGGAAGCATCTACTTTGGATAGAAATGATGACTTTTTTTTATAAATAGCTTTTATATGAAATGTTTCCCAATGCGTGCTTAAACGTCCCGATAAAAAGCAACAGAGTGCTATAGGATTTGAAGAAGGTAGTATTCAAAAACATCTGTGTGGTCTGCTTAAGTAAAGGTAATTATTTCTAATTAATTAAGCCATTATTCTAGAGAAGCTAGGCAAATAAAAGGAATTGGTAGCTTAGGGAGAAATGGTGAGATTTGCTAGTTTTATTTTTATTTTGGTGACAGTATACCGGTTAGAAGATGAAAGCCATAACATTAGTGCATACTGCTTCTGTATCGCTCACTCTGTGCCTGGCTATGCCACATGATCATTTCGCTATCAGAAGTAAGAGCTTGCAAACCGTTGTGCTGTGCAAAATAGATTTCTTCTGGGTCTCTAAGCTTTCTCATGTGGGTAGGATTCTGGATGAATTCCATGAAGTCCTATTTGCAAGGCCAGGTCAGCAAAGAAAGAGAAACCCCAAATTTTCCTGGTCCCTCGACACAGAGGCTTGTCAGGGCCTGGGATGCTCATGGGCCCACAGGGTATTTTATGTTCTAGTGGAGGGGACATCACCTTCCCTTTAATTTTCATTTTATGGAGCAAATGTGAGAAAGTTATCTTGTATATGGGGAAAACAAAGGGAACTTGGTCTCAGGCAGTCTGGAATTTTGAAGCCAGCCATTGATAGGAGTTGTTTGGGAATACCAGCCATACACTCCTCGAGGGCTTGGGGCCCATGAGATGTTATAATTTCTCTTGTTAAGGAAAGGCAGCGACTTGTTCTGTGGGAAGCTGAGATTTGGGTGTAGTTCCTTCTGATGAGAGAATAGGGTGGGACTGGAGTGTTATTCCCAACTATCTTAATTGGCTCTTTGTCCAAGAAATCTAGAGTGAGCTCTTGTGGTCATTTTTGGACAATTCAATTCATTTTACCACAAAATTACTGAAATGGGGCATTTAAACCAAGCCAAGTTTTTCAATGAAAAAGTTCATGATATGGCAGGCTCTTTCCTTTGAAGAATAGTCAGAAGGCTCAGAATAGGTCAATTTTGTAGAGTCATGATACTTTCCTAAAGAGGTATGGACCGATATGAGGTTTCAAGCTTTTATGCTACCTCTGTCTTGAAAACATAGAAACATTAAATTTCCGACAAAGAAACAGAGGGATTAGGGAGAACATTTTTTGTTCTGAGTACAGACTAGAAGTGAAGTAAATGTGAAACAATGCCAGAGAAAAATAGTCAAAAGGCCACTAAAGCAAGGAAAAGAAGCAAGGCATAATTCCAAGTTTTGGGGGACGATGGCCGTATACTGAAGATTACCAGGGGCCATCGTGAAACAAGGTGCATATACTGCAGTTTACATCTCGGTGAGTAAATTATATAAAATGACTTCAGGTATTACTGGCTTGAGGAATTAGACTATTCGTGATGCATGCAGTTTTTTTCACAGCTGACTCCCAGAAGCAAATGAATGACTTCACCCATGACTTACTCCTCTGAGAAGTAGTGACAGAAATGATGTCGGGGAAAACCCTGGAGTTGAATTCTTGACCAGTCATGGTTTGACTTGAGCCACAGCTGCCTTATTTGTAAAATCATAAAAATAACACTTGTCCCAACATAAAAAAAAATTGTGGTGTGAACCCAGGGTGAGAAGTTATATGTGAATGTACTCTAAAATGTATAGATTTCTGTTGTTTTATTATTATTAAATAGCATTTTTATCTTTTGTCAGACCCTGAAAAACATATTTGTATACAATCCTGAGTATCTCCTGAAAACCTGTTTTTATGGAGAAACTTTAGAAGTGTTCATTGATTTGGGTAAGATCACCACATTAGAAATTTCCATCTTTCCATCTGTCATCTACATGATCTTGTATGATATATGATATCTTTTATATAATTCATGATATCCTTGAATGGCATACTCTTTGATGTCATTTTTTTCCTACTACATACTTTATTATTTGTGTATGTGTGATAGGAACACTTTTAAAAAGCCTATCACCTTAGCAAATTTTTAGTTATGCAATATAGTACTATTAGCTATGGGCAGTATATTGTACAGTAGATTCATCTTGTGTGACTGAAACAGTGTGCTGCTTAATTAATACTTCTCCATTTCCCCCTTCCCCTATCCCTGGAAACCACCATTCTACTATTTTACATTCCTCATATAATTGGTATCATATAGTATTTGTTCTCTATGTAAGGCTTATTTAATTTAGCACCCTGTCCTCTAGGTTCATCCATGTTGTCGCAACTGGCAGAATTTCCTTCTTTTTCTTTTTTTTTTTGAGACGGAGTCTGGCTTTGTTGCCCAGGCCGGAGTGCAGTGGCGAGATCTTGGCTCAATGCAATCTCTGCTTCCTGGGTTCAAGTGATTCTCCTGCCTCAGCCTCCCGAGTAGTTGGGACTACAGGCACACACCGCCGGGCCCAGCTAATTTTTTGTATTTTTAGTAGAGATGAGGTTTCGCCATGTTGGCCAGGCTGGTCTTTAACTCCTGACCTCAGGCAACTCGCCCGCCTCGGCCTTCCAAACTTCCCTTCTTTTTAAAGACCAAATAATATTCCATTACATATATACCACATTTATTTATTTGTCGATGGACATTTAGGTTGCTCTCATGTCTTTGCTATTGTGAATAATGTTGTAATAAACATGAGAATGAAGATGTCTTTCATATCTTTAGAAATCTTTCTTTTTTCTATTAAATCATTTCAACCAGGTACACATTCATATATTGTCATCATTATCATCTTCATCAATCTACTGAAAATGAAATAACCCTTTCTGTCTCCTAAGAGGACATGTTCTTGAATAGCAATTGATTCCTAATTTTACTTTAGTTTAACTGGATCAGCAGGAATTATTCATTGAAAGGCAGATATGCTTTCAACATGCTAATTACAGTGGAGATGAGGGGCTATTTTTTACTTCTATAGAGAGTTGATTCATCAAAAATAACATTTTCGTATTTTATTCAGGATAAGTGAACAAAGTTTTTGGCCATTACTTTTAGTTACAACAAGCGCAATTACTTTTGCATTAATCTAACAACTAATTCTGTAAGTGTTGTGACTAGGAGTCACCCTTTGTTCTGATTTATAAGATAAAAACAACCTTGGAAACCAGCGGTTGCAGATTTGTTTCATCATCTGTGATTCCTGAAGACTTTTGTAGAATTCCAACCAAGATCATTCTATGAAACTATTTTGGAAACCTATTTTATTTTGAAGATCTATTTGTTATTATAGCAAGGAGTACCCTGTCTAATGCAATTGTACCTGAAGCAAGAAAGAACTTGTGAGTTGAAAACAGGTAATCTCACATGGCTGGAATACTCTGGTGCTGCGTACCTGATGATAGTAGGATAGCATTTAAGAAGTGTAGAAGAAATTAGTCTGGGAAAGGAGATGGAGGCCAATTCTATTTAAAATTCCCATTCCCTTTCCCTTCCCTGAATATTGAATATGCAAGTGTAAAGACAGCTCTAATCTTGGGCTTGGGTTTGATGGTCTCTTTTTGAACTCTGGCTTGACCATTTCACTAACTATGTATCTCTAGGCATTAACATAGTGTACACCAAACACAGCATCTGATATATGGATACAACTTTTTTTTTTTTTTTTTTTGAGATGGAGTTTCGCTCTTTTCGCTCTTGTTGCCCAGGCTGGACTGTAATGGTGCAATCTCGGCTCACCGCAACCTCTTCCTGGGTTCAAGCGATTATCCCACCTCGGCCTCCAAGTAGGAAGAATTACAGGCACACACCACCATGCCCAGCTAACTTTGTATTTTTAGTAGAGATGAGGTTTCTCCATGTTGGTTAGGCCGGTCTCAAACTCCTGACCTCAGGTGATCCACCCGCCTCAACCTCCCAAAGTGCTGGGATTACAGGCCTGAGCCAATGCACCCAGCTTCGATGCATATTATAATTGACACTATCTTCAAATTGATGTCAGCTGGTGAGTAATAGTGGCATAGTTGTCACTGCCTATAAATTTTTTAAAAATAATAAATATCCAGTTTCAAAGTTTGTGATGTGGATGGCAGAGAAAACCTAAATGACGACATTGGAATTTTCTTTTTATTTTCGGAATTTACAGTGGCAGGCATTGGGGAGTTTATGAATCAAACAGTTGAGCAATAATACCAAAGTGGGATTTTTATGAAGTTATCTTAAGAGCACACCACTACTGGCTTTTGGTTACATCATAATGCATTTTCATAAATGTTACATCTAAAACTCTTAATGACAGAGAAGGTGACAGTGTCAACTCACATGACAGACCTGGACAGAAAAGTAATTAACAATTAGATTTTGAATAGTAATGCATTTTAGTAATACTTTAACTAATTTTAATTATATTTCTGTTTTATATGTGTATAATGATGATGGCTGATTAATAAAATCAGTGTATTTTTTAGAAAAAGCTTTAAGTAATAAGAAATTATATCACTTTAATTGGCAGATTGTATTCTTTCTCTCTTAGAAAACTTTCTTAGTATCTTATTTATTTATGTTTTCTGTAGAGAAAGGTTTCTTACTCTATTGCCTAGGCTGGTCTTGAATTCCTGGCCTCAGGTGATGCTCCCATCTTGGCCTCCTAAAGTGCTGGACTACAAGTGTGAGACACAGTACCTAGTAGTATCTTATTTTTTTTTAAATAAGAAACAGTAATAATACATAGCCAAAGGAAAAGATTAATTAATCCATGCAAAATCTAACCTATAGAAAGAGGTTCCTAAAATATATTATTATTAAGTGTCCATGGAAATCTATGAACATAGACCATAACCTGTAAAAAAAAAAATCTGATAATTTAAATTAGTTTAAATTGTCCCCCGCATTATCTAATGTTTTTTAATTTATGATTTTTTTTTAACGTTAATGACCCAAATTACAGATGCCCTCCCCTGAGGGAACATTTAGAAAAGTTTGAAAGGATGGCTATTTTAATTCCATCTAAAGGAAGAAAATGATGCAGTCTTAATGAGTACAAATATACACTTGAAAGAAATAAGACTTGGTGTCCCATAGATCAGTAGAGTGATTATAGCGAACATTAATGGATTGTGCATTTCAAAATAGCTAGAAGAGAATAATTTGAATGTTGCTAGTGGAAAGGAAAGATAAATATTTAAGGTGATGGATATCCCAACTACTCCAATTTGGTTATATGAATTATAAAATTATGACCTATACTCTATATACATCTAATATGTATCAATAAACATACATTAATTTAAAAAATGGAAAATGCCATCTTGATCATCTGAAATAAGCATCAGCATGGAGAAGAGTAAGTTTATTTATTCTACCTGCTGTAAGGAGTTCTAATTTTTTTTTAACAGACCTCCTGGTCTAGGCATGAGTGGTAATAACCAGCAGCTGCACCTTTCTTCCCTTGAGATCCTATTAGTTCTTTTGTACTTTGACCTTCCCTGTTCTGGCACTTTTATTGGCCAGTGCTTCTGGGAAACCTGGTGCATTTGTGAAGCAAAAGAAGCACTAAAATACCCCCAAGTCCCACAACTATTTTGTTCAAAAGATAGTGCTTTGTTACCACAGTACTACCCATTAGCCATTATCCATCACGGGTTTGTGAAAACAACTCACATACCATTTGCAGCTTCAAAGTGCAGACTGATCTCCACAGAAACAGGGATAGGGGAGGGAAGGCAGGGAAGACTTGTCACATTCTGCTTGGACACCTATTGAAATTTTATTTTCAAGTGACTGGGACAGACTCATGAATACCACTCTTCAGTTTACTACATTTTTCTTTCCTTTAGATAATAGTGGCTATTATTTTAAGACTAATCAATTTTATTCTATTTACAGACTTAAATAATAAATCAGGTCAGCTTTCAGATTGAGGAAATATGGATACTACTAAATATTCATTGAGACTGAATGCAGCAGTATGTCTTTGCTAATGTGGTCTTGTGGGTTTAGTTTTGTGACTTATTTAGCTAAATTCAATTGAACTTAATTGATTTAGCAAAGCCAGGCATAAAATATAGAGAAATGGAGTGCCTTTGAGAGAACAAAGCAGTTATGAATTCATAAGTAGAGACAGATATAAGAATTATAAATGAGACCTAGGATGCAGAGCATAAAACCTAAGGAGATAAACACGGAAGAGTTTATGACACTTTTGCCTCAATCAATTTATTCTTATTTCTCGAATAGTATTTAACTTGGGCATCTCAGCAGCAGAGTAACTTTGAACCCCTTCCCCCACACTCTGATCTTAATTGCATGGTTTTGCTCTTAAAAGCAGAGCTAATGTTTCATGATGCTTTACTGAAGGCACAGGCTGTCTTTAGTACCATTCAAACATTTTTTCTATTCCCAGGAGCAGAATTCTTTATTTATTCATTCAGAAACGTATTTTGAATGTCTAATATGTATTAGGTACAGATTGGATCTGATTAAATACAGAGAAAGGGAGAAAAAGGAAACAATCCTAGTATCCAGAATCCCAGTTTGAACAACTGATTCTGTGATATGAGATGAGAAAGAAAGGATGGGAAACATTTCAGGAAGGGGTGGCAGAGAGAATGATTTCTGTTTTGAATATCATAAATTTGAATTACTTATAGGACACATAAAGTAACATCACATGTAGGCAGTTGGATACATGGGTGAGAAGCTCGAAAAAATTATTTGACCTGAACAGAAACCT
Organism: Rhinopithecus roxellana; assembly: GCF_007565055.1. Lineage (NCBI taxonomy): Eukaryota > Metazoa > Chordata > Mammalia > Primates > Cercopithecidae > Rhinopithecus > Rhinopithecus roxellana. Next base: position 63,790,827 of record NC_044561.1, on the reverse strand, counting down.
TGAAAACGTGTAGATTTGAATAAGCACATCTTATTTTGTCAACAGGTGAAAATAAAAGAAGTCTTACTGTTGGCAGGAATCTGAGTTACCCCAAGTGACCTGTGGTGTATCCGTGAGGGTCTGCAGCAACTTTAGCCCTTGCTTCCTTGGCAGAAAGAATTCCCCCGAGGGACATAAAGCAGAAAAAGAGACTGAGGCAAGTTCCAGAGCAAGAATGGAAGTTTATTAAAAAGACTTTAGAACAGGAAAGAAGGGAAAGTTTGCTTGGAAGAGATCCAAGTGGGCACCAAGGTCCAAGAGATAAAAAAAGGGTGCCGGGCGTGATGGCTCACGACTGTATTCCCAGCACTTTGGGAGGCTGAGGCAGGCTAATACGGTGAAACCCCAGCTATACTTAAAAAAAAAAAAAAAATTGCCGAGCGTGGTGGCGGCGCCTGTAGTTCCAGCTACTCAGGAGGCTGAGGCAGGAGAATGGCGGGAACCCGGGAGGCGGAGCTTGCAGGGAGCGGAGATCGCGCCACTGCACTCCAGCCTGGGTGACAGAGCAAGACTCCGTCTCAAATTAAAAAAAAAAAAAAGAGAGAGAGAGAGATAAAAAAGAAGAGAGAGAAGGTCAAGTGCCCTGTTTAACCATGATCTTAGGAGAGGTTTTCCTCTTTTCCATGATTCTTCCTTTAGGGTGGGCTGCCCGCGTGCACAGAGCCGTCTTTACCCTTGGGAAGTAAGCCCCCACAGTGTGTTTACGGAGTTATAGGCTTGCCATTCTAAGTCTGTCTTCCTTTTTCGGGTAGAGTGTACCCAAAAGATCATACGTCACCATTTTTTTCTCTTAATGTGCATGCCCGGAAGTTGGTACTCTGGGGAGGTGTGTGTTTTTTGGGGGGTAGGGGGGAGGGTTCTACCTTTAATTAACACTTTAATGTTCACAAGTGTGGACATCAGGAAATGGTCTCTTCCTGTGCTGGCTGCCAATTTATTACTTTTAGGGAGGCAATGCGATAATTGTTGAACCATCACCCGACGTTTCCAGTGGATGGGGAACGTCTACCTGTAACACAGGACCTACTGTGGTTTTGGTGGTGGTGATGAAAATAATTATTTAGTGGTACTTATTTTTACAATATGAGTCACCCAGTTTAGGCATCCTGTTCTATTAAATTTGAAAACAAATGCATATAGTTGTGTCATCACCACTGCAGTCAACATATAGGGGATTTCCATCACTTTCAAAAGTTTATATGTGTCTCTGTGTAATGAATCATTTTCCCCAACCCTAGCCCTTGGGTCACATCTAAACTTTCACCTTTTCCTAGAATTTTATATTTTACACAATGTTTCACACGTTAATGCAATCATATATCAGGTAACATTTTGAGAGATTTTTATTCACACAGTGTAATATCACAGATTCATTCATCTTGTGTTTATCAATGAGTTGTTCCTTTTTATTGGTGAGTAGGATTCCATTGTACATCCCTGTATAACATTTGGCTTACTCATTACAAATTTGATGAACCTAGGAAGCTGTTTCCAGTGTTGGATGATCATAAATATTACTGCTATGAATATTCAAATATAGATTATTGTGTGGATATATGTTTTTGGTTCCTTCTTTTGGGTAAGTGCTTAGGAATGTGATTATTGGGTTTTATAATATATATATATAATATATATGTGCGTGTATATATATGTGTTTTTACCTTATAAGAAACTGCCAAACAGTTTTTTCAACCTAGCTGTGCCATTTTGCATTCCTACCAGTAATGTATGAGCATTCCAGTTACCCTCAACGTCCTTACCATCGCGTGGTATTGCCAGGAATTTTTCCCCGGTTAATTCTAAGAGTTGTGAAGTGATTTCCCATAGTGGTTTTAATTTACATATCACTCACTGTATTGTGCATTTTATTGTGTACTTACTGCCATTAGGATATTTTCTTTATTGGAATATCTGCTCAAAATGTTTCTCCATTTTTAAACATTGGATTGTTTTCTTATTGTTGAATTTTAAAATGCGTTACATATTCTGTAGACAAAGTGTGTAGCTTGTATTTTTTTTCTAACTGTATTTTTCAAAGAGCAGAAAATTTTAATTTTGATGAAGTCAAATTAATCTTTTTCTGATTCATGAATTTGTATGAATTCTAAGAAATCATGGCTTAAACAAAGTTACAAAGGTTTCATTATTGTTATTTTGTATTTTGATTATTTCATATATTTTATTCTAAAAGTTTATAGTTTTAGCTTGTATATTTAGGTCACTCATTTTGAGTTAAGTTTTTATATGGTGCAAGATATGGGCTGAGATGTTGTTGGTTTTTGGTTTTGGGTATTGCATTAGTCCATTTCACTCTGCTGATAAAAACGTACTCAAAACTGGGTAATTTATAGAGAAAGAAAAGGTTTAAAGGACTCACAGTTCCACTTGGCTGGGGAGGTCTCACAATTATGGCAGAAGGTAAAAGGCACATCTTACATGGTGGCAGGAAGAATGAGAGCCAAGCAAAAGGGGAAATCCCTTCTAAAACCATCAGATCTCATGAGACATTCACTATCACAAGAACAGTATGGGGGAAGCTGCCACCATGATTCAATCATCTCTCACAGGGGTCCCTCCCAAAACACGTGGAGATTATGAAAACTACAATTCAAGATGAGATTTGGGTAGGGACACATCCAAACCATATCATTCCTTTGCTGGTCCCTCTCTCCCAAATCTCATATCCTCACTTTTCAAAACGAATCGTGCCTTCCCAACAATCCCCCCAAAGTCTTAACTAATTTCAGCATTAACTCAAAAGTCCACAGTCCAAAGTCTCATCTGAGACCAGGCAAGTCCCTTCTGCCTATAAGTCTGTAAAATCAAAAGCAAGTTAGTTACTTCCTAGACACAATGAAGGTACCGGCATTGGGTAAATACAGCTATTTCAAATGTGAGAAATTGGCCAAAATGAAGGGGTTACAGGCCCCATGCAAGTCTGAAATCCAGCAGAGCAATCAAATCTTAAAGCTCCAAAATGATCACCTTTGACTCCATGTCTCACATCCAGGTCACACTGATGCGAGAGGTGGGGTCCTGTGGCCTTAGATAGCTCCACCCCTGTGGCTATGCAGGATACGGCCTCCCTCCTGGATGCTTTCACGTGCTTGCACTGGTTGTCTGTGGCTTTTCCAGGTGCATGGTGCAAGCTGTCAGTGGATCTACCATTCTGGCGTCTGGAGAAAAGTGGCCCTCTTCTTACAGCTCTACTAGGTGGTGCCCCAATAGGAACTCTGTGTGGGGGCTCCAATCCCACATTTCCCTTCTGCACTGCCCTAGCAGAGGTTCACCATGAGGACCCCAATCCTGCAGCAAACTTCAGCCTGGATACCCAGGCATTTCCATACATCCTCTGAAATCTAGGCAGAGGTTCCCAAACCTCAATTCTTGATTTCTGTGCACTCAGAGGCTGAACACCACATGGAAGCTGTCAAGGCTTAAGGCTTGCACCCTCTGAAGCCACGGCCTGAGGTGTACCTTGACCCCTGTTAGCCAAGGCTGGGTGCCAAGTGGGATGCAGGACACAAGTGCCTAGGCTGCATGCAGTAGGAGGGCCCTGGGCTTAGCCCACAAAACCATTTTTTCTATTAGGCTTTCTGGCCTGTGATGGGAGGGGCTGCAGCAAAAGTCTCGGACATGCCCTGGAGATATTTTCCCCATTGTCTTGGTGATTAACATTTGGCTCTTTGTTGCTCATGCAAATTTCTGTAGCTGGCTTGAATTTCCCCCCAAAAAATGGGGTTTTCTTTTTTTATCGCATTTTTAGGCTGAAAATTTTCCAAACTTTTATGCTCTGCTTCCTCTCAAAAGCTTTGACGCTTAGAAATTTCTTCTGCCAGATACACTAAATCATCACTCTCCGTTTCAAAGTTCCACAGATCTCTAGGGCAGGGGCAAAATGCTGCCAGTCTCTTTCATAGCAAGAGTGACCATTACTCCAGTTCCCAACAAGTTTCTCATTTCCATCTGAGACCACCTTAGCGTGGACCTTATTGTCCATATCACAGTCAGCATTTTGGTCAAAGCCATTCAACAAGTCTCTGGGAAGTTCCTAACTTTCCCAGATCTTTTTGTCTTCTGAGCCCTCCAAGTCTCTAGGAAGTTTCAAAGTTTCCCACATTTTCCAGTCTTCTTCTGAGCCTGCAAAACTGTTCCAACCTCTGTCTGTTACCCAGTTCCAAAGTCACTTCCACATTTTCATGTGTCTTTACAGCAGCACCCCATTATCTGGTACCAATTTATTGTATTAGTTTGTTTTCATGCTGCTGATAAAGACATATCTGAGACCGGGATCTTCATAAAGAAAAAGAGGTTTAATGAACTCACAGTTCCACATGGGTGGGGAGGTCTCGTGATCATGGTGGAAGGCAAAAGGCACGTCTTACTTGGTGGCAGTAAGAATGAGAGCCAAGCAAAGCGGGAAATGTCCTATAAAACCATCAGATCTCATGAGACTTAGTCACTACCATGAGAACAGTATGAGGAAAACCAGCCCCATGATTCAATTATCTCTCACCAGGTTTCTCCCGTAACATGTGGGAATTGTGGGAGCTACAATTTAAGATGAGATTTGGGCAGGGAAATAGCCAAAGCATATCAGGTATCTTTTAAAAAACGTGTTTAATTTGCATATATATATGTGTAATTCATCCAGTCATAAGACTATTCCTTCCACATAGAACGGTCTTGGAAACTCTATTGAAAATCAATTGACCACATATGTCATAATTTATTTCTAGATTCTCTATTCTATTCCTTATGTCAGTATTATACTGCCCTAACTGCTGTAGCTTTATAGTAAGTTTTAAAATTGAAATGTAGGACCCTTCCAAATTTGCTCTTTTTTCCGAATATTATTTTGGCTATTCGGGGTTTGCTGGATTTTCAAATTAATTTTAGAATTAGCTCATCCATATCTGCAAAAGAAAAAGAAGGTAGAATTTTGATAGGGATTGTATTAAATCTCTAGATCAACTTGGGAAATATAGTGCCTTTAACAATATCATTTTCCAAACCATAAATCTGGAACATCTTTTCATTTATTTAGATCTTTAACTTATTTAAATAATGTTTCATAGCTCTCAGTGTGTAAGTCTTCTTTTTTTGGTTAAATTTATTCTTAAGTATTTTATTCCCTTTGATGCTATTATAAATGGACTTGTTTTCTTAATTTTATTTTCACGTTGTTCAGTGCTGGTATATGGTAATGCAACTAATTTTGGATGTTGATCTTGAATCTTGCAACTTTGCTGAAATCATTTATTAGCTTTAATATTAATAGTTTTATATAGGGGGTGTGTATGTGTGTGTGTGCATATGTGTGTGTGTGTATATTCCTTATGGTCATGTCATCTACAAATACTTTTGCTTCTTCCTTTCTAATCTGGACTTGGCTAGAACATGTAGTACAACATTGAATAGAAGGGGCAACAGCAGACATCTGTCTTGTTCTTGATCTTAAATGAAAAGCTTTCCATATTTCACCACTACCTATAATGTTATCTGTGAGATGCCCTTTATCAGATTGAGGAAGTTTCCTTCTAATCTTAGTTTGTTGAGTGTATTTAATATGAACACATATTGAATCTTGTCAATTTTTTTTTACATCTATTGAAATATTTTTTCCTTTATTTTATTAACATGTATTTAAAATTGGTGAATTTTATATGTTGAAACAAGTATGCATTTCTGTGATAAGTACCATTTGGTAGTAGTATAAAATTCTTTCTGTGTGCTGCTGGTTTCGGTTTGCCAGATGTGCAGGCAATGTTAATATTGTCTATCAAATTTGGAAAGTTTGGGTAATTTCTGTAAATATTTTTTTCTTCTTTCCCTCTACTTTCCTTCTGGGATTCTCTTTGTGTGCATGTTGATATGCTTAATGGTATCCCATCAAACTCTCTGAGGCTCTGTTCATATTCTTCATTACATTTTCACTCTCAGACTGAATAATCTTGTTTGTCCTATCTTCAGTTTGCTGATTCTTTCTTCTGCCTGCTCAAATCTGCTATTGAACCCTTTACTAAATTTTTAATTTCAGTTATCACACTCTAAAGGTTTAACCTTTATATTTAGTTCACTTAAACTATTTCTATATCTTTATTGTTATTCTCTATTTGGTGAGATATGATTCAGATACTTACTTTTAGTCCTTCAGAGATGACTTTCTTTAGGTTTTTGGACATATTTAAAATAGCTGTTTTAAGGTATTTTTCTGGAAATTCTTATATCTGGGCTTCCTCAAGTATAGTTTTTATTGATGGATTTTACTCATCTATATATGGGACATGTTTTCTTGTTACTTTGCACACTTCTTCATTTTTTCTCTTGAAAACTGGAAATCTAAAATATTATATTGTGGTCACTCTGGAAATGAGACACATGCTTGTTGCTTTACTATTGTTGCTGGTCCATGTAGCTGCTTTTGCTTATTTGTTTATTAACTCTTCTGAACTAATTCTGTAAAGTCTGTATTCTTTGCTCTCCGGTCACTGAAGTCTCTGTTCCGTTAGCTTGGTGATCAGCTAATGTTTGGACAGGATTTCCTTAAACACTTGGAATAAAAAGCTCTTCTAGTCTTTGCTGGGGAGTTCTCTCTGTGTGTTGGGACTTATCTTGTTAGTCCTTTAGTTGTCTCAGTTGTTATCCATTATTTCTGGAAGCAGAGACTAAAACATTACTCTGTAAATGTGTTTGACAAATACCCTTGGAAGCAGCTTTAGCACTGACCTGGTTCTAAGCAAGGCGAAATATTGTTAAGAATTTGAGTTGGCCTTCCAAGGAGTGACTAAACTGATCAAAAAAAAGTTTACAAACATTTGCAAATGAGCTCTGTCTGCTCCCTCTAGTACTGGAAATGTGAGTTCTTATTTTCACAGCTACTGCTGAACTAGGGAATAGAGGACGAAAGTAGGTTAAGTTAAAATACTGCACAGCTCACTGTGTTTACTGATATTCAGCTGTTTTCCTTGAATAAGCACTTCCTAGCTTATGGCAAGCCTTTGGTTAATATCCAGAGTTTAAAAAAGGAAAAAAAGATGATTCCAACGATTTGGCCAGTGTTTCCGTTACTTATATAAAGGAGCAAAGTTATAAATTTCTTATTCCTCCATTTTATCTGATGTCAACCATTGTACTCCAAAGTGAATTCTTTTATATGCAGCAAACTCTGATTTTAGTTGGGATGGTAAACTATTTTTATTTATTTATTTATTTTTATTTATTTGGGGTATACTGTTTTATTCAATCTGGCAAACTCTGATTTTAATTGAGATGGTAAACCATATTTATTTATTTATTTATTTATTGAGACAGGGTCTCACTTGGTTGTCCAGGCCAGAGTACAGTGGCACAATCGTAACTCAGCACAGCCTCAAACTTCTCAAACAATCCTCTCACCTTAGCCTCCTAAGTAGCTAAGACAAAAGGTGCATGTTACCATGCCCAGCTACTGTTTAATTTTTCTTTTAGGGTCAGGGACTTACTGTGTTGCCCAAGCTGGTCTCAAACTTCTGGCCACAAGTGATCTACCTGCCTCTGCTTCCCAAATTTCTGGGTTTACAGGCGTGAGCCACTGCACCTGCCATATATTTAATGTTATTATTGATATTACAGTATTTAAGTCTCTTTGTTGTGGTTTGTTTGTGTGAGTTCCATCTGTTCTTAATTCTATTTTCTTCTGTTTTTTACTGTTGTCAGAACTTTGTATCCTTACTGAGTTTCTGTCCAAGTGTCTTATTAATTATTCTTTTATGTTTTTTGACTCCAAATTACATAAAGTTAGACTGTTTGCTATTGTCCCATAGTTTAAAAATTTTTCCCCAATATTTTTCTCGTGTGTTTTAGTTTGTATAATTTTAGCATATATATAATATATATATTTTATATATATAGTCTACTATTTTTTCTTTTCTTTTCTTTTATTCTATTCTATTTTTTTTTTTTTTTAAGACAGAGTCTCACTCTGTCACCCAGGCTGGAGTGTAGTGGTGTGATCTTGGCTCACTGCAAGCTCCGGCTCCCAGGTTCACACCATTCTCCTGCCTCAGCCTCCCGAGTAGCTGGGACTACCGGCACCTGCCACCACGTCTGGCTAATTTTTTGTATTTTTAGTAGAGACAGGGTTTCACTGTGTTAGCCAGGATGGTCTCCAACTCCTGACCTCGTGATCCACCCGCCTCGGCCTCCCAAAGAGCTAGGATTACAAGTGTGAGCCACCGCGCCCGGCCTATCAAGTCTACTTTTGAGATGGTCAAGGAAATTATTTACTATTGATATTATGAACGTTAATTATACTATTTCCATTCAACTCTTTCTTATAGCTTCCCTCTCTGCCAAAAGAGCCATGCCTTCCTGCATGTTGTCAACCTTTTACACTAAGTCTTTTATATATTAATCATAGTTATTTTAAATACCTCTCTAAAGGTTCCAACATCTTGGTACATTCAGAATCCATTCTGTTGATTGCTCTGATTTTTCCAAATGTGTAGCATTTTTAATTTTTTTCTGCATCTTAAAATTTTTAATGAAATATTGGACATTTTGGATATATGAGTAGAGACTGAAGAAAATAGTATTTATTTGAATGAATGTGGAAATAACTCTTCTGTCAGGTCATTTGTGTGTGTGTATGTGTATGTGTGTGGGGGGGAAGGGTATGTGTGCATATGCACACATATGTACTTGCACACGTGGTAGAAGAGATTGGAAACAATTTTATCTCAAGTTGAGTTTTTTAAATTATTGGGTTTTTTTCCTCTGATTTTAACATGGTTATCTTTAACATTCTACTAACTTCAAAGTTCTCCAGTGATGCTCTGTGATTAAGATGATGTCTTCAGAGCATATAATTTTAAATTATTCATACTTACCCCCTCCCATCCCTCTGGTTTAAGGTGTCCTTGTAAGTTTTCTCCTCAAAGGAAGTTTATATCCATGGTCTTGCCCTGCCACATAGTAATACTGTATTTTTGCTTATTACTACTCAGTGGTTGCTAGGTTTAGTGGGGAATATAGATGTATCTCAATTATCTTTGGCCACAGTCTTAGACAAGTCCTGTGCACCTGGGGTTAAATGTTCTCAGCATTCGTCTCTTTTCTACCTAGGTCATCCAGATGTTCCCTTGTGTCTATGTGAGAGTACATGAAACAGCATTCTCTTCCTTTCCTCCAGTGGTTAGTCATTTCTATTAGTAACAGTCTAGAATTTTGACTTCAACAGTTTTTCTTTTCTCTCTCCTAGTGATAGGCAGTTTTTTCTCTACCTTTTTACTCTTTAACTGTGCCTGGAGGACAAGGGGATTTGGTGCACCTCTTCTAGTGGATTAAGTCTCTTGCTCTGCATAAAAAGATGTCTGAACAACAGGTGGAGATTTGTGCCATTCTCACAGCTGGGGGATTATTTTCTAGTCTCACATTGCCCCCAAGCTTGCTCATAATCATTGCTGGAAGTTCATGCAGATGAGTCTGATAGTAACCGTGTGTTTCTCTTGTGTCAAAGGTCCCCCACAGGCTCTGGTAAAACAGTTTATCTTGAGGGCAGGATTTGGTAAGAAGAACAGAATGCTCTAGTGTATTTCAAAAGGGTTAATTTTCTCCCCTCCTTCCTGGAAGCACAAGGGAATTTTCTCCAGCACTGTGTCTGAGACCCTGGTGGAGCTCCTAGAGGTAAGCTCATAGAAGTGTGGGGTCCTTCTACAACTGCAGCCCCAAGGTGTTTTTATTTGTTCAAATGGAGCTTCCAGCAATTCCTCAATTACAGATCTGGTTTCAGCACTGGTTCTCATGGAAGTTTCTGATTTTGGATTTATGTTCAGGAAAATTGTCATTTCCTGCGACCTCACTTCTGTGATGTATTTAAAAATTGTGATTGTGATGTAGTTTGTACAGCTTTTCCCTCATTGTTAGGACTAAATGAAAGCTTCTAATCTCCTTTGCTAGATCAGATACCAGAACCCTTATTTCTTTCTAATGACAAAGTACAATCGCTTGAGAGACCATTCAGGTTTTATACTGGAAGCTTAGTATTTGCGAAATTTCCTCATCTCCAGGTACTTCTGGAATCCTCAGGTAATGTTCACATGTATTAAAAATCTGCTATCTCAGTCCTACTTTTTATTCTCTCACTTTATGATCCAGACAGCTGTTTTCATCCCTATCTATTGGATAGTGCTCTAATATATTTCTTGATACTTCACAATCAACATTCTTTGGGCTGACCTTCGCCTTCCAAGTAGTATCTTCATAAACATAGCACATAAATTTTTCTTAATATCTTAAGTAATAAAAGAAATTAGACTTTTTTTCTGTTTTATGTGGATGCATGTGTCAAAATTAAACTTTAAATAATAATGTATTAAAAGTTAGTGTATTAGTCAGTTCTCGCACTACTATGAAGTACTGCCCAATACTGGGTCATTTATTTAAAAGAGAGATTTAATAAAACTGACTCACAATTCCACATGACTGGGGAGGCCTCAGGAAACTTCCAATCATGGCAGAAGGTGAAGGGGAAGCAAGGCATGTCCATGGCAGCAACAGGGGCGCGGGCAGAAGTGCCACACTTTTAAACCATCAAATCTTGTGAGAATTTCCTCACTGTCATGAGAACAGCAAGGGTGAAGCCTGCTCCTATGATCCAATCCCCTCCCACCAGGTCTCTCCCTCAACAGGTGGGGATTAAAATTGGAGATGAGATTTGGATGCAGACACAAAGCTAAACCATATCATTGAGGCATAAGAGAAATGAATCATTGAATTGTAAATAAATAAAAAGTGTCAGAAAATGTAGCCATTTTCATAACTCATAGACCAAAAAAATCAGTCCCATCTTCTGTGAGTCTTGGTCAACATGCCTGCCAGATGCTGTACTGGGTCCCAGAGTCATCTCACCTCTTTCCAATGGAAGGATCTACATGCCCTTTGCTATTATTCAAATTTCAGCTTATGTTTAGAGATTTTTTATTTCTCAGGGTTCTTCAGAGACACAAAACTGTCAGGATGTAGATAGATAAATAGAGAAATTTATTTTAATAAATTTAGCTCACATGATTGTGGAGGCTGGCAAGTTTAGAATTTGCAAATTAGGACTGCAGGCTAGAGACCCAAGAAAGAGTTGCAGTTTGAGTTTGAAGGCAATTTGCTGGCAGAATTCCCTGTTACTCTACAGAGTTCAGTCTTTTTCTGTTAAGGCTTTCAGCTAATTGAATATGGCCCACCCACGTTATGAAGGAGAATATACTTTACTTAAAAAGTCTACTGCTTTAAATGTTAACTTTATTTCAAAAATACCTTCACGGAAATATCGAGAATAATGTTTTACCAAATATCTGGGTACTATGTACTTGTCAAGTTAACACATGAAATTAACCATCATAGGTTCCAATGAAGAATGTTTTCCTTTCATTCATGTCAACCACATTCTACATCATTATTCCCTGATCATGCTACAAGACAGCAAATCTGCCACCTACCAGTTGTTAGAAAGCCCAAGATCTTCCCAGCCCTCATCAACTTTGTTTAGTTTGTTCTCCTCCTGACACAGTCTGTTACTTGTATTCCTTCCTGCCTGTGTGGTTTCTTTTTATCTTCAGACCTCAGCTTAGATCTGTCTGCCAGGCTTGTTTTTCCTGACCATGTTCCTCTATTGGATCATCTGGTTTGTTATTTCAGCTTTTATTTGTATTATTGATATGTTTTGGCTTTGTGTTCCCAACCAAATCTCGCTTTGAATTGTAGTTCCCATAATTCCCACGTGTGGTGGGAGGGACCAAGTAAAGATAATTGAATCATGGAGGCGGTTTTCCTCATCTTGTTCTTGTGATAGTGAGTGAGTTCTCACGAGATCTGATGGTTTTATAAAGGGCTTCCCCCTTCACTGGGCCCTCATTCTGTTCCCTTCTCCCACAGTGTAAGATGTTCCTTGCTCTTCTGCCATGATTGTGAGGCCCCCCCAGCCATGTGGAACTGTGAGTCAAACTTCTTTCCTTTATGAATTACCTAGTCTGGGGCATGCCTTTATTTGCAGTGCAAGAACAGACTAAACACAATTATTTTTCTCTATTTTGTTTATTATCTTACTCCTTTAACTATATTTAAGCTCCTTCAGGGTAGGTGCCCTGTTTGCTTTGCTCAAAATGCTGTTTAGCTATGCTTCTTACCATGCCTGGCCAAAATAACTGATTAAGAAAAAAACATATATTTTAAAATAATGACTGAATTCATTCACATTAAACATTCTGCACTCCCTCAACATGTGTTTGCTTGCTTTCAAAAGCATAACAACCTTTCCTGAATAGACCTTTGGGAGACCCCACAGCATAGGGAAGTTTCATATTATGACTCCACAAGAGACAGTTCATTGTCTTGGTAATGGTGTGGTGGATTGCAGGGGATGATACGAAGACTGTAAGGTAAGTGTGTGTCAAAATTAGGCTTTAAATAAGAATATATCACTTATCTCAAGATCTGTCCCTAAGCTCAGCATGGTTTATTTACAATTTCCAACTTTTCTTTGGCATTTTGTTTTAATTCCTAGAAGATCCTAAAGATTCTTGCCACTGCGTAGTTAAATGCAATTTAGAAATTTTAGAACAGTCTTCCCTTTTTTTACAGGAGGTTTTTTGCGTTTTAGTGGGGAGATAAGACTAGCTCATAGACAGCAGCATCTGGTCTTGGTTCAAATTACGGCAGTAAACTTACAAATTGTACAACATTTAATCTCTCCACACTCTCACCTATAAAATGAAAGCAAAACTAATGTTATTTACTTCATTTTGATATCTTATGGATTGAATGACAGATAACTTATGTTATACATAGTACCTGAAACATTCTAAAATAATTTCTGATTTGTAATCCTTGGAGAGGATTTTGATTCAAATATGACAAAATTCTAAGAAGCGTAATATTTGAATCAAAATCTTTTCCAAGGATTACATTCTGATCTTCTTGGATTAGAAAAATGTCTTTTCGTTGTTTGCTGAAGAAATTTAGCCATTCTGTTGGTGTTTACTTATAGAACGTATTGGTCTGTGAATTTTCCATAGGCAGTGTTCTGATTCAATTTTTATTCTTTTCATTTACTTATTTATTTATTAGATTATAGGTTCTTATCTGTCGCCCGGTTTGGAGTACAGTGCACAACTGTAGCTCACCACAGCCTCAACCTTCTGGACTCTAGCAATTCTTCTGCCTCAGCCTCCTGAGTAGCTGGGATGACAGGTTGGTGCCACCATGCTCAGCTAATTTTAAGTTTTTTTTTTTTTGTGAAGATGGGATCTCACCATGTTGCCCAGGCTTGTCTCAAACACCTGGACTCAAGTTATCCTCCCTGCTCGGCCTCTCAAAGTGCTGGAATTACAGGCATGAGCCACTGTGCCTGGCAATTTTTCTTTATACTTATGCAGTAATTTCTGAAATATGGAAAACACTCATTAAATATGTCTTGAATAAGCAGATGCTAGATTATTGAATATGCTACTTTTTTCAAAGGGTAATCTGGAAAGAGAAAAATAGACATAAGTTTTTTTCTTTCTATATACTAGAGTTTCCAAATTTTACTATGCATAACAAACACCGAGGGGTTTTTGAAAAGAAGACTCCCGGCTCCTCCATCTGAAACCAGCTGAACCTGAAGCATTTTAATAAATCTAGAGCAAGCAGTCCCCAAATCTACTGTTTTACAAACACTGCATTAGACTGTTTCTTGCTAATTTTCAATCAAACAGAAGGAAGAGAATGAGGCACATTCTAAATTAATTAAGAGAAAGCACAGACAAGTTATTACATTAATCTCTTTATAAGCTCAACAACAGCATGAGTAGCAAGTCGTGTAATGATTGAATCTGGAATGGTACCACATGCACCTAATGACACAATGGTAATTAAAATACGTGCTTAAAATTTTTCAGTTACAGAGGTAGTAGCCTCAAATTTACTCCAGAGGAAGTCTGAATACAATGAACTGTAGCGATTCTTGAAGGCCAGAACAGGTTATTCCTAGTGGAAATCACGTATAATTTGGGTCTGAAAATATTTTTACAACTACTTGGTGTCTTTTCAGATTATTTTAGGTTAATCAAATCAGAAGTTAATACATGCAATGCTAAACAACCACTAAAATGGATGAAAAGAGGAGAAATACTTCACTTGTAATATGCATAATATCTGTCGATGTTGATGCAAACTACAAATGTTTAAGTCTCTCCCATAATTATTATATCTTTTCATCTTAAATCTCAATTATTATTTTTATAAAAATGATTTTAAAAACAAATAATTTCATTGAATTCATAGTAAAAAGTGAGAAGAAGCATAACTGTCCATACCACCAAATAGTTTTCTAGTAACAGATAATATGCCTTTATTTCATTTCAGTAACTACAGTTTTGATAACTCACATTTCATCGCATTTTAAAATTTGTCAAAACCCCATATTATCAAAACTATGAACTTTTTATTCACAACTTGAATTTGAAAATTCTCCATCTCTCTCTCCTCTCTCTCTCTCTCACAGACACACACACACACACACACACTCACAAATTCCAAAACAATTAGCCCTAATAACAAGGGCACTGATTTTGCATTACTTTGAAAAGATGAATTT